>NC_091991.1:22184821-22536203 GCF_044704955.1 Pristiophorus japonicus | reverse complement strand
GGTAGCATTGCTGGTTAAGGAGGAAATTAAGGCAATAGTTCGGAAGGACGTTAGCTTGGATGATGTGGAATCTATATGGGTAGAGCTGCAAAATACCAAAGGGCAAAAAACGTTAGTGGGAGTTGTGTACAGACCTCCAAACAGTAGTAGTGATGTTGGGGAGGGCATCAAACATGAAATTAGGGGTGCGTGCAATAAAGGTGCAGCAGTTATAATGGGTGACTTTAATATGCACATAGATTGGGTTCACCAAACTGGAAACAATACGATGGGGGAGGATTTCCTGGAGTGCATAAGGGATGGTTTTTTAGACCAATATGATGGAATCAATTATTAAGGATGTCATAGCAGTGCATCTGGAAAATGGTAACATGATAGGTCCAAGTCAGCATGGATTTGTGAAAGGGAAATCATGCTTGACAAATCTTCTGGAATTTTTTGAGGATGTTTCCAGTAAAGTGGACAAAGGAGAACCAGTTGATGTGGTATATTTGGACTTTCAGAAGGCTTTCGACAAGGTCCCACACAAGAGATTAATGTGCAAAGTTAAAGCACATGGGATTGGGGGTAGTGTGCTGACGTGGATTGAGAACTGGTTGTCAGACAGGAAGCAAAGAGTAGGAGTAAACGGGTACTTTTCAGAATGGCAGGCAGTGACTAGTGGGGTGCCGCAAGGTTCTGTGCTGGGGCCCCAGCTGTTTACATTGTACATTAATGATTTAGACGAGGGGATTAAATGCAGTATCTCCAAATTTGCGGATGACACTAAGTTGGGTGGCAGTGTGAGCTGCGAGGAGGATGCTATTAGGCTGCAGAGTGATTTGGATAGGTTAGGTGAGTGGGCAAATGCATGGCAGATGAAGTATAATGTGGATAAATGTGAGGTTATCCACTTTGGTGGTAAAAACAGAGAGACAGACTTATCTGAATGGTGACAGATTAGGAAAAGGGAAGGTGCAACGAGACCTGGGTGTCATGGTACATCAGTCATTGAAGGTTAGCATGCAGGTACAGCAGGTGGTTAAGAAAGCAAATGGTATGTTGGCCTTCATAGCGAGGGGATTTGAATACAGGGGCAGGGAGGTGTTGCTACAGTTGTACAGGGCCTTGGTGAGGCCACACCTGGAGTATTGTGTACAGTTTTGGTCTCCTAACTTGAGGAAGGACATTCTTGCTATTGAGGGAGTGCAGCGAAGATTCACCAGAGTGATTCCCGGGATGGCGGGACTGACCTATCAAGAAAGACTGGATCAACTGGGCTTGTATTCACTGGAGTTCAGAAGAATGAGAGGGGACCTCATGGAAACGTTTAAAATTCTGACGGGTTTAGACAAGTTAGATGCAGGAAGAATGTTCCCAATGTTGGGGAAGTCCAGAACCAGGGGTCACAGTCTGAGGATAAGGGGTAAGCCATTTAGGACCGAGATGAGGAGAAACTTCTTCACCCAGAGAGTGGTGAACCTGTGCAATTCTCTACCACAGAAAGTAGTTGAGGCCAATTCACTAAATATATTCAAAAGGGAGTTAGATGAAGTCCTTACTACTCGGGGGATCAAGGGTTATGGCGAGAAAGCAGGAAGGGGGTACTGAAGTTTCATGTTCAGCCATGAACTCATTGAATGGTGGTGCAGGCTAGAAGGGCTGAATAGCCTGCTCCTGCACCTATTTTCTATGTTTCTAATATGTCGAGGAACCAACTAGGGGGGAGGCCATCTTAGACTGGGTGTTGTGTAATGAGAGAGGATTAATTAGCAATCTCGTTGTGCGAGACCCCTTGGGGAAGAGTGACCATAATATGGTGGAATTCTGCAATAGGATGGAGAATGAAACAGTTAATTCAGAGACCATGTTCCAGAACTTAAAGAAGGGTAACTTTGAAGGTATGAGGCGTGAATTGGCTAGGATAGATTGGCGAATGATACTGAAGGGGTTGACTGTGGATAGGCAATGGCAGACATTTAGAGACCGCATGGATGAATTACAACAATTGTACATTCCTGTCTGGCGTAAAAATAAAAAAGGGAAGGTGGCTCAACCGTGGCTATCAAGGGAAATCAGGGATAGTATTAAAGCCAAGGAAGTGGCATACAAATTGGCCAGAAATAGCAGCGAACCCAGGGACTAGGAGAAATTTAGAACTCAGCAGAGGAGGACAAAGGGTTTGATTAGGGCAAGGAAAATGGAGTACGAGAAGAAGCTTGCAGGGAACATTAAGACGGATTGCAAAAGTTTCTATAGATATGTAAAGAGAAAAAGGTTAGTAAAGACAAACGTAGGTCCCCTGCAGTCAGAATCAGGGGAAGTCATAACGGGGAACAAAGAAATGGCGGACCAATTGAACAAGTACTTTGGTTCGGTATTCACTGAGGAGGACACAAACAACCTTCCGGATATAAAAGGGGTCGGAGGGTCTAGTAAGGAGGAGGAACTGAGGGAAATCCTTATTAGTCGGGAAATTGTGTTGGGGAAATTGATGGGATTGAAGGCCGATAAATCCCCAGGGCCTGACGGACTGCATCCCAGAGTACTCAAGGAGGTGGCCTTGGAAATAGTGGATGCATTGACAGTCATTTTCCAACATTCCATTGACTCTGGATCAGTTCCTATGGAGTGGAGGGTAGCCAATGTAACCCCACTTTTTAAAAAAGGAGGGAGAGAGATAACAGGGACCGGTCAGCCTGACATCGGTAGTGGGTAAAATGATGGAATCAATTATTAAGGATGTCATAGCAGTGCATTTGGAAAGAGGTGATATGATAGGTCCAAGTCAGCATGGATTTGTGAAAGGGAAATCATGCTTGACAAATCTTCTGGAATTTTTTGAGGATGTTTCCAGTAGAGTGGACAAGGGAGAACCAGTTGATGTGGTATATTTGGACTTTCAGAAGGCTTTCGACAAGGTCCCACACAAGAGATTAATGTGCAAAGTTAAAGCACATGAGATTGGGGGTAGTGTGCTGACATGGATTGAGAACTGGTTGTCAGACAGGAAGCAAAGAGTAGGAGTAAACGGGTACTTTTCAGAATGGCAGGCAGTGACTAGTGGGGTGCCGCAAGGTTCTGTGCTGGGGCCCCAGCTGTTTACACTGTATATTAATGATTTAGACGAGGGGATTAAATGTAGTATCTCCAAATTTGCAGATGACACTAAGTTGGGTGACAGCGTGAGCTGCGAGGAGGATGCTATGAGGCTGCAGAGTGACTTGGATAGGTTAGGTGAGTGGGCAAATGCATGGCAGATGAAGTATAATGTGGATAAATGTGAGGTTATCCACTTTGGTGGTAAAAACAGAGAGACAGACTATTATCTGAATGATGACAGATTAGGAAAAGGGGAGGTGCAACGAGACCTGGGTGTCATGGTACATCAGTCATTGAAGGTTGGCATGCAGGTACAGCAGGCGGTTAAGAAAGCAAATGGTATGTTGGCCTTCATAGCGAGGGGATTTGAGTACAGGGGCAGGGAGGTGTTGCTACAGTTGTACAGGGCCTTGGTGAGGCCACACCTGGAGTATTGTGTACAGTTTTGATCTCCTAACCTGAGGAAGGACATTCTTGCTATTGAGGGAGTGCAGCGAAGGTTCACCAGACTGATTCCCGGGATGGCGGGACTGACCTATCAAGAAAGACTGGATCAAATGGGCTTGTATTCACTGGAGTTCAGAAGAATGAGAGGGGACCTCATAGAAACGTTTAAAATTCTGACTGGGTTAGACAGGTTAGATGCAGGAAGAATGTTCCCAATGTTGGGGAAGTCCAGAACCAGGGGACACAGTCTAAGGATAAGGGGTAAGCCATTTAGGACCGAGATGAGGAGGAATTTCTTCACCCAGAGAGTGGTGAACCTGTGGAATTCTCTACCACAGAAAGTTGTTGAGGCCAATTCACTAAATATATTCAAAAAGGAGTTAGATGGAGTCCTTACTACTAGGGGAATCAAGGGGTATGGTGAGAAAGCAGGAATGGGGTACTGAAGTTGCATGTTCAGCCATGAACTCATTGAATGGCGGTGCAGGCTAGAAGGGCCGAATGGCCTACTCCTGCACCTATTTTCTATGTTTCTAGTACAAATGTTAAGCAGTTGATTTAACATACATTGTTCCTATGTTAAGGTTGATGAAACAAACTGATCAGTGGTGATACTAATACAGTTCTTTAACGCACTATGGGGCTAAAATTCAGGGTCCGGATAAGGCCCGTTACCGCTGTTTTGTGGCGGCCATGTGGCGGAATCGCAAACTTGGGTCGTGGCCGCCGCGTTGCAGTTGATTGGCCGCCACGACCCAAATTCATCTCGGGGATTTTTCGGTCTGTCCCCACGTCCATCCCGCTGCTGCTGACTGCTGCAAGTGCGTCACCTACATCACATTGCGCTTAAAATTTACCTCCAAAAATCGACGATCCACCACACGGTGTTCCCGACAGCTTTTTCTGTGGAGGCACCTTGTTCTGTGTGAGTGCGGTACGACAGCGCGGCGGCCCTTCAAGGGGAGGGCGCACTGCCATGGCCGGCATGTTTTTTTTTGCCGACCGACTTCCCGATCGGCCGGACAATTATCGCCCAGGGTTCGGCTGGGCCGCCAACAGGGAGCCTGGCACCCCCACCCCCTCTTGGGTGCCAGGCCACTGTCCCGGCTGAAACCCTCCCTGGTGGCCCAGTGGCCGAATCTACAAATTCGCTGCTTCTGTCCCCTTTCAATGAGGAGAGAGATGTAGTGACGCACACTCTACTGCTGAGTGACAGTGGCGGAGACTCAGTCCCGCCACACTTCCGTCCCCATTATGACCGGTTTCCGGTCCGATGCAAAAAAGAACTTCAAAGTCGAGAAAATCGATCAGAAGTCCGCCTCATTGCACTCGGCGGTAAGAACAGGTAAAAAAATCGTAGGTGCACCAGATTTCTGGCGGGCCTGAATTTCGGCCCCTATGGTTCTGTAATTCTGTGTGGTGATCAACATTCAATTTGTAAACAAAATAATTAAAAACAATGTTGGTCTTTTAGTTTCTTTATATTAATAAGGGGTACTACTGATTGAAACGAGTTGGTAGGGCGGTATTCAGGTTGATATTTGGAAGAGGAATGTGGCTGCCTTGTAGAATCAATACTAATCTATATAACTGATTTTAGCTCGCTTGTAAGTCCGCTGGTTCTTTCAGGGGTGGTGTTTAACTTTGGAACATGCCAATTAAACTGGGGCAATGAGAACTATCTAAAAAGGGCGAATAAGATCTTGTATCATATTATTTGCGCTTAATTGCTTAAGTATCACAGTTCTTGTCTTTTAGCGGGGTGGGGAGAGGGTGATGAGGAGAACAGGACGCATTGCTAGTTTTGTCCAAGTTAATCCCAGAATATAGAAATTGTAATTCCAGCTTTTTCTCTTCAAAATAAAACACACATTTTTAGTTAATCTGGAAATTTTTGAGCAACATATTTTATAAAACTATTGCTGTGCTATATCTCTAGATTGAGAAGGGAAAAGTAACAAACTCTAACCTGTAAGCCTTAGAATACCACCAAACTTCAGATTATTGGAACATGTTTTGAGGGATGTCTTCAGATAATGTGGGAAAAACAAGATTACCGATGCAATAAATTAAATTGCTTTTTTAGCAGTCCATGAGCGGAAGCATTACTTTTATTGGGAATCTCAATAATTGGACTAAATTTGGCAAAGTGGGTATAAGGTGATTGGTACGCTTGAAGATAAATTGATGTCTTGCTGACTCCTGTGGAGAGAAGTTGTTAGTCTGTGTACTTGGTGCTGCACGTGTGGTGAAAGGTATGACCAATACAGGGGGTACAATGTAGCAAGGTGCAGAATTAAGGCTGTAGAACAGTAGCTGCCAAAACCACTGGTCCTCGCACTTACTCGCAATTAAAATATGCAATTGCTGTTCTTTTTAGTTTTTCAGATTTGTAAAATCAAGACTGCGCATGAAGCTTCCCGCATGTAGGCGTTCAGTACATTGACCATGTGTTAGTGGAAGTCACTAGCCCTTCAGACCAGTTGTCCTCCCGCAGGTAAATTGGTCGACTGCACAGATTAAAAAAAGAAAACAAACATAAATGCTGGTAAATTTGCAACGCATGTTGAAAGAGGGGTTATTTACAGGCTGTACAGATTCTGCTAGGTTGTCCAAAATTAGGGTTGGGTCTTAAAGTGAATTAATCCCAATCTTAGTTCAGAGAATCCTTGTTGGTATGTCCTATTTTGCATTTTCAACCAGTTGATCTGTTTGTCATGGACAGAAAAAATATGTTGGGGTCTCTCTTGGTTTTGCTTCTGTTTATGTCTCTAGCTTCATTTTTGGTCCTCCAATCCGCTGTGTCTTTCTGGCTATGACAAGCTATCTTCCTACATTTCCTTTTGTCACTCTTTCTCTTTACATATTTATGTAAAGGCATTTTTACATTACAACATGCAGCAAATGGCTCTTTCACCACTGGCTCTACGTGGAAATGTAAAACGTCAAACCTACTTTCTTCTGACAGCAAGGGACCCCCTGATCTACAGTTGGAACAACCTCTTGTGCTGATCTGCTTAACACACTGAGCTGGTACAGTGCATCTGTGAGTTTTCTTCGTGACGCACAGCAGCATTGTGATGTGAGCATGCTTGTGGATGGAGCCAGTTCAGCATAATCTTGTCAGCATGGCAGGAAACCTGTCTAATTATCAGACTACTATCCTGCTTTCCATGCTAAATGCACTTCACATACACTGTAGCTTTCTGGGCTACATCATATCTGATGAAGTGACCAGCCTGGGGCTTACTGGACTACATCATATCTGACCAAGGCAAATGTATTTTTCCCACATTTCGTTTCTGCCACCTAAGATTAGCAGCTGTTGGAGATGAATGAAACGGCTGCAGACACACTATTGCAGGATATTAGGTTCTAGTTCACTGAAGCAGCACACAAATTATTCATCAGGTTCACTTGCACAATACCGTGTTCTGTAGCATTTAAAATTTTTTCTATTATATCCATAAACAGGGAAGCCACTACCCAATGGGCCTATATGGAGATGGGAGTAAAGCTGTAAGGGTTGTGCACTGAGTTAGTTTTTTTTTCTTGGACTGTGTGGAAAAAAGGGTCATCTAAATTGCCTTAATTCACTCCTCTGTCTTTTCTATATGCCTGTCACAAATGTTTCTTTACTGATTTGTTAATTTTTTATATTTATGACCTTAAGAATTCAGGCCGTCAGTAAAATGGCAGTCACTATGTGCCAAGTGGGTACAGGGGCTATGGGGAGAGAGATAAGGGTCCACTTGGGAAAGCAGAGGCCTTGTGAGAGCTACTGTAAAACATGGAAGGTGCAAGTTTTGTCTCCTTCAGTAAAAGATTGATGGAAAATGTGTATATTTGACACACAGCGCTTGAGGCCAATAAAGATTTTGGGCTATGATACTTATGATGTATGAATTTTTGTTCTGCCGTTCCATTTTGCTAGTCAGCTTCTAGCAAATGGTAATTTGTTTTTTAGGATAGGCAGTTTAAGCAACAGCAAAATAAACCAAGTATACCATCATCATAGGCAGTTCCTCGAAATCGAGGAAGACTTGCTTCCACTCTAAAAGTGAGTTCTTGGGTGACTGTACAGTCTCTGTAACAGGTGGGACAGACAGTGGTTGAAGGAAAGGATGGGTGGGGAGTCTGGTTTGCCTCACGCTCCTTCCGCTGTCTGCGTTTGGTTTCTGCATGTTCTCGGCGACGAGACTCGAGGTGCTCAGCGCCCTCCCGGATGCTCTCCCTCCACTTTGGATGGTCTTGGGCCAGGGATTCCCAGGTGCCGGTGGGGATGTTGCACTTTATCAAGGAGGCTTTGAGGGTGTCCTTGAAACATTTCCTTTGCCCACCTGGAGCTCGCTTGCCTTGTAGGAGATCCGAGTAGAGCGCTTGCTTTGGGAGTCTCGTGTCGGGAATGTGGACGATGTGGCTCGCCCAACGGAGCTGGTCGAGTGTGGTCAGTGCTTCGATGCTGGAGATGTTGGCCTGATCGAGAACATTTGACGTTGGTGCGTCTATCCCCCCAGTGGATTTGCAGGATCTTGCGGAGGCAGCGCTGGTGGTACTTCTCCAGTACCATCAACTTTGAGATGTCGACTGTATATGGTCCGTCTCTGAGCCTTATTGGAGGGTGGGTATCACTACTGCCCTGTAGACCATAAGCTTGGTGCCAGATTTGAGGTCCTCGTCTTCAAAGACTTTTCCTCAGGCGACCGAAGGCTGCACTGGCACGCTGGAGGCGGTGTTGGACCTTGTTGATGCCTGCGCTTGCTGATAGTAGGCTCCTGAGGTATGGAAAATGGTCCACTTTGTTCAAGGCTGCGCCATGGATTTTGATGACTGGTGAGGCGAGGTCGGGTTGGTGGAGGACCTTTGTCTTACGGATGTTTAGTATAAGGCCCATGCTTTCTTACGCCTTGGTGATAATGTTGACGATGATTTTGATTTCGGCCTCTGAGTGTGCGCAGATGCAAGCATCGTCCGCGTACTGTAGTTCGATGACACAGGATGGGACGACCTTGGATCTAGCCTGGAGGCGACGGCGGTTGAACAGGTTCCCATTGGTTCTATAGTTTAGTTTCACTCCAGCGGGGAGCTTACTGAGAGTGGATGGAGCATTGCAGCGAGGAAGATGTGGAAGAGTGTTGGCACGGTGCTGCAGCCCTGCTTGACGCCGGTCTGGATATGGATTGGGTCTGTGGTGGATCCGTTGATCAGGATCACAGCTTTCATGTCGTCGTGGAGGATGGTGACAAACTTTTGGGGGAAGCCGAAATGGAGGAGGACACTCCATAGTCCCTCACGGTTGACAGTGTTAAAAGCCTTTGTGAGGTCAAAGAAGTCCATGTACAAGGCTCGGTGCTGTTCCCTGCATTTCTCTTGTAGTTGTCGCGCGGTAAAGAACATGTCCGTTGTACCCCATAGCGGATGAAATCTGCATTGTGACTCTGGGAAGAGTTCTTCAGCCACGGAGAAGACGGTTGAGGAGGATTCTAACGATGACTTTCCCAGTGGCCAACAGCAAGGAGATTCCTCTGCAGTTGCCGCAGTTGGACTTGTCCCCCTTTTTGAAGATGGTCACAATTACGGCATCTCTGAGATATCCCGGCGTGCTCTCCTCCTTCCAGATTAGAGACATGAGATCATGCATTCATGCCAATAGTGCTTCTCTGCCATACTTTAGTGCCTCGGCGGGGATTCCATCTGCTGATGCCTTGTTGTTCTTGAGCTGATGGATGGCTTTTTCTACCTCGTGTCGGGTTGGGGTTTTGCTGAGATGGTGTCAGGTAGCATGCTGCGGGATGGAGTCACGGACACTCGTGTCAAAGACAGAGTCTCAATTAAGGAGATCTTCAAGTGCTCCTTCCAGCGGGCCTTGACTGCCTTGGTGTCCTTAATGAGTGTCTCCCAGTTCTTGACCAGCAGGCCTTTAACTGCTCTGCTTATTTGGATCCCACAGAAGATGAGTTGATCGTACTCAAGCCTGACACTGGCGGTGCACTAAGTGGGATCGGAGATTGAGCAGCAGTAGTGATATTAATGGTTGATAACTCATTGGGACAGCGGTAGTGCCAGTAACTGTTTGAAGACATGAGCCCAAAGAGTGGTATTAGCAGTGAAAATAACTGCCTGAAATTTCAGGCTGAAACCAGAGATTGAACAGTGGCGGCAGGAATACTGACAAGTGACAACCTGTAGAGAGACAGAGGAGCAGTGCTAGTAACAGTGATGATTGGTTGAGACTCGAGGCTAGAGGACACTAAGAAGCAGTTGTGGTGGTTAGTTACTGTGATAATCAGTAAGCGACTGAGTTAGTGGCCTTGCAACACGGCTTCAGTTTGGAAGAGCTGCAAATCAGGCCAGTCCTATTCTGTCCCAGCCCAGCTCCCAAAAGTGCAGTACTCTATATGTCGAATGTGCTGCAAGGTCCCTTCCTTGTAGTTTTCTTTCTTTCTGATCATTAATCTCCATCTGTGGTTCAATCTTGCTGATTATGTCATATGACAAGTAAAAGATGGAAAAGCAGCATCTGCTTTCACTGCAAGCAATAACCCTACTGCTTTTAAAGGTCTGTGTTTGTGATTATACCAATACATTTTATCCATGCACCTAGATGAATCTGCTAATTCAATTTAGAGTTCACATTTTGTTTTATTATGAAAGTGAGCTCATCGAGAAGAGTGGCATCGAGGTTGTGCATGTGTAAGAATCTGATATCATGCAAAAGGTCTCAAATCTGTTTCGTACATTGTTTGTAGGCAGGGACCTAAAAAAAAATCAACATTCCAAGGTCCCGCTGAATTATGCAAGCTACACGAATGAAGCCGGTGGCTGGCCACAAGGGTGGTTTATGGTGGCAAACGATGTTGGAGGTGTTGGAAGACTGAATTATTGAGTGACCAATATGTCCACTCAAAAGGACATAGATTTCTATTTTCATAGATTTGATTGGTTACTGGATGTTAATTGGTTGGTCATTTTATTGATTGGAGCAGTTATTTTTTTTCTCTCCATGGTTATGACCTTTGGTTGCATTCATCTGTTTGCCAAAACACAATTGGCCTGCTTTGCACCCTGTAGATTTTACCAAGCTCTCTCATGCATCATATGGTTAACTTTTTAATTACATAGGTGCCAAACCATAATTCAACACTGGGTATTTTTATGTAACGTGGACCAAGGCAATCCACTAAGTAATCTGTTAATCTGAATTGAATGTGAATGAATACAACAAGCCTAAATTGGAATGGTGCCATGAAAACATTTGCATGGCAGTTTCTATGAGCTTTCTATTTGAAACCCTTTCTCATTGTATTTGTACCTCCTTGGAGTAAAAATGTGTCTAGTTTTTTTTTAAATCCTTTTAATTTAAGTTAATCTCTTGTTTAAAAGTGATTGATCATTAATGTTCATTCAAATTAAGGATGTCTGTTCTGAAGAATTCAAATGTTTTTGCACTTTTGCCACTGAAGACCAAGAGGCTGGATGTAGTATGGGCTCGCTGCACAGCAGTTAATGACTGCTTTAAGCTGCTCAAGGATGCTACATGTTGGACCCTGAATGCCAGTCAAGATAGAGCAGACTTCTAACCCACTTTTCTTATCTACATTTTAATTGTGATTCCAGAGCTGGGATTATGCTGGCCAGCTGTGCTACCTGTCACCCCACTCTTTCATTTCACTCGATAGCATGGTTTGTTGGAATGTCACTTAATGGTTTGTTAGATTTTAAAGCTGTTCCCTTTTTCCAAAATGCCCAGGTGTAAACATTTATATTTTTTAATCGGAGTGTGCTTTAATAATTTAAAATGTACTATATTTGCAACTATAAAACTTAAATCATCATTGTGGGCATAAAAAGGCCCACTTGTTTCTGTTCAACTACAGCCTATAAATCATTGCTTGACAGTTGTAAAGTCAAACTGTGTGACGTTGCTGCATCAGTGTGTGGTGTCATTGAGTAGTGACATACAGGCTTATATGATATTTATTCCTTCCGCACCTCAATGAAGGTGATTTCGAGAGATTCTTCTGAGATGATAGAATTGTAACGTAATTTATATGTGTAAAATAATCCAAGTAGTAGTTGGTTCCTATAATAAATGTGTACACATCTATTCTGTTGTTCTTTCTGTAACCAAAAAAAAAATCAAAGTATGATAATTGAAGAACTATGACCTGAAATTTCACACAGAAAGGGAAAATGGTCAACACATGCACTCCATGAATGATGTTGAAATAGCTACGGATAAAGTTGAGGTATATAACCGAAATAGTTGATAGAAGTCAGAAGCAGATCGAGCAATATATAGCGCAGTATCCAATTCTTATTAATGAGACGAGAGGGAGAGTATGCAGAAAAGAGCCACAAGACTGATCGCTAGAAAACATTTGGTTTCATAGACACCTCCCTACAAGGCTGAAAAGGTGATCTTATAGAAATATATAAAATGGCAAATGGTATGGAAAAGATAAATCTGGAAAATTACATAAAAAGAAATTGTGAGAGTATGGCAAGGTGCCACAATTAGTAAAAGGCAAATTTAGGACTAATATCAGGATATCTTCGCATGTAGACAATCAACACATTGACTGAGCTCCTGGTTGTAATGTCGTTAGTGAAAGCCCTGAAATCAATGAAGAACCAATTGAATGTTGCAATGGGGCAATGGGTGGGGTTGGAGGACACTTCAGGATGATTCTGGATGAATGAACTACGATGAGCCATCCTTAATCTTTTTAACTTTTGCAAATGGGCTTTCTACCTGAAACCCTAATACCACCTCAGTAACCGAATTTTTTTTTTAACCAGACTTCAGTGGATAGATAAGTTCCAGCTGTTAAGACACTGATTTATTAGTTTAAAAAAAATAGCATGGCTGGTATGTGTGTTGTTGTGGTTTACAGCAGTAACCGGAGCATTGAACTGAATTTATATTACATAGAAACATAGAAAGTAGGTGCTGGAGTAGGCCATTCGGCCTTTCGAGCCTGCACCACCATTCAATATGATTATGGCTGATCATGCAACTTCAGTACCCCATTCCTGCTTTCTCTCCATACCCCTTGATCCCTTTAGCCGTAAGGGTGATGGAATGTTTAGAACTATGGGAAAATGCACATCTAAAAACAGCACACATACATTTATACTGAAAGCACTATTAAACTACATTTGTTTTTTTTTAAACGGGAAGGGAAAGTAAAATGGCTAGTATTGTGGGTGACTTATTTCATAGGAAAAGTGCATTGTAGTAAAGTATGAAACTGTATTGGCAGAAGAGCCTCTCGTATAATCTGCCTCAAAATGGAAGTGATTATATAAACCCTATGGGCCCAAGTTTCCACATGATAAAAAACGGGCGCCCCTCCGAGCTGGGAGCCCGTTTTTCGCGCCGGAAAAAAAACGTGCGATTCTGGAGCGCTTTGCAGCTCCATGTCTGCTTGGCGCGGCGCCCAGGGGGGGCGGAGCCTACACTCTCGCCGATTTTGTAAATGGGAGGGGGTGGGTACCATTTAAATTAGATTTTTTCCTGCCGGCAACGCTGCGCGTGCGCGTTGGAGCGTTCGCGCACGCGCAGTGTGAAGGAAACATTGGCACTCGGCCATTTTTGTAGTTCTGTGTAGCTGTTTAATTTTTGAACATTTTTTTAATAAAAGCACATTGCCATCAGCACTGAGGCTTCTTGCAGCAGTGAGAAGGCTGCAGGAAGCCTCAAAGTTGAGGCAGCCGTCCCCGTCCCCCCGCGGGAACGAACGGCTTCCTCTCTTTCCCCCCCCCCCCATCCTCCTTCCCCCCGCGGGAACGAACGGCTGCCTCCTTCCCCCCGCGGGAACGAACGGCTGCCTCAACTTGTGAGGCTTCCTGCAGCATTCTCCCTGGGTGAAGCACTTTCACACAGGTAGGAAGATGGTTTATTTAATCTTTTCTTTGCTTATAAATGTTTATTCAGGTTGGATTTATTTGTATAAGTATAAATAAGGATTTATTATAGAATTTAATGACTCCCCCCCCACCCACCTCATTCTGGACGCCTAATTTGTAACCTGCGTCTGATTTTTTAATGTGTAGACAAGGTTTTTTCAGTTCTACAAAAATCTTCACTTGCTCCATTCTAAGTTAGTTTGGAGTACGTTTTCACTGTGGAAACTTTGAAATCCGGCGTCGGTGGCTGGACACGCCCCCTTTTGAAGAAAAAATTCTGTTCCAAAGTGAAACTGTTCTACCTGACTAGAACTGCAGAAAAAAAATGTGGAGAATTGCGATTTCTAAGATAGTCCGTTCTCCACCAGTTGCTCCTAAAAATCAGGCGCAAATCATGTGGAAACTTGGGCCCTATATTTCAGTTTAAATGCCCCGATACATCTTTTCAAAATGTTTCCTGTTCAGTGAGTGAGACATTTAAAAACAGAATTTAAATGTGTGAAATTACTTGTCTTAACTTTCTGACTTTCTCCAAAGTAAAAGGACCATTTGAAGGATTCAGAAATACTACTTTTGTTCTGTAATTTGACCTGATTATTTTACTCCTTTGCAATGTATGAAGTGCTCACATGTTCAAATGTGGTTCGGCCATGGTATTTATTTGTTACATTCATGGTTGCTCCTAATTACCATTTTTCCATCTGACTTCTGTGTAGAATATGCAGGGTCTGGTGCTAGCACAAAATATTACAGATAAAAAGGACCCCAATACCTTATACCAGTATTATGGGGTAGGCACACTATAAAGGCTGATGTCATTCCAGTATGTTCATTTTTTACATATAGGACTCTTTTAAATACTTTTTAACAGCAATACTTCCCAGAAAAACCCTCCTACAGAGGTAATACCACAAGTATTTGTCACAAATATTTACCTGAAGCATGCTGCCTCTATAACCAGGTTGCAATATGTTGGGCTTGTGCAGATTTAAAATGTATTATACCATCCAAATAACTTCATAATCTGTTGCCTTTTTCTGACCAGAACTGAATATTAAACATTAAAATGACATGAAAAGTATAGTTTCCTGGTTAAATGTGTGTTCTGTTGTAATGTGCTCATTGTATTAATTCCCAGATTGCTTGGATTATTGTACTTTTTTGTACAAATTACACATTAAGTAAACCCTGAATGCACATTCAATTTTTAAAATATAATTGTCATCTAAGTCTACTTTCCAGATGATTGGAATGGTGACTTAGTTGATGAGATTTTGCATTAATTGACCATTTAGATTTTTGTTTGATCTATTGTAACTATTAGAAGGGCTGTAATTGCAAGTATATTATGCTGTGCCACGAAATCGAGAAGCAAGTTATGGGCATTTATGTTAACACATAAAGGGAATACTGTGTTCTACAAATTTGTTTGCTTCATTTCTGTTGAGATCAAAGTGATTAGTGCTCCCATTCTCAGTGTTTACAAATGGTGCATGGTGACCTTGTTTCACTAAGATTTTAGATGGTGTAATAGGACCTTTCATCTCTGGGATCTTGATTCTGACCCAACCTGATGAGTTAACTGAATTGTCCACTAGTTGAATGGTCTCACATTATAAAGCCGTTTATATACAAAATGTAAAGTGCAATATGAAAACCAAAAAATAGAGCCACTGACTTTCAATGTGGTGTTCCAGTGTAACACCTGGACTCAGTGCCTTGAGATGACAAGAATTGAGACTTTGGACAAATAGCTATCGGGTAGATATGTATATATTGCTATGTTAGAGGGACTGCATACATGCAACACTTCCCTGAAACAGGGAACAGGTATGTACACTATGTACAGTGTTGTATGTGTGTATCTATGCATATGGAAGCATCTATGCTTTGCAGAAGGTGAATCACCTGACATTAATTTACAGTAGACGTGATGGTAGATGAGTACAGCATAAATGTCATGCTGGAACATTAGTAGGGGATACTTTTCTGGACTGTTTTGGGACCAGAATAGAAGAGGATTTTAATATTTCATCTGATACATGCAAAATCCGATTATAAGCATGCTTGTTACAGACACTCGGTAAAAATGTTTTTTTTGTTGTTGCACATTTTCACTTGTTTATCCTTCTCTCCGTACTCAGTCAATCCTCATTTGCAGAGCTAAGCTGGGTGATGTCGGCTCCCTCCCTTATTTAAGGTCAAAATGCTATTGGTTTGACAACTCGCTGCTACTATCGCATTTAATTGGACGTTTTTATCCTCATACCTTAGCCCTAACATCCACATACATCTGATGGTTCCTTCAAAAGCAGCAGCTTTCTATTGAGGTAGAGGAGAAAGGCAGCAGAGACTGATTACACTTGGATAATGGCACAGTGCAGTAATACATTAGGTGGTTTATATAGGCTAGGGGCTGGATTTTTGGTCTTCTGCCCCGCCGGGAAATTCAGTACCAGTTTGGAGGGGGCACGGAACATTATAGCCCGGAAATGGCGAGCCAGTGTGCAACGCCTCTGGTTGCGACACTAGCTAGATTTTTGGCTGCCGCCCGATCCATAGCGCTCTGTCGAGCGCCCTGGTGGGAATGCCTGTGGAAACAGGCGATTCAAGCTGTAATGGCAGCAATGAGGTAAGTAATATTGACCTCGGGTAGTATGATTATCTTTTTTTTTTGCGATTTATGTTGTGGTGCTGTGAGTTATGTATTGGAATGTTTTTTTTTCCCAGTTTCCCCCTCCCCCCCCCCCCCCGGGCCTTTCTTGGGGAGCTCCGAGGCCGGCTATTTAGCTCAGGATTTTCACTTGTCCAATCGACCTGACTCATTAAAAGAGGTGTACAATGTCTCCCTTAGCGCTCCGCCCCACATTCACGGCCCAGCTGATGAATATTGTGGCTGAGGACGCACACCATTTCCCACCAGCACAAACTTTACACACCCCCCCCACCGCCGCTATTACTGCCCCGAAATGACCAGAAACAAAAATCCAACCCGAGGTGTTTAAAAATACTAATAACCTCCTGCACATTCTCTTGTATTACAAAATGGAAGTTCTTTTGCAGTTTCTACAATAGAAATCATAAGTTGCATTCATTGGAGCCGTTTCATTTTTTATTTCTTTTCAGAAAAGCTAAGGATTGTATGAATGCAAAACTGATGCTCTCTCTGCTTGTTTAGTGTTTAGGAATGTCTGAACTTGACTGCAATGGAACTAAATATCAGACGCTGCGTATAACGGGCGGCCGATCCGATAGCGCCCCTTTTTGCGCCATCGCCCGAGATGAATTTTAGGACCTTGCCTTTGTGGGATACTTAGATGCAGACCATAGAGCTTCGCAGACAATATAAAAATAACTTGTATTCATCAACTGACATTGGGCAATGCCATGGACAGTTTGCTAGTACATTGTCAACTGTTGTAGTTCTCTACGATTCACACGCATCTATAGCTCTATTAATTATGAGCATTCAATTCTGCGTGTCCCTTTTGACAAAAGTGCTGTTGAGGGTATTGCAAAATATAGGATTCAGGTAGGTGAAGTTTTCCTTGTAATATTTTTTTAATCATTATTTTCATAAAAATTGTAAAGCTCAGAAATGGTCCCTGATACTGATTGAAATCAATTTGTGGACACTCGCTGTTAGCCCCCCCCCCCCCCCCAATTTGGGAGAGTTGTGTTTGGGTTCTAAGAAGGGATTTTGCCCATTTCATAAACTGATGTGTTGAATTTTTCAAAGACATAACAAACTTCTTTAAGCAAGTGTTGTATGTAGGTGCTTTTGATGTAGAATATTCACAATATGGAAAGGCAAATGTATAGAGAGTGCAATATAAATTGTGTGTGCAGTAATGAATGCAACACATTAACATGTTTGTGAGTTTATAATCATCAGGGTGAGGGATGCCGATGCTGGTATATTTTGCTGTTTGGTGCAAGCATTTCTAGGTCAGGCATAGTAAGGGTTAGATGTAAAATAGTTACCTCTGCCCTATCACAACAACGTGCCTTTCCCCAGATTCAGAAGAGCCTCCCTTGTTGCATTAATGTAATAATTGCCTAACTCACAATTACCATCCTTTATTTGATAAAGCACTTGTAAGGCAAGGGCCAGTGATAAAACCCGTAAGTCTTGCACCTGGTCCAGAGAAAATTGTTCTGTAATCCTTGAATTTCCTAGTTCCTGCCTGATCACTGCATACTTTGGGCAGAAGTTTCTGATCTTGCAATAGTTTTGAAAGATCAGGCATTCCTGCAACAGTTGAAGCTAGAAACAAACTGGAGGGAATGAATCAGAATAGACTGTTAGTATTAACTGGGGTAAGTGGAAAGTGTTAGCGTGTACAGATGGGGTACATAAGTTAGAGAAGCAGGGTGTGTCTGAAATATGGAGAAGCCTTGAATTTCCCCCAAGAAATGAGGGAAAATCTCTGCAATTTTTGTCACAATCGAATAGTTTTCCAGTGGCTCTGTTTAAGACCTGTCTGAAAAGGGGCCTGCCAACTTACCAACATTAAGGGCCCAAGTTTCCACACGAAAAAAAACGGGCGCCCCTCCGAGCTGGGCGCCCGTTTTTCGCGCCTAAAACGGCGCCTAAAAAAAAACTTGCGATTCTCGAGCGTTTTGCAGCTCCTTGTCTGCCTGGCGCGGCGCCCAGGGGGGCGGAGCCTACACTTGCGGCGATTTTGTAAGTGGGAGGGGGCGGGTACTATTTAAATTAGTTTTTTTCCTGCCGGCAACGCTGCGCGTGTGCGTTGGAGCGTTTGCGCACGCGCAGTGTGAAAAAAACATTGGCACTCGGCCATTTTTGTCGTTCTTTGTAGCTGTTTAGTTTTTGAACATTTTTTTATAAAAGTACATTGCCATCAGCACTGAGGCTTCTTGTAGCAGTGAGAAGGGTGCAGGAAGCCTCAGAAAGTTGAGCCAGCCGTTTCCCGACGACCTCTCCCTTTTGCCGTCGGGAAATGGCTCCTCAATTTTTGAGGCTTCCTGTAGCCTTCTCTCTTTCCCCCCCCCCCCCCCCCCCCCCCCCCCCCCCCCCGCATTCGGTCGGCTCCCTCCCGCCTGCGTTCGGTCGGCTCCCTCCCCCCCCCCCCCCCCCCCCCCCCCCGCGTTCGGTCGGCTCTCCTCCTCCCCCCCCCCCCCCCCCCCCCCCCCCCGCGTTCGGTCGGCTCCTTCCTCCCCTCCCTCCCACCCGCGTTCGGTAACGGTTGCCTCATTTTGTGACGCTTGCTGCAGCATTCTTCCTGGCTGAAGCACTTTCACACAGGTAGGAAGATGGTTTATTTAATCTTTTCTTTGCTTATAAATGTTTATTCAGGTTGGATTTATTTGTATAATAATTGTATAAGTATAAATAAGGATTTATTGTAGAATTTAATGAGTTCCCCTCCCCCCCACCTCGTTCTGGACGTCTGATTTGTAACCTGCGCCTGATTTTGTAACGTGTAGAACAGGTTTTTTCAGTTCTACAAAAATCTTCACTTGCTCCATTCTACTTTAGTTTGAAGTACATTTTCACTGTGGAAACTTTGAAATCAGGCGTCGGTGGCCGGACACGCCCCCTTTTGAAAAAAAAATTCTGTTCCAAACTAGAACTGTTCTACCTGACTAGAACTGCAGAAAAAAAAATGTGGAGAATTGCGATTTCTAAGATAGTCCGTTCTCCACCAGTTGCTCCTAAAAATCAGGCGCAAATCATGTGGAAACTTGGGCCCTATATGCTGAATGGTCTGTTTCATGCTTTAGAATCATAAGAAAGCTGGGATCGAGACTGCCCAAATTAAGAAGCAAAATAAGAAGGTGATTAATCCAGGTTGCTCTGGTGCAATCCTTGGACATTTGTTGTAAAGTAACATTGGCAGACTTCTTGTTACAGGTCTGGTCTACCCTCTGGGTGAAAGGTGTTGAATATTACCTTTCTTGGGATTGCAGTCTCTGAACCAATGACTAGGAAATTGGGATCTGGATTTTTTTTTAACCCTGTGGCAATTCTAGACCAGTAACTCTGAACTGTTTTTAATAGCGCTCTTTCATTTCCAAATAAAAATTTCCTCTCCAACTAATTAATGCAATTTGTTTTATTGGACTGGCTGAGAGAAACTAATCCAGCTAGGTTAGATGAATTTTGGAAATTGTGTGGAGAAGCCTCCTTAAATTTTTAATATTTCATAAAGCACATGTAAATTCTCTCTGAACCTCCCAGTGATTTTTCAGCAGGAGCAGCATAGCAATTTCTTCTGCAAAACAATTGTTTGTTTTTAGATTTGAATTGCTGACATGATATCCAAGCTGCATCATCTCATTAAAATGTAATCGTTTTAAAAGAGATACTCAATTAATGTCCATCGTCTGTCGGGTTTATAATTTGCTCAGGTGTGCTACGAATTTAATCAAGCTATTATTTTGAGTCCTGGATATACCATGAAAACTTCCTAATTTTGTATTTTTACTCTGCTGATCTGCAGAACTCCAGTGAACAGGGAATATGATCAGTCAGCAGCATTCAAAGCCGTAAAGAGTGCAAGCCACTTTTTTGTCCCTCTCTACTAAATCACATTATAGTTTTTACATTACATGATGGTAGATGTCCCTGTTTATTTCTCTCTCCAGGCTGTACTCCATTGTATAAATGACTCAACCTACCCACCAAGTGGGCTTATGAATACAAGTTGGGTTAATGCCACCATTTTCTGTAAAGTAAACTTGGGAGGTGGTCTCCTGCATTTCCACACTAGTTACATTTGGATCTCTGCATGCCAGTATGACTGACACTCAACTGAAAAGCGAAAGGCTGGTGCCTGGAGGTAGCTTTCTCTGAACTTCCCTGAACAGGAACAGTGAAGAATGCCTTATAATTGCTCACTTGTGGGTTTTCTCCCTGCCTCCAGGCTTAGCATTTTCTTTTCACTGCATAACTAACTGCCATTATCTGTAATGGGTGACTTTGCATTCATAGCAGTTTCTGCAAACCTATAATATTAAGGTATTCTGCTGCATCAATTTAAAACCTAGCACCTACCTGCATGCTAACTAATCCTATAAAATAAGGATGGGTAGGGCCATCTAATATAGTAATCTGCTTTGTATGTTAAATATGTAAACTGTCAGTCGTTATAATTGCTGTTGAAAAAAATTTTGTGGTATGTGATAATTTCTTTACTAAGAGAAACGGAGTACTTTTTGTAAGTAAACATCCTTTGTCATATTTTTCCTTTACTTGCATTAAAAAGCAAAGCATATGGAACCTGACCCCATGTCTTCAGATGATGTTGCCAAGCGGCATGTGATCACATGATTTAACAAGATGCTCGACTGTGATATAATTGAATAGTACAAAAGAATATCATAGTTTCTGCCATGCTACACCATGTGAAGTGAAACTGCAGCTTAAGCAGTCACCCTAGGAACAGCTGTATGCTGTTGGCAGTTTCGAGAAATTGCATTGTAGAAGGAACGGCTAAAAATGGAAATCTAATGATATTTTAATGTGGGTTTCTAATTTCCTAATAGCTTATTTCCCTCCCCTCAACTTGGCTCTGTCATGTTGCACTTTTCTGCACCCTTTGCACATCTTTTTATGATTTGGTGACCAAAACTGACCACAGCTACAAAAATATGTTTAATAGGGTGTGGAGCAGAGTTCCCACTCCATTAATTTCTGTTTGAGAATTATTTAATTTAACTACTCTGATGCAACTACCTCTAACAATTTTTTTTCAGGAGGTAGGGAGAAGGGGGTAATTTTGTGAATGCTATATTGTTGTGAGATCTGTCTCTCACCTCCATGCCTTCGATAGTCATGTAATACAGGCTAAATCGCTCATCCTAGTCAGCTGCAGTCTACCCCAGTAACAGGTGATCTGTGTGTGCTATTGACTAGTTCTTTGTCTAACAGTACTGAAGCATAGCTGTTGCTGGGCTTAGGTATGTGTTGGTGGATAAAATATTGACTCCGCAATATTTGAACAAAGTAATGGTTGACTACAGTGCTGTTTATAATGTTTTGTGCTTCATCTCTTAATAGTGGGGCAGAGATGTTTGAAATTGTGTGGAGTATCAATGCTGTTTTGAACATTGTGCTTGTCACTGGGTTATGAACATATGTTGGGCTACAGTAATTATTGAATTTTTATGTTGGTGAATTGACTGAATTGTAGCATCTGGAATGTTCTGTGCGAAGTCTGCGCCAAATCATTATTTGACCATTTAAAATGATGGAGCTTGTAGGAATGTAGAGTACTTTAAGTGAAGTAGTAAATAAGTAGAACATCAGCATAAAGTATTGGGATAACATTTTTTTAAGATACTTGTAGTTTTTTTAGCGAGTAATTATGACACTGGAGCAAAGAGCAATGCGACCTCTTGATGGAGATAGTCTCGCTCACTTAGGCCTCGACACCTAGTTTATACTTCCAAGTTTAGCATCCATATAAAGTCAAAACCGCTTTACACCGATGCTAAACTAGTATGTGTGCTCTGTTAAATCCTCTAGAATCTGTTGCCTTCTCAGTAGTGTGTAACTCACTGTGTGGGGAGTACACCTGCCTTCTGCCCTGTCCGACAGCTTATTGGTACACCAATGTGCTGTGCTACTTGTTGTATGAAGCATTTTTTATTATCTGACTTTACATGGTCATTTTCACCCACCGCTTGCTTTTCTTTTCTTAAAATTTGTCATTTGTTCTCCTTTCAAAATTAGTGCGTCGATCCTACCTTTTCTCTGGTTAGTTTTAATAAAGAAATGCAGCAACAGTCGTTAATGAAGCACTCAACTGCTAATTCTTGAGTGAGGCTTTCACAGGCTGACCAGATTCTGTGCAATCTGGCAGGCTGTGCGATCATGTTTCAAACAGTTTATGTAAAATTAGTGGAAACTTGCTGCTACGATTTCGAATTAAAAAGTGTGCTCGAGTCTGTACTATCAGTGCTTAAACCCAAATGTTCACAGATATAGATGCATTTGGGTGCACACACAATCCCAATGGACTCATTCATGTTTGCTATTAGGTACTAAATTTCAGATTACATTTTTGTAGTTGGTAATGCTACAGTTTTCAGGCTCTTGTGGGATATTTCTCTCGGGCTTAGTGTCAAGGGCCATTGCTCTCAGTTATCCCTTGATTCCTAACAATTGAAGTGTGACCTTTTGCGCGCACACTATCTGATATTGTAATATTGCCCAAGGTTGAAGGAACACCCCTGTTACTATAATTTGCTTACTGGAAATCATATATCCTTTTGTGTTTGGATGCCGGAAGAATAGTCAGTGTCTGACCGTGTGTCTGGGGCAAAAGTCTATGAATTTAGTTTATTAAGAGTAAAAATAATAGTGAAAGATCAACAGATTCCACTAGATTACAACATTTTAGCTTGAAGTTTCTTGGTTCAAAAATAATGAAAAAAGACATACATTTTACTAACTATCCCAATGACCATGAACCTAGACCAATTTATGAAGCACTAAATTTATACTTGAGATTATGTCTCCACGGGCTTCCTTCTACATGGGCTGCAGAACAAGAACTGCTGAAATAGCAAAACAAAAGTGGTCAATATATTAATCTACCTGGGCAAGGAGCTGTCCACCGGTTCATTCTCCCAGAGATAAACAATAAAAACTTGCGCCTTTAACGTAATAAAATGTCTCAAGGCGTTTAATCAACGAATATCAAAAGATATCTTTCACAATTAAATAAAGTTGTCAGTCGCAGTAGGGTTCAAATAAGGCAGATCTCCCAGAATCTGTCTCCAACCATCCACCCCCTTTTCAAGATGAAGTCAAGCTGTCCGAGCTGATGAGGTTACAAGGATGAAAACACTCACTGCTACACAGAGTGACAAAATAACCTGACAGATTTATTAGATGGATAACTATGCAGATTGCTATCGGAAAGTGAAGCATTGGCATGAACAACTTTATAATGAAAATGTTAGTGTACTAATTTATACATTTTGTCTCGATGCAGCAGACAATAGTCAGGGAAAATACATTGGCTTCAGTGAGTTTGCAGGTTCAAGATGAAGTGTGTTTTTTTTTTTAAGAACCTATTTTAACTTAAAAACAGTAAAAAGGAGGCAAGGTAAACGACAGACAAAAAAACTCAATTTTTGCCACAAATACTCTATTGAAATTGTTACATTGTTGGTGTAAATTACCAGTTATAATCTGAGTGTAGCTGTAAAATTTAGTGAGGCTGTAACTGAGGTTTTATCTTGAGATTATCATGGTTTTGTAACTTTTAAAAATTCAACTGTATTAAAGTCGATACCACTTTTCTGTTGAAAATGGTTAAGACTGCCTTTGAAAAACTGGTGCAATATCCAATGGCAGTGTTTAATGTTACTGTTGTAAAATGATTCTACTTGTCATGTAATGTCCTTTTTTGTATTTTGCATGGTGGGTATGCTGCATTTGACATGATTATCTGAAATTGGTAAACGTCAGGTTTGCAAATACTGAGGACTAGCAACAGAAACAAATTAAAATGTTTCCTTGCTGAACTTTAAGACTAAAATCAATAACAAAACTGGAAAAATTACATTTTTCCCTTTATTTAAGGAAGCATTTATTCAGTGCTCTCTGCAAGCTTGCTAGTCTGACTCAAATCCTTCACAAGAGGGGAACTTGAAAAACTGTGAAGTAATCCCAAATACGTACTCCTGTTTAGGTGGGACGACCCAGCTAAAGCTTATGCGTAGCACAAATAAAGGAGAAAAGAATTCTGAATAACCCATGTCATTCATTTGTATTGAGATCACAGTGAGGGATTACTACATCTTAGAATTTACTTCTAGACTTGGTACATTACTATCAATTTGAAGACTGTTGGGTAGTTTTGGAGACTATGCCAAAGTCACTTTCTTCCTCCAATACCTGTAATAATTAGATATTTTGTTCATTTATCAAGGCAGCAATGTGTTACAGAATATTTTGAGGGAGACCAGGAGTTTATTTTGCTGTCACTCTACCCTTGGAATCAGTGATGTTATTAATCTGTCATCTTCAGATGACACATTTACACGTTGAACTAAATCATTTTGTACCAAAAGCAATGCAATGGTTATTTGAATCAAAGCAATTTTGGCAAAGGTTCTTGAAGTTGATGACTAGATAGTTGACTTGGCGGGTTGGGGTGACTCCTGTGCAGATGAAATTGAGCACCTTTCAACCAATGAAGCTTTACACAAAATATACTAACATGTAAACCCGAAGGGAATTTATTTTTCTCGCCTGTGTACATTTTGTTTTCAAACACATAATGGCCCAAATTTTGCAGTCAGCAGCGAGCGAACAAACGGCATTCACTGTTCATTACACTTACAGCTGCCACAGACTTTTTGTGGCCTTTTGAGTGGCAACTTGTGGTTATCGGGAGTCTGATGCAGCACGGCGTCCTCTGCAGGGGATCTGGGACCTGTTTGAATAGGGCAAGCAACAGCATGTCTCTTGAACCAATCAGATTGAAGAATCTTTGCTGAGGCGCGCAGTCTAAACCAGGAAGTGTAAATTAGAATAGTTAATTCAATGCCAAATCATGTACAGAACGTGAAACAAAGAGAGGGAAAGAAAAATGGGATTAAGAGAGAAAGATCAGAGACAGAAAGAAAAAGGTTTTTTTAAAGTTTTTTTTCATTGTTTTAGAAATCTCCAGCAATGATTAAAATCTGAAGGAATGGGACTCCACACTTGGGTAAAGTAAATTTTCAGTGTCCAGAGAGTTTGTTTGGCAGTAATTAAGACTTATCACCAACGTTCCCGCTAAGCTGCGCGTCCGCATATGTGGGACCTGCTTTACAAATATGAAATTACGCACATACGCACCCCAAAAAAAATTTAGGGAGAGCATTGCATATCATGGCGTTAAAAATCTACTTGCAGTTGAACGGACAAGCCCTAACTTGTTCTATTAGGCAAGTACTGTAACTTCACACCCTTCATGTGTTTTAATGCTGAACCTCTCAGCGAGATACCAGTATCGCGAAGCTTGTGCAGGAATAGAGCAAATCGGGCAGCAACTTCCTGATTTCCACGTTGAGCCAGTGATAATTGTCTTGAGCTGTCTATCCATTGCAACTGCAAGCCAATCATCACTCTGAAGAAAATTCCATAATTTATCACCCTGATGCCACAATACTAGGCAGTTTTACTTCAGAGAATTTCTAATGCCTGAATACTACTAAGTAAGATTTGTTGAGTTTTAATGCAGTTGAGCTTATGATGTATAGTTTATTAAGTTTACAGTTTATATAGTTTATATACTTTTAAATTGTTTACTTTTTCATATAGTTGTAAATGGTCTTGATGTAATTTCTCCTGTGGTACTTTCAATATGGAAATGCCTCTTGTCAAGCTTGTCAAGCTTTTTTTGTGAACTCTTACATAACAGATTAATTTTTACCAAAAATCCTGGAGTTGGCGGGGGGGGGGGTTGGCGGGAAAGCGGGTGTGAGGGCGGAAAATGAAAAGAAACGGTTGGCCCTGGTAAAGAGAAAATGGACCCCTTCTCATGACAGACATGGCATTTTGGACTTTTGCCAGAATTGCTGCAGTATGTTCAGCAAGAATTCCCTCCTCCACTCCTTCCTCTGCCAGCACATCTTGACCTAATTTTCTTGCCGATAACAAGTACATGTAAATTGCAAACTTGCTACAGCTTTGATATCCTTTGCAATTCACCACGGTTGACCTTGGCTTGTGTGTAATGCCACCCTTAATTCACATTTTGTTCCCTGCTTGAGATCGAGATATTTTTCAACTGTTGTCTTAAAACCTCACGAGAAAATATTTGTATCAGATGCTGCCCTTCTGAAAGATTACCATAGCGGTGTATTTATAGTCCACTATCTACCTTGCTGCAGTTTCTATCCTGTGGAGGATAATATAAATATGATGTCATTGTTTGCTTTTTTAAAAAAAAGCCTCCATTTAAAAGAAAGAATGGAATTCTGTCTGTGAAGATCATATGCTGAGCCACTGTTTCATACATGCAGTGACATGGTGCAATTTTATGGCAATAGTGCAAGTGCATTGATGCCTTGAACATATTTAATGGGCCAAATGAGGATGATGTACTTCCGTTGGCAGATCATGAAGCCCAACAAACGGTAGGCCTCTGCTGTCTGTTCTGTGGATACCTGCCCTCCTATATGGCTCAGAGACGTGGACTATATACAGCAGACATCTCAAAGCGCTGGAGAACTACCACCAGCGCTGCCTCCGCAAAATCCTGCAAATCCACTGGGAGGTTAGACGCACCAACGTCAGTGTTCTCGCTCAGGCCAACATCTCCAGCATTGAAGCACTGACCACGCTCGACCAGCTCCATTGGGTGGGCCACATTGTCCGCATTCCCAACACAAGACTCCCTAAGCAAGCACTCTACTCAGACCTCCGACCCGGCAAGTGAAGCCCAGGTGGGCAGAGGAAATGTTTCAAGGACACCCTCAAAGCCTCCTTGGTAAAGTGCAACATCCTCTCCGGCACCTGGGAATCCCTGGCCCAAGACCATCCAAAGTGGGGGAAGAGCATCCGGGAGGGCGTTGAGCACCTCGTCAAGAGCATGCGGAAATCAAACGTAGACAGAGGAAGGAGCGTGCGGCAAACCAGGCTCCCCACCCACCCTTTCCTTCAACTACTGACTGCCCCACCTGTGACAGAGACTGTAATTCCCGTATTGGACTGTACAGCCACCTGAGAACTCACTTTTAGAGTGGAAGTAAGTCTTCCTTGATTCCGAGGGACTGCCTATGGCGATGATGGAGGTCAGAAAGTGTATATTTGCCATTGCCAACACAAGACCAGCACGTTGGGAGTTGCCAACATCTGAACATTTAATTCTTAGATTTTACATTAGCCAAAGGAAGAATTTCTTAATCAGGTAGATATGACTGTTACCTTTTTGTTGTCTGCTGGTTCATCGTGTCTTTTTATAGCTTGTGCATCTATTTGCAAATTAATAGTGACATTTGGACATAAACTACCATATGAAGTTAAAACAAAACATTGCCAATGACACAGTTTTTCCTGTAATTTGTACTTCTTAAATGATGGCAAGTCTTAGGCACAGAGTTAAAAACATTAAAAATCCCCCAAAGAAGTATGGGCCAAGATTGTTAACTATGTTCTTGGAAGAGTCCTTGAATCTTGATGCTAATTGATGCTCTTCTGATATCTGTATTGGGAGTCGACAGAATGCCTATTTAGATAGATGAACAAGCCTCTCACTTGTATATTTTGGCGGATGCTGCTACTTGGGTAAGGTGGCGGCTTTTTGGTGCCCTAACTTGAGCTACTACAGAGAAGGCTCACAACTAATTGTTTCTGCATAGAGTAGACCACTAAGAGTGCATTCATACTACAACTATAGAAATGATTTTGGTTCACACCTATGCTGCAGTTATATGTGCCACCTGAATCTGAGTCATGTCCTGACCTGACACTGCAGTGAAGTGGAAGAGAGAGTCTCACTTGGAATCAGTTTGCACCTTGACACCTGATTTACGCTGAGAAAGGACATACACGCCTTAGAGGCGGTGCCACGAAGGTTCTCTAGATTGATCCTTGAGATGAGGGGATTGACCTATGAGGAGAGGTTGAGTAGATTGGGCCTATACTCTCTGGAGTTTAGAAGAATGAGGTGTGATCTCATTGAACATGGGGGGATTGACAGGGTAGATGCTGAGAGATTGTTTCCCCGGCGGGAGAGTCTAGAACTAAGGGGCATAGGGTTGGACATTTAAGACTGAGATGAGGAGGAATTTCTTCACTCAGAGGGTTGTGAATCTGTGGAATTCTCTACCCCAGAGGGCTGTGGATGCTGAATCGTTGAGTTGGCTGAGATGGATAGAGATTTGGACTGTAGGGGAATCAAGGAATATGGGAATTAGGCGGGAAAGTAGAGTTGAGATCGAAGATCAGCCATGATCTTATTGAATGGCGGAGCAGGCTCAAAAAGCCATATGGCTTACTCTTGTTCTTAATTCTTATGTTCATACCACTTTATACAGATGCTAAATTTGCAGTGTGAATCAACTCTAGGTATTGTTTGCCGACTGTGCCTTTAGCCATCTTGGCCTAGGCTCCCTACACTTCTCTGCCGTGCCACCTTTCCTTTCCCCTTTTAAAGCTTTCTTTAAAACCCATCTCTTTGACCAAGCCCCCATTAGTCTCTTCTCCTTTGGCTTAGCATCCTTTTTTTTTACTGTCCCATGAGATGATTTTTCTATGTTCAAGGCACTACATAAATGCAAGTTTTTATTTGTATTGAGTTTTGGACTTAGTGGTTGATTTGATTGAAAATACCAAAATGAGGTTCCATTCATTGAATTCTCTTTTGAATCTAATTTGTATAGCTTCCTATGAATTAAGATGACACTGATGTGTTTGATCTTTTTGGTTTTGTCGATTATCTCGGTGATCTGCTTGGTTTGGTCATTAAGACTTCCCTTAAGTGGATACTGTTGGCTAAATTGCCAGTTCGTCTGAAGGCATCGGTCCGGAATTTGTGGGGTGCCGTCATTACTGTGTAAAACTGACAGCAACTTCTGGCGTCTACACGTGTGCAGTTAAATGCTGTCAGTGCTACCCTGCTCCTCCACAGGGTACGCTGTTGCAGTCTTCACAGATGAAGTTGATGCAGAATCAGTGAATTGATGTGACCTTCAACTTTTCACACACTATTCTCACTGTAAAAACCATTGAAATGTTACACCTTGTTGAATGAGGTGTAACTGAATTTTTAACGGCGTACTAAGTCATAATTAATGTTGACAATCTCTCTGGCCCTGAAAAACTAATTTTCCAAGTCTGGAATCTCATTTTCTCAGAAGAACATTTTAAAAAGTCCATGATTTTTAAAATAATAAAGACTTTTTATTTTAAAATTTGTTTGTTCCACCTTAATCCCATGTGTATGTCCCAATCTTTATTTCGCTTTATGTGCAGTGATTAAAATGTGAATAATAATCTGTGCTTTTCACTTCTGGCTTTGCTTTCTGAAAATTCTTCAATCTGATTAGCCGATTAGCCTTCCAAATGAGTTCACTGTTGCAGGACGCCACAGATCCCCTATAGATAGTTCCAGATTCAAAGTCACATCGGAATAGAGGAAATCGATGCTCTAGAGCCCGCTAAATCTTTGTGGGCAACTTTTTTCGAGGCCAGCTACGAGCGCCATACCTTCGCTGCTGACTGCAATATCCGGGCCATGGTGTAAAATTTGCATTCCGAATATGTCTTCGGATATTTAAAGTTTCTAGCTAGTTTCAGTACCATTGTTGCATTCTTTCATTTACAGAATTAAAAAGCCATGGTCAGTTGGTCTTTTCACAGGTCTATTTGACTCTGCAAAGCAGCTATTAAGTAAACTTCAAGATAGATTACACAGGCTTCTGCTGTCTTGTAGTGTGGATCTCCCAGCTTGGTTTAGTTTTTAAAGCATATTCTGGACATTCACCTGGAATAATGTTCAAATAACACCAATTTTAGAAGAGAAGAATAGTGCAGTTATCAGCATTGCCAGAAAATCCATGGATGATTTATTAGCTCTGTCTTTTAAGTAAGTTGTCCTTTTCATACTCTTTTTTTAACCAGTTGCTAATCATTCATGTGATAAACCTTCTCTGCATCTATTCTACACATTTCTCTCCTTGCATATTATTACTGACAAGTTGCTGAAATATTAAACTGGGTTCAAATTTGGTTTGGGTTGGAGTTTGCTATTTATATATACCCAAAGAATTAACATAGAATCAAATTAAATCAATATTTAAAGTTTTCCCATTTACGCTGCATGGAAGGAGCAGAACTTCTCGATGGGAGATTTTGAGGTATGGTTTTAGACTGGTAGAAATGGCCTTGTTTGTTTCTGGGAAGATCTAAGACGTTCAATTTTCAATGAAGAATTTGTGTTATATGAATGTTTTGTGTGGAGCCAGCATTGCAATGAAGCCGCAGATGTGTATTCAGAGGCATCAAGATGCACCTAGTGAAATGTTCTAAGGATCCTCTCGATGCACGGGCAATAAATATAAACCCCCAGTACTTCTAGCCACAATTTTGTTGTGACAGTGGTTTCACAATGTAAGCGTGCTCTTGGTGTGCATTTCATTAGCAAGTAGGATGTAAAGCGCGTGAGTAATATTTGTATTGTAGAACTGCTTCAAGTGGTCCAGGTGAACTCCTTAATGTTGTCACTAGTATCTCAAGGTTTTTGTTGAGCCTTTATACTGAATCAATTTGTTTTTATTCTTCCATGCTTCAAGTGTGAATCCTTATTGGATTTTGTTTTTGGGTCTCGGAATTTGATTTTACCACTCTTCAGATAGTGTTGCTCATTATTCGTTTTTCCTCTCCCATGAACAGTTGGTTCCTGGTTCAGTTTTATTTCTATGGTTTGACTACAAGAGAGGCATCTTGTAACAGGTTCTTGTAAGGTTGGCGGAGAAGCTTCCTCTTTATTTCACTGCTTCCTGTCAGCTACAGATGACTATGTAGAAGTGCCTATGTCACAGCAGAGAACTGTTTCTAAAGGTTATTTAAAATTTCCCTTCTTTCTCTTCACTAGAAGGAGCTGACGTTCTGGGATATCATTCCACAGGCACTGACAGTACTCTGATACCATGCCCAAATCCACACATGCACCTAGTTTGGGATTGTCACCAGGCTGTTCACCTTGAGGGAGCAGGGGGATTTCAGCTGATTTTGTTCGTTCCCAGTACACATGCGCACACATTTGTTTTTGTCCAACTAGTGCTATGTTTTGTCTGCCTTCCCTTTCCTGCTGCATTCCTCTCTACTTGTGACGTGTTTGGAAGGTGGCTCAGTAACACTTTTTTTTTAAAAAAAGAGAAATTTGTTAATGTTTTTACTGCAATTTATTATCTGACTTTCTAAAGTCTGCCCATTTTTGATGTATCAGTGATATGCCTCATTCTTGTAATCGATAATTGTCCAGTTAGATTTGAAGTGCAACATCTGTATGTTGGAGTTTTCTGTCGAGCAAAGCCAGCACTACATCCCTGTGGCCCAAGTGATTTTTTTTATGCTCAAGGTGTAAATTACTTGCAGCTGAAATTTCATCTTAGATTTTTTATCTCTCAATAAACTAATTACTCACTAAATTTCTTCTTTATCAACTCTAGACCACTTTTTGTAAAACATTTGCAGAAGGCATTTTTTGTAAAACATTTGTCTTAGTAGCAGTTTACATATTTGATGTGAAGTCTGCTTTTGCCTTTAAACATTTTGTCCTTTTTAAATGAAAGGAAGTTGTGTATGTCAGATGGTGTTAAGATTTGCTCTCTCATATTTTCTAAGCACTGAAGCAATCAAGTATCTCCTTCCACATTGCACAATAATATAAAACAGTAATATCAGGTGAATCTGCCTGACGGGCAGTGTTTTCAGTTAATAGCAATTACGCCATTCTGTTAAATTTTCTGTAAATATTTGTCCCCATCAGAAAATTAATAAAATGATGGTGCAGTATCTGAACACAAATAGCAATCTTATGCAAATAAGTACATTAGGAACCTATGGCATAAAACATGTATTCTTATTCCTGAGTATCAATTTGCAACAAAGTTCTTCATTGCATGCTAATTCTGTAGCAGTTTATAAATATATTGCAGAATTAATTTGTCAATACATAAGCAAGTACTTAATGAATTATAATGTTTCATACAGACGAATGATCTGATGGCTGTGCTTGCATATTTACACCATAGATTTTTCAAAAATAGATTCCAATTAATGCTGATTTTTCTTAATGTGCCCAAGATCATAACCAAACTTTGTTCAAGATTTGTGTCACTCCTCAATGAAAATTATGTCCATAAAGAAAAGCTGCAATGTAACAGCTGATCACATAGGGAACTGCTCCAGCTTCAAAGAAATTCGTTTCACTTTTATTTGTTTTAAAATGAGTAACAGTATAGAATGTTGCATGCCAAAAAAACATAGTATTCTGAAAAATACTAATGCTGTCCAACATATTTTTAATTTTAAATGTTGTTTGGTATCGTGAATTTAAAAATATATATATATACACTTGTGACACTCTTCAACCAAATGTGTAACGGGGTACTAGGCCTGCTTCCACGGCTCAAGGAGCACCATTCTGAATCAACCAATAGTAGATATGAACCCACTCTTTCATGTCAATGTAGCCTCGTTGTGGACAAAAATCTGGTTCTCTATTTAAGAGGCAGTTCCTTTTCCTGTCACTCCATCATGTCAAAAAGTGCTGCATTCATTGTTCTCTGATTATAATGCTGCTACCCTTTTGAAAGTTTTATTTTATAAGCAAGTTCATATGTGAAATGAAACAGTGTTCTGTTGACCTTGGTGCTTTCCAGTATCACAGCAACAAAAGGCACGGACAAGGTCAGTCTATCTTGCACTTTGTTTTAGAACAGACCTCGACGGAGATTGTAGCTGTACATAAAGGGATCGAAGATCAGACGTTGCTGCTCCTTCTCCCCTACAACCTTGTTTATCACTAAAATGAACATTTAACAGATCTGCATTCTGGTGTGATGACTTTTAATTGTTTTGTACTTTTCTGTTCACTGTAATAGCAGGAGAGGGTAACCTTTTTAAGCTCTGTATTCATAATGATGGTTATAAAATGCCAGATGGTTCCTTTTAAAAGATTAGTTGGAAAGAATGATAATAGAGGATCAAGAAATAGGTGGGTTATTTCGTTGGGAAGAGAGATTATAGGGGATTAGGAAATGGCAGGTGGGTTTAGTAGATTTTGCAGTTTTCACAAATGAAGATTACAGTCAAATTTGAGACTCAACAATTTTAGTTCAACAATCTACAAGGACACTTTGCACACATATAATGCTGTTAATGTAAAGGTCCCTCCCAGGGCATAGAACACCCAGCAGTAGGAGAAGAGTTACTGGAGGTGAAAGAAGATAGGCCTCAGGACAATTTTGAAGGTAAAAACAGAGGTAGCAAAGTGGAAAAGTTTAGGAGAAAGTTTAAGTGTACTACCTGGATGGTTGTGGTGTGCATAGAGTTGCAGGGATAAGCTGGTCTTTGTGATGGAGAGCTTTATGGGTTGGATGCTCAACTTGAGGTCAAATAGGACCATGGTAGCAAACACTCTGGTTCAACCTGTGAGAGTGGCTGGGTACTGGGATGGAATCAGTAGCAAGGAGATCGAAGCCGATGGCTTCAGTCTTCCCAATGTTTAACTGGAAGAAATTGCCGCTCAGCCAACATTCAATGTCGGATACGCAGTGGAGGGGTTGAGAAAAATAGACGTGTTAGGAAAAACAAAATTCATGTGGATGCGATGGGATATACATTGGAATTTTAAGGGAGTGACAAAGGAGATGGCTGAGGCTCTGGTAGATACTGCACCCGAAAACAGGAGGATAGAAAATATTCATTCAAGGGGGAAAAAGTATAGAACAATTACCCAACATGTGTAGTGGGGAAAACATTTGAGCATTACACACCATGCACATCTGAAATCAGCAAAGGCCCTACATAATAGTCGGCATGGATTTAGAAGCACTAGCCCAGTACTCATTTTCAATTCTTTCAGAAGGTAACCGAAGCAGTGATTCACTGGATATAGTTCACTTAGATTTGTAAAGGCACCTGTTTAAAATTTTGCATCCATGCTTGGTCCCAGTTACTCACTAGTCATAGACGACTTGGAGAATAGTACTACAGGTTGAACCTCCCTTATCCGGAACCATTCCCGGGTGGTGCGTGCGCAGAACTCTCTCATGAACAAATTGAAGTCCTTCCTCGCTGCCAACTGCCGCAATCGCTGGCCTGACCCTGCGATCCACCACCCTACCCCCCCATGATCTCTCTTCCGCACTCCCAGCCACAAGCCAGCAGGCCCCGATATCCCCTTCCTCAGTACTCATACCATCTAATTTAATGTGACTACCCCTTGTCCAGATGAATCCCTTATCCAGAACAGGCCACGTCCCGAGGGTTCTGGATAAGAGAGGTTCATCCTGTAATCTAACATTTGCTGAGGCGAGGTGCCACATTTTAAGGAGGATAGCTTTTGAAAAATCTTGACCTATTGAGCAGATTAGCTACAAATTGACAGATGGCTGTTAATGTGGATAGATGTAAGTTGATGCATGTTTGAAGAGGAAATGCCAAGTATACATTTCTTCAGCCCACCGAGGCCACCATTTTAAATGTGATTGGGTCGAGCAGCCTCAGCTATGCTTTCCTGTCCACCTGCATCCTGACCCAGTTTATTAAGCAGTGTGGAGCAGAGCCCTGTGCAATACTGTTATTGTTGAATCTGTTATTGTAATAATCAAGTGATGTGATAAAGGGAGCCAGGAGAAATTGAATGAGGGAGTCAATTCTTAAAACAAAAATGTAAAAGTTGTTCCTATTCCTTGGGTGCAACATACATTCTAATAAATACAATGCAATAGATAACATAAAATTACTTTAAAAGATACATAGCAAATTAGTTTATTTTTAAAGCAGCTCATTTTCTGCTCTTAGTTTCTCACAAAATTAATTAATCTTAATGTTTCTATGTAATTAGTTTATTTTATATTCAACCCTACCAAAAAGGAAGTCACCATCCTTTTAATAACTATGATTGGTTGTGACAGAAAAACCATTTCTGTGAATTATTTTTGCTGCTTTATAATAAAGTACCCTCAGCAAATATTGAATGTTGTTGTGACCATTAGTTGGCTGCTGAGGCCAGGGTGTCGCCTGGCTGTCAAAGATGTGGCTACATTTTTCAATCTCTAATTTTCTTCTGAAATTTGAATCAGAGCAATCCTGCAGTCTCATTTCTGAGAGCAGAAATCAATTGCCATGAAAATGTAGGAAGAATCTCAGGATGATGATAATATCGGGGTAAAATTGGATGGTGTGTAGCTGTGGATGCTGAAATAACTTTGTTATGAATATCCTGCCTTATTTTGCAATCTTCAGTATTTTTCTATCACTGGGATGTGAATGAAGATAAAACTAGTTTTTATTAGTGGGAGAATGGAAACTGTCCCCAAAAAACGCACACATCTTTGCTATTATAGAATACAGTGAAAAAATCTCTGTTAGTTGTGCAGAGTGTTGCACCAGAATTATGTGTTCCAGCTACCTTGAAAACAATTTCTGCTATCTTACTGCTTTGGATGGAAGTGGTATTGGAGTGGTTGTGTCCAACAGAGATGACACCTAAGAGGTTTTGCAGTTCCACTGACTGCTAGCTTGCTCACATTTAATTGAAGGCACTCATTTTTGTTTGAATGCCAAGCTGTAGCATAAAGGGGAAAATGCATCTGGGGAGTCAGGCCACAGCTGAAGCATTGTGCCTGTACAGTATCAGAAGACCTGCTTGAAGATCTCCAGGATGACCAAGAAAAGCTGAGCCACTCTTCTTTGGAAAGCTGCTTTGTAATGTGGACTCGTCTTACTCCTTGGTCTAACACGAGGAAATTCCGTAAACTGAATTGTTCTATTGTTTTCCTACAAGTATTATCTGGTGTGAATTTAAAAGTTCTGATCCTTGCTGAAGATTGAATGTGTATCAACCAATTTGAGTTCAGACTATTTGGCTATCTCTTCAAACATAGTCACACCTTTATCCTTGCTCAGCCAATCAGTCTTGATTTCACTACCCACAGCAGTGAGATATTGAATATGGTATTGGTGCAAAACCCAGGATGCATCCAGTATAGTTCACCTAAATGACCTGAAAAAATAAAGTGCTCTTATTTTGCAGCAAGGTGTGGCAAGATGCTGAATGGTCTCAACTGGCGTAGCACCTCAATTTTAAAAGATGGTGGCATCCACTGATGCCTATTTTGAAAAGCATGCAGTCTATCATGTTTAGTTTGAAATACAGGCATCTGCCAGTGCTATGGCTGTGACTCCGAGCAATTCCATATATTCTCCTTTTTATCCACCTCCCCCCCCCCCCACCCCCTCATTGCCCTTAGGTGTCCATAATGCGATGGAATAGATGGCCGGATAATTTTTAATATCTCCAGAACAAGAACTTTTGTTCTGTTAGTTGCGATTCTTGCTGTTTCTTGTGATGCATTTATTTAGTTCCAGGACAGGTGGGAGTTGCTTTTCCAATGCATGAAAATATGGGTACCCTATCCTGGTTACGCAATATATTTGTGAATGTTGATTGAAAAAACGAATTATTGAAAGCACAGTTAGACAAGTATTTTAGATCATTGGAGTTCTATGGATGGTGTTAACTAGTATTTTATGGATCCTATGGTATATTTAGACCTTTGTGGACAGCAGTTGAAAGCATTGTGAAGGATTGATTTATAAACTGTTATTTTGCTTTTTAATCACCTATGGAGTCATGTGAGGAATGATTTTGATATGAGCTAAATGAAGAATGGCCAGATTTTCCTTCAAGACTGGAAAATGAACCTGGCGATTCATAAGCAAATTGGTGCTCCTCATTCAGCTCAATAATTTCTGTACATTTAAGCTCCAGACTATAACCTTCCTTATTGATGATGATTATTGAAGTTTTTTTTGTCATTTTATACCACAGTAAGAACCTGTGCATTAGTTAAGGACTCTTGTTTTTACAGCTATGCAAGTGGGGGAGTTGAGACGTTTACTGCCCAGTTGTAGGCAAAGGTAAAGCTCCATTTTAGGCATCTACAGGGTACTGCCCTATGGCCTCTCGAGTCTGTGTGTGACTTTCAATAATTGTAAATAACTGATGAGCAATAAGCTCTTTTTGAACAAAAATGTGGTTCCACACAAATTGGCATAATGCTTTCACTTTTTAAAATGATGGGTCTTTTTTAATGACTCCTTGATACTGCAACCGGAGGTCTCGTACCATTGTTTCCATGTTTTTCGTGGACTTTTTAGGTTGATGGTGCCCCAAAATTCCTTCCTTTCCCTTCTCATTCTCCTCCTGAGGTTTTATTAGCTTAACAAGTACCTTGGAAATACATGGAAGAGAACACAATTCCAAGTATTTGCATTCCAGTAGATAATATACTTTTAATATTTCACAGCTGTTGCACTATTAAGTGTCTGAAGTACTTTTTAATTCAATAAATGTATCCAATCACAAGATTGTCATGTACCATGACAGAAAACTGTGTTCCGGTAAAATGTAATGGATTAAGTCTGAGCTCTTCAAATTCATTGAAAGATGGAGATTTTCTGAAGATCAGAATATTTGTATGTATCTCTGAACTTTTAATTACTGTTGTGTATTCCTGAATCTAATTTACCATGCAGTAATTCTGCTCCTCGAAAGAAAGACAAACCTAGACTTTCCTATTCGATTATTTGTACTTGTGGTCTATCTTTTTATGGAATTGTATTTATTACCAGTGTTGTCATTAGGATTTCACTCAAGTGGCTTTCTTGTAGGCATATTATTCATTAAATATTCAGAAACCATAATCATTGTGTGAAACTTTCGTACTACGTACACTTGAACTAAAAATACCCTGCAGAACAAATATTTTTTTTTTCCCCTTCCATCTTGCAATCTCTCTGGAGAGATTGTTTTGGCCACAGAACATTAGGGTCCAAAAATGGTTGTGGCAAAAATGCTGTCAGATGACTAAACGTATAATTGGACAAGAACCTTATTGGTATAACATGAAAGCATTTTGGATGGAAATATAATATTTTTCCTGTAGCTTTTTTGTATCAATACACTAAATGGTGACAAAAAAACATCTGACATTTTCTTTGTTTTTGAAACAGGTGACAAACAGCATGTTTGGTGCTGCGAGAAAGAAGTTTGTAGAGGGAGTGGAGAGCGATTACCATGATGAAAGTCTGTATTACAGCCAGTCTTCAATGTTCCCTCATCGAACAGAAAAAGATGTAAGTAAATATTTTTATATCTAGCATTAAATGCTTGCATTGAGCTATTCAGACAATTTCAGCAAAATGTAAGCATTAGTTAAATATCCATTAAGCTCCGATTGCCTTGACATTAAACTACCCCCACTCCATATGGTACCTAATTCTGTTTTCTCCCATTATAGATTCCGACTTAAGCAGCTGAATGTTGCATACTGCATGACATGGTTATTATGATCCCATGACTGAAAGGAGGGTGTTATAACTGTTATGATCTGTAAAGGATTATAAGTCAGGCTTATAAATGGACTATATATTTGCAAATTTTAAATATATTCGTAGATTTTCTGTATTCAGTTGACTAATATCCTCGTAGTCACAAGTTAGAGTATACTTTGTTTGCCGTCCTTCTTGGAATACTCTTTGTCGGGTGCTATTGAGCTTTTGAATATGCATTTATGCCTCACCTGATCATCCAGTCTCTTTCTCTCGAGGTGTTTATTGTCTGCTGTTCTCTTCATTGAAATATCTTCCTCATTTTCCTCACTCATTCTTTGCAGAGTGATAACTCATCTTCTGTGACTTTACCCTACACCCAAGTTCCTACTGCCCTGCTCCTCTGTCCTTGCTGCCCTACTGTTATCACGACTTCAGCTACATATTGACACCCCCATTCATATCCATGGCAAACTTTCACGCTGACCAGGCTATCTTTGACCACTTCCTTGTTTTCCTGAACAGCAGCATCCCCCTGTTCATCTCCAGGCTCCACTGCCATTACCCTTCACTCATTGGAAAAAAAACTACCCCCAACTCTTAATTCCCAACTCCCTCTCCCCTTGCCCACAATTGATTTACTCAACGGCTCGCGTTCCTTCTGTCCGTGTCCTTGGTCCTGCCAGATCTTCTGTGGTATCCTGCCCTTGCTGCACCGAATCTCACTCCACCTCTGATATATCAGCTGGCTCTGTCCTTACTTGACATCTGTTGTCACTTGTGCTGAAACTCTCTTCCATGTTATTGTCACTTCCCTCCTAGCTTTCTGAGCTCCATCCAACATAATCTGAAACTCTTCCAGATCGCTGCCTACAGTCTATTCCACACTAAGTTTCGGCTCAGTTATCACCCCTGTCCTTACAGACTTCCAGTGCATCAATTTTGACGTTCCCATTCTTGGGTACAAATTCCTCTATGGCCTCAACTTCCTCCATTCTTCTGCTCCTATCTATACTGCTCCAACCACCACCCAACACTGATCTACCATCAGTGGCTCATCCTTCACCCATTTTGCCCCCATGTTCAGGAATTATCCATGTAAATATCTGCCTTGTTACATTTCTCACCTTCAAAGGCCTCTTTAATACCTACATTTTTGACCTAGCTACATTCCTTAGCTCCTTCTTTGGTCCTACTTGAGTCCAATACTCAGCTACAAACTGTGGGAATTGTAAGCTTCTATTAAAGGCAGTATATATGTGTACGTTGTTATATGATTGTGTGATATCTATGCAGCGGTGAAAAATTACAACGGTGCTTGCTGCTTTGAGAAAAAAAGTGAACTTAGGTAATTGTATTTCTCTTGTCATCAGTCTTTTCCCCTACCCAGACCTAAGTGAGACTGTCTCAGACTTATGCTCATTAGCCTATTGCACAGTTTGGGCTGTATTCCCTAGAATTTAGACGGTTATGGGGTGATCGGATCGAAGCTTTCATGATATCAAAGGGGAACAGATAGGGTAGATAGAGAGAAACTATTTCTGCTGGTTGTGGATTCTAGGACTAGGGGCATAGTCAAAAAATTAGAGTCAGGCCTTTCAGGAGTGAAATTAGGAAACACTTCTACAAGAGTGGTAGAAGTTTGGAATCTCCCGCAAATGGTAATTGATGCTAGATCAATTGTGAATTTTAAATCGAAGATTGATAGCATTCTGTGAACCAAAGTTATTAAGGGATATGGACCAAAGGCAGGTATATGGGGCCCAAGTTTCCACAGGATAAAAAACGGGCGCCCCTCCGAGCTGGGCGCCCATTTTTCGCGCCTAAAACGGCGGCAGAAAAAAAACGTGCTATTCTCGAGCGCTTTGCATCTCCTTGTCTGTTGGCGCGGCGCCCAGGGGGGCGGAGCCTACACTCTCGCCGATTTTGTAAGTGGGAGGGGTCGGCTACTATTTAAATTAGTTTTTTTCCTGCCAGCACCGTTGCGCATGCGCGTTGGAGCGTTCGCGCATGCTCAGTGTGAAAAAAAACATTGCACTCGGCCATTTTTGTAGTTCTTTGTAGCTGTTTAATTTTTGAACATTTTTTAATAAAACCACATTGCCATCAGCACTGAGGCTTCCCTTCTCACTAGCTCCTTCCCCTCCCTCCCCTCTGCGGCAACAAACGGCTGTCTCCTTCCCCTCCCTCCCCTCCGCGGCAACAAGCCGCTGTCTCCTTCCCCTCCCTCCCCTGCGCGCCAACAAGCCGCTGTCTCCTTCCCCTCCCTCCCCTCCGCGGCAACAAGCCGCTGTCTCCTTCCCCTCCCTCCCCTCCGCGCCAACAAGCCGCTGTCTCCTTCCCCTCCCTCCCCTGCGCGCCAACAAGCCGCTGTCTCCTTCCCCTCCCTCCCCTCCGCGGCAACAAGCCGCTGTCTCCTTCCCCTCCCTCCCCTGCGCGGCAACAAGCTGCTGTCTCCTTCCCCTCCCTCCCCTGCGCGGCAACAAGCCGCTGTCTCCTTCCCCTCCCTCCCCTGCGCGGCAACAAGCCGCTGTCTCCTTCCCCTCCCTCCCCTGCGCGGCAACAAACGGCGGTTTCCTTCGAACGATGGCTGAAGCACTTTCACACAGGTAGGAAGATGGTTTATTTAATCTTTTCTTTGCTTATAAATGTTTATTCAGGTTGGATTTATTTGTACAATATTTGGAGAAGTATAAATAAGGATTGATTGTAGAATTTAATGAGTTCCCTCCCCCTACCTCGTTCTGGACGCCTAATTTGTAACCTGCGCCTGATTTTTTAATGTGTAGAACAGGTTTTTTCAGTTCTACAAAAATCTTCACTTGCTCCATTCTACTTTAGTTTGGAGTACGTTTTCACTGTGGAAACTTTGAAATCAGGTGTCAGTGGCCGGACACGCCCCCTTTTGAAGAAAAAATTCTGTTCTAAAGTAGAACTGTTCTACCTCACTAGAACTGCAGAAAAAAAAATGTGAAAAATTGCGATTTCTAAGATAGTCCGTTCTCCACCAGTTGCTCCTAAAAATCAGGCGCAAATCATGTGGAAACTTGGGCCCATGGAGTTAGGTTGTAGATCAGCCATGATCCCATTGAATGACCTATTCCTGTTGCGATTGAAGTATATTGAAATCTCTATTGTAACTGAGATCGAGGTGATCAAAGAACTTTCAGTACACATCGCTGATGTTGTCCCTACTTTTTGTTGGTTTGTAATCATCTAATCATGATCTAAATCATTATTGATCACAGCCTGTTCTGTAACCAGTCTGCCCATGAGACGGAATGGATGCATCTCTGGTATCTCTGAATGAAAGGATGGAAGGTGTGAAGCATTGCACGCCTATTAAGGACATTTTCAGATGTCCTTATCTGGATTAAATCTTTTGCGTTAAAATGGCAGTTAACATTTTCCTAGAGATTGAGGTTCATGAGTCATGGATGGGAATGGGTAAGGAGAGAGGCAGGCAAATTCTACGATTAGCCTGCCTCACAGTTAGTTCAGAAGGAGCTTTGTCTTGCTTGTTTGTGGACATAATATCAAAATCGATTTGTTTTCTGAAGAAATTATGATCAATGGCTTTTGCACTAAATTAATTTGTGCAATCACTGAAGATCGCTTACAGTAACTGTTTGCTATTTTCTCAGGTGTGTCCATCACCTACAAATTCAAATTTTCAGTTGATACAGCAAGGGTCACAGAACTCAGTATATCAACAACAACAACTACTTGTATTTATATAGCGTCTTTAATATAGTGAAACGCTCTAAGGCGCTTCACTAGGAGTAGTATGAGACAAAACATTTGACACCGAGCCACATAAGGAGAAATTAAGGCATGTGACAAAAAGCTTGGTCAAAGAGTCTTGAGGAGGAAAGAGAGGCGGAGAGGTTTACGCAGGGAGTTCCAGAGCTTAGGACCTAGAACACCTGGAAGTGTATTTTTGCTTCAGATGAGAATAGGCAACAGTCCTTTCTATTCCTGGACTTGAATGTTTTAGTTGAAAAGCTCTTGAAAGCCTTGTGCAATAGTGGAGAATGTCAAAGGTCAACCTGATTGTCCAGCTCCCGATAACAACATTTATATAGCACCTGTCACAGGAACATTATTAAACAAAGTTTGACATCAAGCCACATAAGGAGAGTTTGGTCAAAGAGGTCATTTTCAAAAAGCATTCCAAAGGAAGAGAGAGAGGTTTAGGGAGGGAATTCCGGAGCTTAGTGCCTCAGCAGCTGAAAGCAGGGCTGCCAATAGTGAAACGATTAAAATCAGGGATGCAGAATTGGAGGAGCACAGATATCTCGCAGGGTTGAAGAGCTGGAGGAGTTTACAGACATAGGGAGGACAAGGCCATGGAGGGATTTGAAAACAAGGATGAGAATTTTAAAATTGAGATGATTGCTGATACAGGAGCCAGTGTTGGTCAGTGAGCACAGGTGATGGGACTTGGTGCGAATTAAGACACGGACAGCAGAGTTTTGGATGACCTTAGGTTTATGGAGAGTAAAGATGGGAGGCTGGCTAGAAGTGCGTTGGAATAGTCAGATCTAGAGGCAACAAAGGCATGGATGAGGGTTTCAGCAGCAGTTGAGCTGAGGCGGGGGCGGAGTTGGGTGATGTTTCGGAAGTGGAAATAGGCGGTCTTCGTGATGGCCGGAAGCTCATCTCGGTTAAATACGACATCAAGGTTCTGAACAATCCGTTTCAGCTGCAGACAATTGCCAGAGAGAGGGATGGCTAGCGAACTGAATTTGTGGCGGGGACTGAAGACAATGGCTTACCCAATATTTAGTTGGAGGAAATTTCTGCTTATCCAGACTGGATGTCTGACGAGCAGTCTGACAATTTAGAGGTAGTGGAGAGGTCGAGAGAGGTGGTGGTAAGGTAGAGCTGGATGTCATCAGTGTACATGTGGAACCTGACGTCGTCCCCAAGTTTCGCCATGATTTGCTCCTGATTTTTAGGAGCAACTGGTGTAGAACGGGAGTATCTTAGAAATCGGAATCCTCGTCATTTAGTTTGCTCCAGTTCTAGTCAGTTAGAACAGTTTCACTTTGGAACAGAATTTTTTTTTCAAAAGGGGGCGTGTCCGGCCACTTACGCCTGTTTTCAAAGTTTCGTCAGTGAAAACTTACTCCAAACTAACTTAGAATGGAGTAAGTGAAGATTTTTGTACGATCGAAAAAACCTTGTCTACATTTTAGAAAATCAGGCGTAGGGAATGGGGGGGGGGGGGGTTTAAAGGGAAGTTTACAAACATTAAAACACTTCAGTTTTACAAATAAAGAGCCATCAACAATAATAAATGATAAATACATCAATAAATCAACCAATAAATCAATCCAAAAAAATTAATAAGAAAGAATTTTTTTTAAATCAATAAATAAAACATTTTCTACTTACCGACTGCAGCACCGGGAGCCCTCCAACAGCGTGCTGGGATGCCCTCCCCCCCCCCCCCCCCAGTGTGTCTCTGTCAGTGTCTCTATCTCTCTGTCTGTCTGTGTGTGTCTCTCATTCTCTGTCTGTCAATGTCTGTGTTTCTGACAGCGAGGGGAGGGAGAGAGGGGGGGAGCAGAGGGAGGGATGGGGGAGGGGGGAGAAGGAAAGATGGGGTTGGGGGGAAAGGTGATGGGGGGTGGGGGGAAGGAGATGGGGGGGGGGGAAAGAAGATGAGCGGGGGGAGGAGATGGGGGGGGTGGGGTGGGGAAGGAGAAGGGGGAGGGAGGCTGAACGGGCCGGGCCCGAGACTTCGGGCAGGGCCTTTACAGGTAGGTGGCATTGGGTCAGGGGGAGGGAGGGAGAGGGAGGTCAGGTTGGATCCAGTCCGGGGGGGGTGGCGGGGTGGGAGTCGGGTCGGGTCCGGGCGAGGGGGGCGGGGGAAGCGGGAGTCGGGTCGGGTCCGGAGGCGGTGGGGGGGTGGGGAGCGCGGGTCGGTGTCGGGAATGGGGGCGGGGGTCGGGTCGGTGTCGGGTCCGGTCTGGAGGCCGGGGGCGGGAAGCGGGAGTCGAGTCGGGTCGGGAGGAAGCAGGAGCTGGCCGTGGGAGGAGCCTTATTCACGAAGCCCCAGTGAGGCCATTCGGCCAGGGCTAGGGGCTGCGTGCTTCGGGCCCCTCCCACACAGTTTCGGGCGCCTGGAGCTACTGCACTTGCACGCCCACTGTAGCGCGCATGTGCAGAGGTAGCGCGCATGTGCAGAGGTCCCGGCACTGTTTTCAGCGCAGGGACCTGGCTCCGCCCCTACAGCTCATGCTGCGCTGCGCCGAGGGCCAGAGGACCTGCAGGGAGGTGGAGAATCTGGAGGGTTTTTTTAGGCGCACTTTGTGGCGCGAAAAACGGGCGTCCAGGTCGGGACTGCGCCGTTCTAGGCGCGGCTCAAAACTTGGGCCCGTTGTGTTTTCGGATGATGCCGCCAAGGAGCATAGAAACTCTTGACTGCCTGTGTTAACCTGGATTTTGCAGAACCTGCTTTGTACATGGTATTTGCAGCATTAACTTTGAAGAATAGCTTACTTCATATATAGGTGAAACATTTCCTTATTTTGTCAAAGTATTTCTTCATTGATACGATTTGTACTTTTGTGTCAGTCTTGCTGCTTTTCTCATTTTAGAATTTGTAGCGATCCACTGCCAACAACCTTAGTTTTGATGATATACTGCTTCTGAATTTGTGATATATACATACATCATTGCATATTCCTTGTCTTCTGTTGTCTTCCCGATTAGGACCCTTCATCACCAAAGAGCATTTGATGCGTTTTCCCTCTCCAAAGACATTTTTTTAATGTTGAGAATGCCGTCTTCTAGTATAGGCACCACCAAGGTTGAAAAGAACAGCAGATGGGTAAATCAAGATGTAGTGACTAGATTTGGACTTTAAAAGTGTCTAGATTGTAACAGGAAGAGAAGACTGAGGGAGGTAGAGAGTTCCATAGTTTGGAAATACTGGAAAAGAATGAATTGAATAGTGAGTTTTGATTGCAAAAGAACAAGGTTGCAGGGAGGAGAATGGTGATTTTGGAGGATATAGCTGGAGCTCGGGGTGAATGAGAGGAAAGTTCGAAAGCCGGTCATCTTGAATTTTTTTTAAAGTTAAGAGGTGGGAGAAGGATCACCTACCCATACAGTTAAATATTTTTGGCTACTGATGTGAATCCAGATATCCAGGAAATGTCACTAAATATTTTTGTTCATGACAGTCAAAGAAAGCTGGTTAAAATGTTCTATATGTGCTTACTGTAAATTTGTGAGAATGTGCAGAAGCAATTGTGTCTGCAGAAAGAGTTGTACCTTTTTTTCTTAATTTACAGAAGAGTTTACCGATCAATAACTTACCTTAAACAACTTCAAGTTTTTGATTTAAAACTATTAATTATTAAAATAATAATGAACAAAATAATGGGAATTGAGAGACAAATTTCCATAACCTGATGGTTTCCACCACAAAGTATTAAAATAAATAGGTGAAGGAATTGCAGATGTATTGGTCACAATTTTCCAAAGCGGTCTAGATTCAGAAATTGTACCTTTTGGATTGCATATGTTACTCTGTTATTTAAGAAGTGAGGGTGGAGAAACTAGATAACTACAGACCCATCTGTTTAACATCAGATGTGAAGCTGTTACTGGTATTTTATCATCAGAGACAGAGTGACTGAGCAACCGAACAAGTATGAGTGAGTCGGTATGGATTTGTGAATAGTAGGTCATGTCTTACTAATCTAGTTGAATTTTTTGAGGAGGTCACTAGCATGGTGGATAGGGAGTATCTATGGATGTTGGCTGCATGGACTTCCATAAGGCATTTGATAAGGTTCTGCACAAGAAATGATCAAAAAATAAAGTGTATGGAATTGGAGGTAACCTCGGGTTGGGAGGTAGGAGACAGCATAGGGATAAAGGGAACATCTTTTGACTGTTGAGGTGTGACAAGTGTTATTCCCCAGGGATCTGTACTGGGGCTTCAGCTTTTAACCATACATATGATTGGATGAAAGAACAGAGTTGTATATCCAAATTTGCAGATGACACTAAGGAGTCACAGTAAGTGGTCTGGATGGAACCAGGAAGTTACTAAGTGAGTGGGGGAAACTGTGGCAGATGTGGGGATGGTGTGAGGTCAGCCACTTTGAATCTGACAAGAACAAAACATTTTTCTTCATGGTGACAAACTAGGAGCCATAGAGAAGCAGAGGGATTTGGGTCTCCTGTTCTGTAGCCAGCCCTCCATGAGAGGCAGACAAAAAGCAGGAAACTATAGACCAGTTAGCCTAACACCTGTGGTTGGGGAAAATGTTGGAGTCCATTATTAAAGAAGCAGTAACAGGACATTTGGAAAAGCAAAATTCTGTCAGGCAGAGTCAGCATGGATTTATGAAGAGGAAATCGTGTTTGACGTGTTCTTTGAGGATGTAACAAACAGGATTGATAAAGGGGAACCAGTGGATGTGGTGTATTTGGACTTCCAGAAGGCATTTGACAAGGTGCCACATAAAAGATTACTGCACATGATAAAAGTTCACAGGGTTGGGGGTAATATATTAGCATGGATAGAGGATTGGCTAACTAACAGAAAACAGAGAGTTGGGATAAATGGTTCATTCTCTGGTTAGCAACCAGTAAGTAGTGGGGTGCCGCAGGGATCAGTGCTGGGACCCCAACTATTTACAACCTATATTAACAACTTGAAAGAAGGGACTGAGTGTAACGTAGCCAAGTTTGCTGACGATACAACGATGGGAGGAAAAGCAATGTGTGAGGAGGACAAAAAAATCTGCAAAAGGACATAGACAGGCTAAGTGAGTGGGCAAAAATTTGGCAGATGGAGTATAATGTCGGAAAGTGTGAGGTCATGCACTTTGGTAGTAAAAATCAAAGAGCAAGTTATTATTTAAATGGAGAAAGATTGCAAAGTGCCGCAGTACAGCTGGACCTGGGGGTACTTGTGCATGAAGCACAAAAGGATAGTATGCAGGTACAGCAAGTGATCAGGAAGGCCAATGGTATCTTGGCCTTTATTGCAAAGGGGATGGACTATAAAAGCAGGGAAGTCTTGCTACAGCTATATAAGGTATTGTTGAGGCCATACCTGGAATACTGCGTGCAGTTTTGGTTTCCATATTTACGAAAGGATATACTTGCTTTGGAGGCAGTTCAGAGAAGGTTCACTTGGTTGATTCGGGGGATGAGGGGGTTGACTTATGAGGAAAGGCTGAGTAGGTTGGGCCTCTACTCATTGGAATTCAAAAGAATCAGAGATGATCTCGAAATGTATAAGATTTTGAGCTGGCTTGACAAGCTGGATGCAGCGAGGATGTTTCCACTGATTGGGGAGACTAGGGCATGATCTTAGAATAAGGGGCCGCCCATTTAAAACACAGATGAGGAGAAATTTCTTCTCTGAGGGTTATAAATCTGTGGAATTCGCTGCCTCAGAGAGCTGTGGAAGCTGGGACATTGAATAAATTTAAGACAGAAATAGACAGTTTCTTAAACGATAAGGGGTTATGGGGAGCGGGTGGGGAAGTCCATGATCAGATCAGCCATGATCTTATTGAATGGCGGAGCAGGCTCGAGGAGGCGACATTTAAAGATCACATGGATGAACTTCAACAATTGTACATCCCTGTCTGGCATAAAAATAAAACGGGGAAGGTGGCTCAACCGTGGCTAACAAGGGAAATTAGGGACAGTGTTAAATCCAACGAAGAGGCATAAAAATTGGCCAGAAAAAGCTGCAATTCTGAGGACTGGGAGAAATTTAGAATTCAGCATAGGAGGACAAAGGGTTTAATTAGGAGGGGGAAAATAGAGTGAGAGTAAGCTTGCAGGGAACATAAAAACTGACTGCAAAAGCTTTTATAGATATGTGAAGAGAAAAAGATTAGTGAAGACAAACGTAGGTCCCTTGCAATCAGAATCAGGTGAATTTATAATGGGGAACAAAGAAATGGCAGACCAGTTGAACAAATACTTTGGTTCTGTCTTCATTAAGGAAGACACAAATAACCTTCCGGAAATACTAGGGGACCGAGTGTCTAGGGAGAAGGAGGAACTGAAGGAAATCCTTATTGTGTTAGGGAAATTGTTGGGATTTAAGGCCGATAAATCCCCGGGGCCTGATAGTCTACATCCCAGAGTACTTAAGGAAGTGGCCTTAGAAATCGTGGATGCATTGGTGGCCATTTTCCAACATTCAATAGACTCTGGATCAGTTCCTATGGATTGGAGGGTAGCTAATGTAACCCCACTTTTTAAAAAAGGAGGAAGAGAGAAAAAATAGAATTATAGACTGGTTAGCCTGACATCGGTAGTGGGGAAAATGTTAGAATCAATTATTAAAGATGTAATAGCAGCGCATTTGGAAAGCAGTGACCAAGCCAGCTTGGAGTTATGAAAGGGAAATCATGCTTCTCAAATCTTCTAGAATGTTTTGAGGATGTAACTAGTAGAGTGGACAAGGGAGAACCAGTGGATGTGGTGTATTTGAACTTTCAAAAGGCTTTTGACAAGGTCCCACACAAGAGATTAGTGTGAAAAATTAAAGCACATGGTATTGGGGGTAATGTATTGACATAGATGGAAAACTGGTTGGCAGACAGGAAGCAAAGAGTAGGAATAAACAGGTCCTTTTCAGAATGGCAGGCAGTGACTAATGGGAATTGAATGTGATATCTCCAAGTTTGCAGGTGACACTAAGCTGGGTGGCAGTGTGAGCTGTGAGGAGGATGCTAAGAGGCTGCAGGGTGACTTGGACAGGTTAGGTGAGTGGGCAAATGCATGACAGATGCAGTATAATGTAGATAAATGTGAAGTTATCCATTTTGGTGGCAAAAACAGGAAGGCAGAATATTATCTGAATGGTGGCAGATTAGGAAAAGGGGAGGTGCAATGAAACCTGGATGTCATAGTACATCAGTCATTGAAAGTTGGCATGCAGGTACAGCACGCGTTGAAGAAGGCAAATGGCATATTGGCCTTCATAGCGAGAGGATTTGAGAATAGGAGCAGGGAGGTCTTACTGCAGTTGTACAGGGCCTTGGTGAGGCCACACCTTGAATATTGTGTACAGTTTTGATCTTCTAATCTGAGGAAGGACATGCTTGCTATTGAGGGAGTGCAGCGAAGGTTCACCAGACTGATTCCCGGGATGGCAGGACTGACATATGAAGAAAGACTGGATCGACTAGGCTTATATTCACTGGAATTTAGAAGAATGAGAAGGGGATCTCATAGAAACATATAAAATTCTGACGGGATTAGACAGGTTAGCTGCAGGAAGAATGTTCCTGATGTTGGGGAAGTCCAGAACAAGGGGTCACAGTCTAAGGATAAAGGGTAAGCCATTTAGGACCAAGATGAGGAGAAACTTCTTCACTCAGAGAATTGTGAACCTATGGAATTCTCTACCACAGAAAGTTGTTGAGGCCAGTTCGTTAGATATATTCAAAAGGGAGTTAGATGTGGCCCTTACAGCTAAAGGGATCAAGAGGTATGGAGAGAAAGCAGGAATGGGGTACTGAAGTTGCATGATCAGCCATGATCATATTGAATGGTGCAAGCTCGAAAGGCTGAATGGCCTACTCCTGCACCCATTTTCTATGTTTCTATGGCCTACACCTGTTCCTATTTCTTATGTTCTTATGAGAGGGAATGGATGCATCTCTGGTAGATCTGAATGAAAGGCTGGAGGATGAAGGATGTCCAGCATTGGACTCCTATTAAGGATATTTTCTGAGGCTCACAGATTTTCACAGATCTCTAAAAGCTAGTGTACAGATACAAAAAGTAATGCAAATGGAATGTTGGCCTTTACCTCAAAAGAGGTTGGACTACAAAAGTGAGGAAATGGTACTTCAGTTGTGCAGAACCATGATCAGACCCCATCTAGAATACTGTGTTCAGTTTTGGGCACCAAATCTCAAGAAAGATATATTGGTCTTGGAGATGGTACAGCACAGATTCACCAGAATGATGCTGGGAATTAATCAAGGTATTTCAAATGATAAAGGGATTCAACAGGGTAAAGGGATTCAACAGGGTAAATGCAAAAACGATTTCCTCTCGGGTGGAATCCAGAACCAGGGGGCATAATCTTAACATTAAAGCGAGGCTATTCAGGAATGAAAATCAGAAGGCACTTTTTCATACAAAAGATGGTGGAAATCTGAAACTTTCCCCAAAAGACTGTGGATGCTGGGCCAACTGAAATTTTCAATTTGATGATCATTAGATTTTTGGTGTGTCAGGGTATCTAGGGATATGGAGCAAAGATGCGTTATGCGTAAATAGAGTTGAGGTACTGATCAACCGTGATGTAATACAATAATGGAACAGGCTCCTGGAGCGGAATGGCCTTACTCCTGTTCCGATGATTCATGTAATGTCTGACAATCTTCTGCTTTAAAAAAAAAACTGATTATGATGGGTTTTTCACATGGAATTAGATTTTGATGCTACGGTCAGTATATTCAGGTAGATTTAACTAGCCTGTGTTTTCAAGGCTATGCACTGTAACCTTGGAGGCACTTCTCTAGAGCAGTTCCAGTTCATGTCATAAATCTGAATGGAATGCCAGTTTTTAAGCATCCTAAATAATATCCATGTGTAATTGAGAGACCTAGAATCGTGACCTCCCTATTATTTCCACCAAAATGTAATACTGTATCTCACATTTATCCGTGTTGAACTTAATTTGCCAATTATATGCTGTTCTGCAAGTTTATTAATGTCCTCCTGTAATTTGTTGAAGTCCTCCTTAGTATTGACAATCCCCCCCTCCCCCCAAATTTGTTGTCATCCGCAAATTTAGAAATAGTGTTTTTGATACCAGTCTAAATCGTTAATATAAATTGTGAAAAGCAGTGGTCTCAGCACCGATCCATATGGAACACCATTCATAGGCGGCCCCTCGAACGAGGATGACTTGCTTCACATGAGTTCACAGATGTTTCAATGAAGGACCTAATATTCCAGTCCTAAACTCCAGTTGAAGGGGTGGAAGATGCCTGTGCGTGGATTTTTTTAACGTGTGGTGACCGTTGCACATCAGCCACCACAGAGGCTTGACAGAGCTAGGCCTTTAGTGGCAAAAGTTAACCAGGTCGACTGGAGATCTGCTTTGCTGCACGGACCTAGAGCGCACACATATCGCAATGTAGGCTGGCCTGTGCTGCCCCTGGGCCCTCAGCCAAGAGCCAATGAACACCATTATCCACTTCATCCCTACCTTTTATTCCTACACTCTGCTTTCTGTCTTGAAGCCAGCTAGCTATCCATTCTGCTACTTTACCTCTGACTCCACATTGTCTGACCTTGTTCATCAATCTATTATGGGGTACCTTATCAAAGGTCTTTTGGAAAATCTAGATAAATTACATCAACTGTATTATCATTGTGTACTCTCTCTGTTATTCTTCAAAAAAATTCAATGAGGTTGGTAAAGAAAGACTTTCCCTTTTGAAATCCATGCTGCCTATTCATTATATTTTTGGTTTCTAGATGTATTTCTATTTTTTCCCTTTAGTAGGGATTCCATTATTTTTCCTATCACCGATATTAAGCTGACTGGTCTACAATTCCCTGGACATATTCTATCCCCCTTCTTAAATATAGGTTATTATGTTAGCTATCTGCCAGTCCTCTGGCACTACACCCTTTTCTAATTAATTATTAAATATGTTATCTCTTCCTCAAATTCTTTTAAAATGTGTGGATGCAATCCATCTGGACATGGGGTTTTCTCTTTGAATTTGATTAGTTTATTTAATAGATCCCCTTTTTTTTATTTTAAATATACTTTTCTCATTACTAATCTCATCCACCAATGTCATGTCCACCTGTTCTATCTGAAACAAAATAATTATTTAATATTTCTGCCATCTCTATCGTTACCTGTGGTATTATCCTGTCTATCCCTTAATGGCCCTATTCCCAACCCAACCGTCCTTTTTTTATTGATGTGCCTATAAAATATTTTACTATTTTGCTTTAAGTACCTTGATGATTATAATTTCATAGTTCCTCTGCCTTCCTAATTGTCTTTTTGACTTCTCTCCTAATCTTTTCGTATTCTCCCTTATCATACACTCCCCTGCTGTCTATGTACTTAATGTATGCCTCTTTTCTTGCCCTCAATTGTTCCCTTATGGCTTTATTCATCCATGGAGTCTCTTTAGTGTTGAGTTTGATTTTTCCCTTTAGCAGAATATATCATTCCTGCACTCTGTTGAACACTGTTTTAAATGTTTCCCATTGCTGTTCTACGTTATTTCTTGCCAATATTATTGCCCATTTTATTTTCCCAAGTTCTATTCTCAGCACCACAAAATTAGCTTTTCTCCAATCTATTACCCTTGTTTTCGTCATACTTATGTCCTTCTCGATTATCATCTTAAAGCATGTTATATTATGGTCACTATTGCCTAAATGTTCCCCTACTTTTACTTCTCTTAGCTGTTCTAGTTCATTTCCCATTACTAGATCCAATAGCAAATCTTTCCTTGTTGGCTTTTTACATAATGGGTTAGAAAGGAGTCCTGTACCTATTGTAGGAACTCCATTCCCTTATCCCCTTTACCCACCTCTTCTGTCTAATTAATATCAGGGTAGTTGAAATCCTCCATGATGATGATTCTATGTTTTTTACTCATTTCCCTAATTTGTCTGCATGTTTCTTCCTCCACCTCCCTTCCACTATTAGGTGGTTTGTAGACTACACCTATTATTGTGATTGATCCTTTATTATCTTTTATCCCTATCCATATGGATTCTATTTTTGTCTTGCTGATAGCTGCATCGCTTTTTTCTACTACCATTTTTGTGATCCCTAATAAGTACAGCTACTCCACCTCCCCTTTTTCCCTCTTTCTTTTCTAAATATCTTCCACCCTGCAATTCGCAGTCCTGATTTTTCTGTAGCCATGTCTCAGTAATCCCTACCTTGTCTGTTCCTCACGGCACATGATTACTTCCAGCTCCCCTGTTTTATTACGGACACTGTGTGCATTGCTGTACAGACAGTTTAACTCATTTTTAATAGGATTTCCTCTCACTTTATGTTTAAGCACCTTTTTAGGCTCCTGTTCTATTTATTCTATTTATTCCCTTGCCATCAATGTCCTCTCATACTTTATTCTTTCCTGTGCTCTCTTTCCCTGTTTTGTTTATATTTAGGCTAGTTCCGTTTTTTGTAGATCCCCTCCCCCTCCTTACTAGTTTAAAGCCTTTGCCGCCTCCTATTTACCCTTTCCGTTAGGACACGGGTCCCAACCTGGTTCCGGTGGAGCCTGTTCCATCGGTACAGTTCCTTCCTGTCCAGAACTGGTGCCAGTGTTCCATGAAAAGGAACCCCTCTTTCTCACACCAGCCCTTTAGCCACCTGTTAATTCACCTGATTTGTCTGCTTCTATGTCAGTTTGCATGTGGCTTGGGCAATAATCCAGAGATTATTACCCTCGAGGTCCTGCTTTTTAATTTGGAGCCTAACTCCTGATACTCTTTCAGTAGGACCTCCTCCCTGTTCCTGCCTCTGTTGTTTGTTCCAACATGGACTTGATTAATGTCTTCCCAATGAAGAACCTTCATCATCCAAGAGGATTTGATGCTTTTTCCCTCTCCAAATACTTTTTTAAAGTTGAAAATGCCATCTTATAGTATCGGCACCACCAAGGTTGAACAGCAAATGGGTAAATTAAGAGGTAGTGGCTAAATTTGGTCTGTAGAAGAAAGAGAAGATTGAGGGAGGTAAGGAGTTCCATAGTTTTGAGATACTGGAAGAGAATGAATTTAAGTAGAAAACTGTTTTGTGCGTTTTGATGGTGTTTGCTGTTATTACCCCTCTGAAAATGACTGTAACTTCAGGATTTAGAGTATGCTCAATTAAACGTGGAAATTCTGAAGTGGGGGGACAGTCATCCCTGACTGCCGAACAATCGTTCTGGCCCTGAAAAACAAATGTTACATTTGTGGAATGTTAAATTTCTCCATTATGATAAAAAAATTACTAGATTTTAAAAATAATATAAAAAAAATATTTCAGGTTATTTCTGATATTTCAGCTTCTACCTTAACCCCATGTGTAGGTCCCATTCTTTATTTCGCTCTCAGTAAGTTTTAAAAAGTGAATGATAAAAGCTGCTCTTTATTTCCTGGTTTGCTATCTGAGAGAATTCTTCAATATGATTGGCTGCTAGACAACTTGATTACATCACTGTTGCTCTCCACTGGAATCCCCTTTTGACAACACTATAATCAATTTAACGTCGAGAAAGCTCAAATTTTCACTACAGAGATCACAAGATCTTTGTAGGCAGCTTTCTTCAAGGTCCGTGACAATCGGCGTCATTTGTTGCTGACCGCAAATTCCAGGCCATTGAATATAAAATAGTAGTTATTTTGTGTTGTGTTGTCTTACTTCGCTGTTTACTGTCATTTGATGGGAACAGGCAGAGTGTTCCTATTTTTGAGTGTTGACACTCATTATATTGGACAGTGTTTGAAGCTCGTTAATTTTGGAAAGCATTGAATTGTCTGGATTTTACAGAATTATTTTAGGTGGTTACATAGAATTGCATACTATGTCGAGTTTTACAGCACAGAAACGCCATTCAGCCAAACAGATTTGTACCGGTGTTTATGCTCCACACGAGCCTCCTCCCACCTTACTTCATCTGACCTTATCAACGTATCCTTCTATCCTTTCCTCCCTCACATACTGATCATGCTTTCCTTTAAATGCATTCGTGCTGTTTGCCTCAATTGCCCTAAGTGGTAGTGAGTTTCACATTCTCACCACTCTGAGGAAAGAAGTTTCTCCTGAATTCCTTATTGGATTTATTAGTGATTATCTTATATTAATGGCTCCTAGTTATGGACTGCCCTACAAGTGGAAACACCTTTTCTATGTCTACCCTAGTGAACCCCATCTTAATTTACAAGATCTCCATCAGATCAGTCTTTTTTTCTAGAGAAAAGAGCCACAGCCTGTTCAATCTTTCTTAGTTGTACCCTCTCCGTTCTGTTATCATCCTTGTGAATCTTTCTCCAGTGCTTTTATATCCTTTTTGTAATATGGTTAGTGTGTAGCAAGAATAGTATCCTGTGTGAGGGAGTGGTAGGTGCCCACACAACAGTAATAAGAGGCCAATTATACACAAATTAAGCCATTAGTTATAAACCCACATTTGAATTATAATGTTTGATCTTTAGTAATTTGTTGCAAATGTTACAATTAAAATAAAGACCAGCAATGTATTTTGAAAAATAGCTTGGCCTAATGGGACAAGCAGATTAATGCAATGTAAAAGTAGTAGGATACTGGTTCTTTACAGAATGAATTCCTGATTGTAGTGAGCTAAGATGAGGTGCATTCCCAAAGGGGTGGAAGGGAAAAGCATGAGTCACCTGGACCCCTGCCGTTTCATACCTTTAGAAGCTTGTTATTTAGCAGCACAAAGGAAGGCCTTGAATGGATTCCCTCCCTGCCTTGGTGGGAATAATGCATTGCACAGGAAACCCCAAAATGTTGTGGGGAAGTTACCTTGTGTGGCTTTATTGTCAGTTGGTGGTTGCATATGTAAGAATCTTTTTTTTTAAAAGATTGCATTTCATGAATTTTATTGAATGTTGGTTTTTGGGTTTGCCCAATATTTTTAGGGCTTCTGTGGGGTTTATGTAATGTGTAGTGCACTCATTACACATGCTGTGCGAATATATGTGCAGTTTCTCTTTAATTGGTTAGCTGTATTCAAGCTGCTATGTTGTCACGAGAGTAAATGGTATCATGTGACCTATTCATTTTAAAATAGTTTAATAAAAACCTTAAACTTGCATTGATAATGAACTATTAAGTTATTTTGTTTTTGTACGGTAGTGAGTTCCTTTGGTATTCTGCGTGAATACTGTATTTTTGTCAGTGGTGAGAAGAATTGGAATTTTGAAATTTTAAACTTTTTAATTATGTTATGGATATTCCTAAAAATAAAATAACTGTGTTTGTTTATCTTTGTGCTGCTTGTGCTCTCCACACCCAGCAGGCATTTAGTTGTTCCCTATCTCTCTATTCCTGTTTCCTAGTGGAGATATCCATAGATTATCTCATCGACTGGATCTTCAGAGCACATGGCAGCTGTGAAAAAAGGGGCACTAATAAAATACAGGTGCAGCGTCGAGAATCCGGAGTTCCGGAATCTGGACTCCGGACTGATCAAGGGCAGGGTCGTCCGGAATCCGTAAAAAGTTGCGGAATCCAGACCCAACGACCCTGCCAACCTCTGGCCTCGCCTCACCGCCGCTACCCTTACCTCGGGGCCTCCTTGCCAGTCCGCCCGAACAGCTCCTCGGTGGGGGCCCGCCCAACGCTAACAGCTCCTCGGTGGGGTCTGCCCGACTGCAACTTCCTCGGCGGGGCCGGACAGCCCGAACAGCTCCTCGGCCGGAATCCCCCCCCCGCCCCGCAACTTTGATGTTCCGAAATCCGAAATACCCGAACCTGGTATCGGGTGTTTCCGGATTCGTGATGTCAGAATACAAATCGAAAGCCCGGAATCCGGAACGGCCTCGGTCCCGAGGGTTCCAGACTTTAGGCTGCTTTTTTTAATGTCCAGAGCATAGAAACATAGAAACGTAGAAAACAGGTGCAGGAATAGGCCATTCAGCCCTTCGAACCATTCAATAAGATCATGGCTGATCATTCCCTCAGTACCCCTTTCCTGCTTTCTCTCCATACTCCTTGATCCCCTTAGCCGTAAGGGCCATAACTCCCTTTTGAATATATCCAATGAACTGGCATTAACAACTCTCTGCGGTAGGGAATTCCACAGGTTAACAACTCTGAGTGAAGAAGTTTCTCCTCATCTCAGTCCTAAATGGCCTACTCCTTATCCTAAGACTGTGTCCCCTGGTTCTGGACTTCCCCAACATCGGGAACATTCTACCCGCATCTTAGATGTTTCTATGAGATCCCCTCGAGCCTGCTCCGCCATTCAACAAGATCATGGCTGATCTGGCCGTGGACTCAGCTCCACTTACCTGCCCGCTCCCCATAACCCTTAATTCTGTTAGTGGTTAAAAATCTATCTATCTGTGATTTGAATACATTCAATGAGCTAGCCTCAGCTGCTTCCTTGGGCAGAGAATTATACAGATTCACAACCCTCTGGGAGAAGAAATTCCTTCTTAACTGTTTTAAATTGGCTCCCCTGTATTTTGAGGCTGTGCCCCCTAGTTCTAGTCTCCCCGACCAGTGGAAACAACCTCTCTGCCTCTATCTTGTCTATCCCTTTCATTATTTTAAATGTTTCTATAAGATCACCCGTCATCCTTCTGAACTCCAACGAGTAAAGACCCAGTCTATTCAATCTATCATCATAAGGTAACCCCCTCATCTCCGGAATCAGCCTAGTGAATCGTCTCTGTACCCCCTCCAAAGCAAGTATATCCTTCCTTAAGTAAGGTGACCAAAACTGCACGCAGTACTCCAGGTGCGGCCTCACCAATACCCTGTACAGTTGCAGCAGGACCTCCCTGCTTTTGTACTCCATCCCTCTCGTAATGAAGGCCAACATTCCAATCGCCTTCCTGATTACCTGCTGCACCTGCAAACTAACTTTTTAGGATTCATGCACAAGGACCCCCAGGTCCCTCTGCACCGCAGCATGTTGTAATTTCTCCCCATTCAAATAATATTCCCTTTTACTGTTTTTTTTTCCAAGGTGGATGACCTCACATTTTCCGACATTGTATTCCATCTGCCAAACCTTAGCCCATTCGCTTAATCTATCTAAATCTCTTTGCAGCCTCTCTGTGTCCTCTGCACAACCCGCTTTCCCACTAATCTTTGTGTCATCTGCAAATTTTGTTACACTACACTCTGTCCCCTCTTCCAGGTCATCTGTGTATATTGTAAACAGTTGTGGTCCCATCACCGATTCCTGTGGCACACCACTAACCACCGATTTCCAACCCGAAAAGGACCCATTTATCCCGACTCTCTGCTTTCTGTTAGCCAGCCAATTCTCTATCCATGCTTAATACATTTCCTTTCCTCTGACTCCGCGTACCTTTATCTTCTGCAGTAACCTTTTGTGTGGCACCTTATCGAATGCCTTTTGGAAATCTAAATACACCACATCCATCGGTACACCTCTATCCACCATGCTTGTTATATCCTCAAAGAATTCCAGTAAATTAGTTAAACATGATTTCCCCTTCATGAATCCATGTTGTGTCTGCTTGATTGCAATATTCCTATCTAGATGTCCCGCTATTTCTTCCTTAAGGATAGTTTCAAGCATTTTCCCCACTACAGATGTTAAACTAACCGGCCTATAGTTACCTGCCTTTTGTCTGCCCCCTTTTTTAAACAGAGGCATTACATTAGCTGCTTTCCAATCCGCTGGTACCTCTCCAGAGTCCAGAGAATTTTGGTAGATTATAACGAATGCATCTGCTATAACTTCCGCCATCTCTTTTAATACCCTGGGATGCATTTCATCAGGACCCAGGGGACTTGTCTCCCTTGAGTCCCATTAGCCTGTCCAGCACTACCCCCCTAGTGACAGTGATTATCTCAAGGTCCTCCCTTCCCACATTCCCGTGACCAGCAATTTTTAGCATGGTTTTTGTGTCTTCCACTGTGAAGACCGAAGCAAAATAATTGTTTAAGGTCTCAGCCATTTCCACATTTCCCATTATTAACTCCCCCTTCTCATCTTCTAAGGGACCAACATTTACTTTAGTCACTCTTTTCCATTTTATATATCGGTAAAAGCTTTTACTATCCGTTTTTATGTTTTGCGCAAGTTTACTTTCGTAATCTATCTTTCCTTTCTTTATTGCTTTCTTAGTCATTTTTTGCTGTCGTTTAAAATTTTCCCAATCTTTTAGTTTCCCACTAACCTTGGTCACCTTATACGCATTGGTTTTTAATTTGATACTCTCCTTTATTTCCTTGGTTATCCACGGCTGGTTATCCCTTCTCTTACCGCCCTTTTTCACTGGAATATATTTTTGTTGAGCAATATGAAAGAGCTCCTTAAAAGTCCTCCACTGTTCCTCAATTGTGCCACCGTTTAGTCTGTGTTCCCAGTCTACTTTAGCCAACTCTGCCCTCATCCCACTGTAGTCCCCTTTGTTTAAGCATAGTACGCTTGTTTGAGACACTACTTCCTCACTCTCAATCTGTATTACAAATTCAACCATACTGGGATCACTCATTCCGAGAGGATCTTTTACTGGGAGATCGTTTATTATTCCTGTCTCATTACACAGGACCAGATCTAAGATAGCTTGCTCCCTTGTAGGTTCTGTAACATACTGTTCTAAGACACAATCCCGTATGCATTCTATGAATTCCTCCTCAAGGCTACCCCGTGCAATTTGATTTGACCAATCCATATGTAGGTTAAAATCCCCCATGATTACTGACGTTCCTTTTTCACATGCCTCCATTATTCCCTTGATTATTGTCCGCCCCACCGTGAAGTTATTATTTGGGGGCCTGTAAACAACGCCCCCAAGGTGGTAATGAGCCGCCGCCTTGAACCGCTGCAGTCCGTGAGGTGAAGATACTCACTCCCACAGTGCTGTTAGGGAGGGAGTTCTAGGATTTTGACCCAGCGACGATGAAGGAAGATCAATATATTTTCAAACCAGATTAGTGTGTGACTTGGAGGGAAACTTGCAGGTGGTGGTGTTACCTTCTGCCCTTGTCCTTCTAGTTGGTAGAGGTCGTGGGTTTGGGAGGTGCTGTCAAAAAGCCTTGGTGAGTTGCTGAAGTGCATCTTGTAGATGGTACACACTGCAGCTACGGTGTGTTGGTGATGAAGGGAGTGAATGTTTAAGGTGGTGGAGGGTGGATGGGGTGGCCATCAAGCAGGCTGCTTTGTCCTGGATGGTGTCGAGCTTCGAGTGTTGTTGGAGCTGCACTCATGCAGGAAAGTGGAGAGAATTCGATCACACTCCTGACTTGACCCTTGTAGATGGTGGAAAGGCTTTGGGAGTCAGGAGGTGAGTCACTTGCTGCAGAATACCCAGTGTCTGACCTGCTCTCATAGCCACAGTATATTTGTTGCTGGTCCAGTTAAGTTTCTCGTCAATGGTGAACCCCCCAGGATGTTGATGATGGGGGATTCAGTATTTACAGTGTAACTATGGAATAATAAAACTCCTCTAAATGCACACGAGAAAGTATGGAAATATCATTATTTCTGTAGCATTCAGCTGCCCTCCTGTATGGCTCAGAGTCATGGACCATGTACAGTAGACACCTCAAGTCGCTGGAGAAATACTGCCAAAGATGCCTCCGCAAGATCCTACAAATCCCCTGGGAGGACAGACGCACCAACATTAGCGTCCTCGACCAGGCCAACATTCCCAGCATTGAAGCACTGACCACACTTGATCAGCTCCGCTGGGCAGGCCACATCGTTCGCATGCCAGACACAATTCTTCCAAAGCAAGCGCTCTTTTCAGAACTCATTCACGGCAAACGAGCCAAAGGTGGGCAGAGGAAACGGTATAGGGACACCCTCAAAGCCTCCCTGAAAAAGTGCAACATTCCCACCGACACCTGGGAGTCCCTGGCCAAAGACCGCCCTAAGTGGAGGAAGTTCATCCGGGAGGGCGCTGAGCACCTTGAGTCTCATCCCCGAAAGCATGCAGAAATCAAGCGCAGGCATCGGAAAGAGCGTGCGGCAAACCTGTCCCACCCACCCTTTCCCTCAACGACTATCTGTCCCACCTGTGACAGGGACTGTGGTTCTCATATTGGACTGTTCAGCCACCTAAGGACTCATTTTTAGAGTGGAAGCAAGTCTTCATCGATTCCGAGGGACTGCCTATGACGATGATGATGATTCATATATGTTAGAGAATACATTTGGATGAGGAGGCAGAAAAGCTGGAGCAGGGTGCCATAGAACCTCATTTTACAGAAATAATCTGAACTGAGACCCATTTAGTCGGGTGAAAAATTGATAGCTTTGGAGTTCAGGGTAGCAACTCACCTATACAACATTCTGACCTCCAAGAAATCTAGATTTACCTAAGGCCTCACAGATCCAGTGACTTTGGCTTGCTGTAGGCAATCCTCTGTTTCTATTTAATGATCTGTTTGTTGTGCCAGTAATGCCACTGGGTTCAAGGTTTGCATTTTAGAAGCCTGTTGGGTCTGTTCTCTGCAATACTTACTCATCATCATAGGCAGTCCCTTGGAATCGAGGAAGACTTGCTTCCACTCTTAACATGAGTTCTTAGATGGCTGTACAGTCCAATACGAGAACCACAGTCTCTGTCACAGGTGGGATATATAGTTGTTGAGGGAAGGGGTGGGTGGGACAGGTTTGCCGCACGCTCTTTCCACAGCCTGCATTTGATTTCTGCATGCTCTCGGCGATGAGGCTCGAGGTGCTCAGCGCCCTCTCGGATGCACTTCCTCCACTTAGGGTGGTCTTACTAGTGGAGGAGCGAACCACAATAAATAAAAGGAGTAAAAAAAAATAGCCTAACCTTCCTGGACTCCCTGATCTAAAATCTACATAGTTTCTTTTCTCATTTTTTGTCTTAACTACCAGTAAGGAAGAAATTACACCAGTGTTTTGAAAGTAGGAATCTTTTTCGGATTTAGCAGTAAGGGAGATAGTCCAAAAGCATTCATTGTTCAGAGGATGTGTTTTGTTCGATCATTCAGAGAGTCAAGACAAGCTACTTGTGGGATTTGTCCCAATACTCCCATCATATCCAAGAACAGTTTATATCAGGTCACGAAAAGTTTTCTTGCAATGTGACTGCTAACTAATATTTGATGTTGGCCTTTGTATCTCTAAGGCTCTGCTGGTGCCCGTTTATTACCTGCCTCTAGCTAGGACATCAGTGGAGAACCACCCCATAGTTTTCCAGTTTTGGAACAGCCATCTTTCGTTCCAAGGTGATTAATATGGAACTCATATATTTGGTTCTGAGCAAGTTAATGACAGAACTATGCAAATCATGGGGATTCTGTGAGTTTATGCTTCTATAATTTCAATGCTGTTAGTTTATTGGTCTCTATCTCGGCACAAAGGATTAGTGAATTGCACATGTTCGTAAGAGTCCCACCATAACTTGTTTGTCACATGTAGAGCAGTCCTAAAGTCCCTTTTTGCTAAATATTGTTTTAAGTTTCACTTGACTCAGTTGATGTCACTTGCTCATGGGGTTGAGGGTTTGTCTGCCACCTCATATTACTTCCTTTCAATAAAAGAATAATTCTAACTATTTAGAAAGCCTTCTTCAAGGTAACCCTTTACAAAGATGCTTTCAGCATAATGAGTTTCAAATGATGACTGTAAAACATTGAAAACATTAATGAGGTTCAAAGGTCTCAACTTAGATCAAGGTCTTCCTTTAGGGGCTCATCCTTTCTTTTTGAACTTAAAATAATTCTAAGAATAAGGGAGTAGAAGAACAGTTCAAACACAGTTCTGATTCTTTCACATTGATAAAAGAGCCAGGGCAATGCAACAGCATTGAATTTCAAACCTTGAATCCAGAACCAAATATATAAGAATAATGGGAAAAGATTCTTGAACTGTGGAAATTCGGGTTGGTATCATTGAGGAATAAAAAGAACATTGCACCAAAGCACTCTTCATACAATGGATTACTTTGAAGTGGAGGCAGCATTCTTTTGTAGGCAAATTTTGCTTGTGGTCAGTTTGGTGAATGACACATTGGGCCCAAGTTTCCACATGATAAAAAACGGGCGCCCCTCCGAGCTGGGCCTAAAACGGCGCCGTAAAAAAAACGAGCGATTCTGGAGCGCTTTGCAGCTCCTTGTCTGCTTGATGCGGCGCCCAGGGGGGCGGAGCCTACGTTGCGCCGATTTTGTAGGTGGGAGGGCGCGGGTACTATTTAAATTAGTTTTTTTCCTGCTGGCAACGCTGCACGTGTGCGTTGGAGCGTTCGCGCATGCTCAGTGTGAAAAAAACATTGGCACTCGGCCATTTTTGTAGTTCTTTGTAGCTGTTTAGTTTTTGAACATTTTTTAATAAAAGTACATTGCCATCAGCACTGAGGCTTCTTGTAGCAGTGACCTCCCCCTTTTGCCGTCGGGAAATGGCTCCTCAATTTCTGAGGCTTCCTGCAGCCTTCTCTCTTTCCCGCCAGCCGTCTGGAACGGCTCCATTCCCCCCCCCCCCCCCCCCCCACGTTCGGTCGGCTCCCTCCCTCTCTCCCCCCCCCCCCCCCCCCCCGCGTTCGGTCGGCTCCCCTCCTCCCGCCCGCGTTCGATCAGCTCTCTCCCTCCCGCATTTGTCAGCTCCCTTCCCTTCCCTTCTCTTCCCCCCCCCCCCCCCCCGCATTCGTCGGTTCCCTTCCCTCCCCAGCCCCCCGCACGCGTTCAGTCGGCTCCCTCGTTTTGTGAGGCTTGCCTCACCAATCTTCCTGGCTGAAGCACTTTCACACAGGTAGGATGATGGTTTATTTAATCTTTTCTTTGCTTATAAATGTTTATTCAGGTTGGATTTATTTTTAGAAGTATAAATAAGGATTGATTGTAGAATTTAATGAGTTCCCTTCCCCCCCTCCTCCCCCCACCTCGTTCTGGACGCCTGATTTGTAACCTGCGCCTGATTTTTTAATGTGTAGAACAGGTTTTTTCAGTTCTACAAAAATCTTCACTTGCTCCATTATACTTTAGTTTGGAGTACATTTTCACTGTGGAAACTTTGAAATCAGGCGTCAGTGGCCGGACACGCCCCCTTTTGAAGAAAAAATTCTGTTCCAAAGTAGAACTGTTCTACCTGACTAGAACTGCAGAAAAAAAAATGTGGAGAATTGCGAATTCTAAGATAGTCCGTTCTCCACCAGTTGCTCCTAAAAATCAGGCGCAAATCATGTGGAAACTTGGGCCCAATATTTTTCTTTTGTAATGTTGGTTGACTGAAGATTGTTGATCCGAATACCAGGACACCTGCCTGCTCTTCTTCGAATGGAATCACTGAACCAGGCAGATGAGGCATTAGTTTAATGTCTCGCCTGAATGATTGTTCCTCCAAAAATGCTGTACTCCTGCCCTCCCTCCGTCCGTCCCCCAGCAATACTGCACCAAACTATTAGATTATATGGTCAAGTCATATAATGTGGTTTGAATGCACCTATGCTGATTCTTCAAATGGTTAAAATCTCAGCTCACAACACTGTTTTATACATTTTTTTATATAAAAGTTGGTTTATGAAATATTTTTGATCTCCATGGGACAGCACTATTTGACAATTGACATTTATGATTACACACCTCTGCAGTTCCATCTTTCGTCTCAGTAATTCTTGAATTTGGATTGTCCTGTGGCTCAAGAATGAATATATGGTTGTACTGTTGTATATTTTTGATCCACGAATAGAAACTTTAAACTTCTTGCAATTTTGTTACTGACTGCAGATATTTTTCCCTAGATGCTGGCATCTCCATCACCATCAACATCAGGGCAGCTATCTCAGTTTGGTGCAAGTTTATATGGGCAAAGTAAGTCTTTTCCGTTGTTAAGGCTCTTGGGTTTACAGGGGGAAGTCATTAAATGGACACCTATTAATATAAACACTTACTAGACAGCAGAGTTTGCTCTGCAATTATTTACTGTCTTGTATGTTTCAATCAAAATGTACTGGTTTAAAAATAGAGAAAAATGCAAATGCTGATTTCATAAGTTGTTTTATAAGCAGAATGTTCAGCCATCACTGGAACTAATCCTTTATCCAATGTGCACATGCAAGTGTAGCAGTTTAAACCTATTAAAGTATAGCTATTGATGTAACAACCTGATGCTGCTTTTCTAAAGCCCCAGTCCTAAAAAGCTTGCTGAAATATATTTTCAGCATTGGTTTGAAAGAGAAAATACTTTTACTAGTAATTTAATGGATAAGGTTAGCATGCTACTCAATATCTCGATGATAATCATTATCAAGTAGTATTATTTACAAACAAAAGTAATCCTTCAATATTAGACAACATACTACGGTTGAAAACAACTATTGAAAGAGACTATATTCATGTTTTCACAGGTGCATTAGGCCTTCCGATGAGGGGAATGGGCAACAATAACCCTCAGTTAAATCGCAGCTTATCACAAGGTACTCAGTTACCTAATCACGTAACGCCAACAACAGGAGTGCCCACAATGTCACTTCATACTCCTTCTTCACCAAGCAGGTAATGGGAATAAAAGGAGTTTTAATTACCACCTTCTGCATCAGTGCACAACAACGTAAACATTGTATTTTTACTCTGCTGCTGTGTGGAACTTTATCGGATTAAATTGTGGAAAAAGCTTTTATGTAAATGAATTGCAGTATTTGAATACCACATGTGAGGAAGTTTACAAACTGAGGATTATGCTGTTATATTGCTGTGTATACATCCAGCATTTAATTATTGGTATGACATTTCCTGTGTATTTGTACCTGGAGCCACAGTCCAAAGAATATACGAAGATATCAGTAAGAAAAGTAATCTGGGCATAAAACAAATACCTGGCTAAAAACATAGAGGGGATTCGGGTGCAACTTAATTACAACCTGCCCGAGCTTCTTTATTCTTTTGTGCCTGTCTCTCGATCCCTGTGCCCGAATGCATCTTGGATCATTTATAATAGCTTTGCCCCAGGCTAAAAAGCCATACATGCAAATTTCCTGCAATTACGCTGGTTCAGAATTGGTGCAAAATTAAGCCCAGAATTTTAGATGCAGCAATAAATGGTAATGTTTTTATTGTTCTTTTATGATTTTTGAGACATACATATTGAAACTCTCTTTTTCATGCTTAACGATGGAATATATGGTTAAAGTTCAGCGGTTTCCCCGAGCCCAGATTTCAACTTGTTTGCGCCCATCTTTACGTTTCGGTGTATACTAATGAGAATGGCAGGAAATCTGGGTGTAACTAGATGTCGACAAAATGGGCACCTAAACGGGCATCATTTCAGGTGTAACTTCCACAGGAAATTTCACTCTCCATTGTGCTTTTTTAATCTGTCTTAATAGCTCTGTTTCTGACTTGTTTTAATGGAATAAATACTTCTGTTGAAACCTCATTTAAGGTCAAGAAGGGAAGCTAGATATGCAATTCCTTTTAATCTCTGTGATATACGTTCAAGTTTGATCCAGATGGATCGGAGAAGATGAAAGTCAGTTCCCTGACAGTTATACGAGAATAGTTTGCAAAACCCTGTTATGCATAAATGCACAACATTAAAATGATGTATAAATTGGCAATCTTGCTCAGAGAGGCCACGGACATCCTTAATGCAGCAAATGAAAATAATATACTGCGTAGCAGGGATAGTTTTACTTAAATAATAAGAACTTAAAAAAAAAAAATAATGTGAGTGGGGCACTCAAAATATGTTTACCAGTATCTTTAATTTGATTTATTTCACAAAGATAAGTACCGATTAGGGAGATTATTCAAACCTATAGCTCATCCTTCCATTGAAAGGTATGGTTCTACTTCTAGCTGCCCTTTGAAGATTGCAGTTTTTGACTCCACAATTCTATTTGGAAGATCATTACAGGTGTTAATGATTGCTTCCTGGCATCATTCCTAAATTTGCCTCTTACTAGTTAGTATATATGGCCTCTTGTCGTACAATTGTGGTTTAATTTGAAATAATGTCAAGGACTAATATACCTATATGATTTCTATTAGAGATGGCTTATTGGAAAAGTTTGAGAAATGAAATGGTTATTTTGTATTTGTTCATTCTGGTGGGTTTGTGTTCTGAGAGATGAGAGTCCATGGGAGGAGCTTGCAGACAGGCTAAAGGGACTTGAGTTGGACTGTTCGATGTTGGAGCTAAAAGGGTGCACAAAAAAAGCAAGATAATTTCTAGGACATAAGAACATAAGAAATAGGAGCAGGAGTAGGCCTTACGGCCCCTCGAGCCTGCTCTGCCATTTAATACGATCATGGCTAATACGATCATGGACTCAGGTCCACTTCCCTGCCTGCTCTCCATAACTCCTTAATCCCTTATCGTTTAAGAAACTGTCTATTTCTATCTTAAATTTATTCAATGTCCCAGCTTCCACAGCTCTCTGAGACAGCAAATTACACAGATCCACAAGCCTCAGAGAAGAAATTTCTCCTCATCTTAGTTTTAAATGGGCAGCTCCTTATTCTAAGATTATGCCCTCTAGTTCGAGTCTCCCCTATCAGTGGAAACATCCTCTTTGCATCCACCTTGTCAAGCCCCCTTATAATCTTATACGTTTCGATAAGATCACCTCTCATTCTTCTGAATTCCAATGAGTAGAGGCCCAATCTACTCAACCCTTCCTCATAAATCAACCCCCTCATCCCCGGAATCAACCTAGTGAACCTTCTCTGAACTACCTCCAAAGCAAGTATATCCTTTCGTAAATATGGAAACCAAAACTGCACGCAGTATTCCAGGTGTGGCTCACCAATACTCTGTGTAACTGTAGCAAGACTTCCCTGCTTTTATAGTCCATCCCCTTTGCAATAAAGGCCAAGATTCCATTGGCCTTCCTAATCACTTGTTGCCCCTGCATACTAACCTTTTGTGTTTCATGCACAAGTACCCCCAGGTGTACTGCAGCACTTCGCAATCTTTCTCCATTTAAATAATAACTTGCTCTTTGATTTTTTTTCTGCCAAAGTGCATGACCTCACACTTTCCGACATTATACTCCCATCTGCCAAATTTTTGCCCACTCATTTAGCCTGTCTGTCATTTTTGCAGATTTTTTGTGTCCTCCTCACACATTGCTTTTCCTCCCATCTTTGTATCGTCAGCAAACTTGGCTACGTTACACTCGGTCCCTTCCTCAAAGTCGTTAATATAGATTGTAAATAGTTGGGGTCCCAGCACTGATCCCTGCGGGACCCCACTGGTTACTGATTGCCAACCCTAGATTGAACCAATTATCCCGACTCGCTGTTTGTTGTTCGTTAACCAATCCTCTATCATGCTAATATATTACCCCCAACCCCGTGAACTTTTATCATGTGCAGTAACCTTTTATGTGGCACCTTGTCAAATGCCTTTTGGAAGCCCAAATACACTACATCCACTGGTTTCCCTTTATCTACCCTGTTCGTTACATCCTCAAAGAATTCTAGCAAATTTGTCAAACATGACTTCCCCATCATAAATCTAACCTGACTCTGCCTGACAGAATTTTGCTTTTCCAAATGTCCTGCTACTGCTTCTTTAATAATGGACTCCAACATCTTCCCAACCACAGATGTTAGGCTAACTGGTCTATAGTTTCCTGCTTTTTGTTGGCCTCCTTTTTTTAAATAGAAGCATTACATTTGCAGTTTTACAATCTGCTGGGGCCTCCCTAGAATCCAGGGAATTTTGATAAATTACAACCAATACATCCACAATCCCTGCCGCAATTTCTCTTAAGACCCTAGGATGCAAGCCATCAGGTCCAGGGGATTTATCCACCTTTGCTCCCATTATCTTAGTGATTGTGATTGTGTTAAGTTTCTCCCCATTTGTTTGTAATAAATGTGAACCTGGTAAACATTCTAAGAGAGTCAGCAGAAATTGTATGGCATGCTTTATTTTCCACGGTGTATTTTCCCCTGTCTCTACAATCTGTTCCAAGTGCATTTAATAATATGTAATTTGTTATATTAATATGCAAAAAGTTGGAAGAGTATCATCTTTCACATTGGTAGTCATGGAGTAAAAACTGCTCAGCTTGTGCTTCACCTGTTTTATGTGCCTGTGCGAAAGATGGCAATCTTATTCCAATACTTAACCTTTTAATTTGTATGACGTACATAGCAACAATTTAATATTTGCTGTTTTTAACAGGAGCATTTTGCCTATGAATCCCAGGAATATGATGAATCATTCCCAGGTTGGCCAAGGGATTGGAATTCCAGGGAGGACAAATAGCATGAGCAGCTCTGGTTTAGGCAGTCCAAACAGAAGCTCACCTAGCATAATATGTATGCCAAAGCAGCAGCCGTCTCGGCAGCCTTTTACAGTGAGCAGGTAAGCTCAGTGTTTCACCTTTGAGGATGATGGAAAATAGTAATAATCAAATGTCCTTTTATTATATTAAACTAAAACGCTAAACAGATTTGAATTTCACTATTGGTTGCTAATGCATACGTGCAATAGCCTTCTGGAAGGACTCAGTTGATCAAAGACCCACTAATATCACAAGGTACAGCTATATCATATATAGTATATCTTTCTTTAAAATAACAATATAACAACAGCGATTGGAACTATTGAAGACCAAAATGTCCCGAGTAAACAAATAACACCAGCAAGATCTCACTTCTGTAGCATTCTGGTTAGTAGCTTACCAATGTTGTTGTCATTTGCAGCCAATATTTGTATAATATATACAAGGCATGTTGTTTCTCTGTAACATGCACTGAGCAAAACTTGATATAATTGCATTTCAAATCATTATTTGATCCCAGGAGCCCACTGAATGCTACTGTCCACCTTACCACTTCCTCTTGGCTTTTGGGGGAAAACACTCGATGAAAAAAAATAAAACCCACACTTCACAGATGCATTATTACAATAACAAAAATATAAGTTGAAGTGTTTCAAAGACTTAATACATCTTTGAGGTAATAATCATACTTTTCAAAGTAATAGACTAATTTTAAGTATATTTTAAAGTACAGTTCTAATGATTGGACAAAATACATTATTCTATATAACATACAGAGCCAAGTAAATAAAAATGACAACATCTAGAACATGATTTTTAAAATAATGGTCATATTTCTATATAGCACCTCGATGTACTTGGGGGAAATTATGTAGCCTTTTTTAAGCTTTGAATATGTTAAATATCACTGGTATTTCTGCCTTGAGTTTGCTGTGAAGCTTTGAGGAACCACTGATTTGATTTTGAAAAGTTTTACTTTGAATGCTCTGAATGCTTTAAAAAACAGTGTAAACTGAAGAAAACAAAAAAAACCAAAAAAAATATACATTTAAAAAAAAAGAAATGACACAACTATTCAGCAAAGTTAATCTTTTGAGCATTAGAGCTGTTCCTGGGGAAAATGTAAGAAGAAAAATGTTCTACTCCCATCTATTAATTGAACATCCATGTTAGTTATGTTTTACTTCAGAGTCCTGACCTGAGCTTGCAAATTTTTTCCCCAATAAGTTCACAGCAGAATCCCATTGACATAATAGGCAGATTTGCATAAATGTCATAACTACTATCTTGAATACTAACTATTCAAATTGACAAAGCCAGATCAACAACCAACAACATTGAATATGAGTAGTCAAGAAACTGATTTACTTAATAAAAGCTTCATCTCGTGGAAAGGAACTTGTTCATAACATCACTTTATTTTCCTCCCCTCCCCCCACCCACCCAGCGAAAGGAGTGCAAATCAAAATGAGAGGTTTAGAGGATATTTAATAATAACTAATTGAAAGTGAGATTGAATTTCTTTCTCTAAAATTTGAGACCCATTCCTGGCTACAGTGTGTGCTTTGCCTGAATCCTGCTGTTAACTGCAGACATACTAATAGTAATACATTGTTTATGGTTTCCCTTTTGTCTCTGGAACAAAATTGATAAAATGTTAAGATTTATTTCAAAGGGAGCAAATGGCTTACTGGGTCTTTTCTCTGCCCTCCTTTACAATTACAAATGAATATTAAAATGTAGTTTATCTAGAGACTAGTGTTGGTTTCTGAGAATATCAGTTTTACACAATGAACTTTATAACTGGATTTTTGACTGATCTTTGAAAAAAAATGTTCAAATAATTGCTGAAGTGAAAATATCTGAATTGCATTGCTGTGAAAGTGGTCTTATGTAATTTTGAAAAAAGCTGCACAGATGTTGCCTTACATTGCATACCAGGATTGACCTCCATTTCCAGTAGATTGAACCAGTGAAGGGTGATGGGTGCAATAACATTGGAGTAAGATGCGTTGCATTATTTTTGTTATGTTGGTGGTATTTATGTACTATTTGTTAGTAGACTTTGAGCATTTTGCACTAATTTATCTCTCAGATTTATATATTTGTATGACGGTGTTCATTTATGAAGGGGATGTGAAAATGTTCACTAAGTTTTTATCTGTAAAGTTTCACTTCTTGATGTCTCTTATGTTCTGAAATTGTATACTTAATATTGATTTCAGTATCCAACCAAATAGAAGACTACATTTACTGATAAAATGTTACCGAATGTAAAGCATTTTTAATTTAATAGTTGTCACTTGTTTCACAGTATGTCCGGATTTGGGATGAACAGGAATCAGGCTTTTGGGATTAATAATTCACTTTCAAGTAACATTTTCAATGGCACAGGTAAATCTGTTTGGTTGATTGACAAAATTCTGCTATTAGCTTTATGCCATATTTTAGACTTTCATGTATGCACAGGTTTAATTGAGTTACATCTTTTTAATTCCATGGCTCAGGACATAAACTACTATTTGTGATGGTTATCAATAGGATATGTAGGCCTGGAATGGCGCAATTGGCCATTAGTTAAGCCATTTCATGTCCCGAACTACCCGTTGCAAATTTGTTCCAAAATGTCCTGGTAAAGTAATGTGAACACACTGCTGTAAACATAATGCCGAATCATTCTTAGTTGCAGATTTTTTTTACCATTTATTTAGAAGGTGACATTAGTAATTTAAGTTACCTAAAATGTCTTGAGATTAAACAAACCGTGCCGTGAAATGGGTCCATGTTTATCACATGAGAAACCGGATCAAAAAAGTACAGTTTTGAGGTGGTTATGTTCCACGTCCCAAGAGCACCTTAAATATGTCTGGCGGCATTTTAATCCATCCCTAGCAGCCGCCTTAAAAGGCATTAGGCCCCATGTATATGCTTATGAGTGATCCCATGCATTTTTAAATATCCACTCTCTGAAATTGGTCAGCAAGTGACCAGAGCATGCACTGGGAATGCTCCATTCAGTTTCCTCATTCTTTGAGGCTGAACCTCATTCTTCACGTCCTTCTGCCAAGTAGCGTTTTTTTTTAACTCGCCTTAATATGGACTTTTACCAGTGTTTGATGATCGCATACCACAATTAATTAGCTTTTATAATTACGGACACCGGTTTATGCATTATGTAAAATTTTCGGGGAGATTGGAATCCACAAATCTGTCCATCTCTCTGTGAAAACTGCAAGTCAGTGGCCTTAATAATTACTGTTCTATGAATCTTCATCGATAAACTGCCACATTCTCTATTTGTGTTGCAGACATGTGACTGCATAAATCAAATACAGTTTTTAATTTGTTTTAATGCATTTTTAAAATACGAATGGTGCAATGATAACAAAAGATTGTACATTGTATGTAGATCATGTTGTCACCAGATAACAATAAATAGGTATATGTAAAAAACACTTTGTAAAATCTTTTATTTAACTTGTTTTAATGTGAATACTATTAAGTCAGCACTGTTGATTCAATTTGTTTTTGTTTTAGATGGAAGTGAAAATGTTACAGGGTTAGACCTCTCAGAATTTCCAGTACTAGCAGATAGAACCAGAAGGGAAGGAAGTGGCAATCCTACTCCACTAATAAATCCGTTGGCGGGAAGGACTCCTTATGGTGAGAAACCTTTCTTAACTCTGTTTTAATTGTATTTTTCTTGCTTTAAAGAGGGAGTCTTGCACATAGTACCCCATTGAATCTGAACTTCTGAACTACTGGTAAATGCACTTCACGCTGAGTTATACAAAGAAGAAAGGTGCCAGATTCAGTCATTGGTCTGTGATGAGTTGGTAAATTTTGGATAGACTGGAAGTGGTGGTGGTAGTACAATTATCCACCCTAATCACGGACTAAGAGAGGGAATCTTGGCAGGACTCTTGCTCCCGAGTGGTATCCAGCTGGAAATGCATCCATATGGGATGTATTGTGAGGAGTTCTATGGTTGAGTTGTGAACTCTGGTGCAATACTAATCCATGTAGATAGACCGAGACGATTTCAGGTTTGATACATGGTTGATGCTAAGTTGGTTGATTTCAACCAGCTAGTAGAGGAGGTACTAAAAGTGGCGTTGAGCTAGGGAGGGGAAAACATAAGTTGAGGCTTTCACTCCTGATTATTGGCCAGTCTTTCATGCTTGAAAGTGTGGACATAGTGTGAGCCAGAAGGGGATTCTACTGTGATGCTTCTATAGTTAAATGAATCTACAGTAAACATGAGCAAGCTCCACATGAAGAATGGCTTGGCAAGGCTGCCAATATCTATGGATCCGTACCTCTGCATGAATCGTAGACTTTGAGAGAAAAGAAATAATGGAAGAAAATTACTGTTCTTCCCTGACCAAGAATTTGGGCAGGAAAATTGCTTTCCAGCTTTTACCAATGGCACTATTGAACTGGCTGTTTTTGGACACCACGAAACAGTCCAAGGTCATTCATTTTCCTTCCCCATCGATGGAAGCAATGCATAGGCTCTGTTGCTCTTCAGTTTGCAAAGCTGTAGTAAGGAACTTGGAATCTGATAAATTACAGGTACAGATCTGTGTCCTATTTGTTAGTTGGAGAAAAAAACATATCCTGGTGCCCAAAGAATTACGATTTAACTTTACATTCTTTTTGTTTTTGCCCATTACCTAAATTCTCAATATTGTTTTAAAGGTAAGTTTTGAAGAACTCATTGAGGAAACAATGCACCTGAAAATGAGGTGCCAACCTGGTGACGCTACAGCACAGGATCATATGCATGCTAATAGCAAAAGCAGCATGCTATAGACAGAGCTAAGTGATCCTACAACCAACGGATCAGGTCAAAGCTTTGGCACATTTATTCATGAATAGTGATGAACAATTAAACAACAAATGAGAGGCAACCGCTCTGAGGATGGGTGGAGCCCTGCACGTGAGTTCGAAAGACGAGGCTGAAGCGTTTGCAACCATTTTCAGGCAGAAGTGCCAAGTGGATGATCCTTCTCGGCCTTCTCCTCAGGTCCCCACCATCACAGATGCCAGTCTTCAGCCAATTCGATTCACTCGATGTCATTTCTTGATACCACAGAGTGCACTGGACACGGTAAAGGCTACAGACCCTGATAACCTCTCAGCTGTAGTGCTGAAAACCTTTGGTCTAGAACTAGCCACACTCCTAGCTAAGCTGTTCCAGTACAGCTGCAACACTGGTATCTACCTGACAATGTGGAAAATTGCCTAAGTATGTCTTGTCCACAAAAAGCAGGACAAATCCAACTTGGTAATTACCACCATATGAACCTACTCCCAATTGTTAGCAAAATAATGAAAGGAATCGCAAATAGTGCTGCCAAGTGTCAAGTCAATTATTCATGTTGCTATATTCTGTACTTGTAGATTTCGACGGATTCATTAACTGGTATTAGAAATGACAATGGTTTCAAAATGAAAGCTGTTGTATATAGAAGAACTCCACCAGGCTGAGTACTGTGAACTAAACTTAGTGTGATCTTGGTCTTTATTACAACTCCAGAGTGCCTAAACAACATGGCAGCCAACCTTTTATACTGGCCCTGCACGTGTGTGCTGGTGACCATTAGGACTCCCAACAGTCACGCCCTCTGGTGGCAAGTATTACATAGTTACAAACATAACAAAAGCTACTGAAATTCTATCCTTAGGCTTGTGTGGAGCAATGACCTGCTCACTGATGCTTAGTTTGGATTTTGCCGGAACCACCCAGCCCCAGACCTCGTTACAGCCTTGGCACAAACATAGACGCAAGAGCTGAATTCCAGAGGTGAGGTGAAAGTGACTTCCCTTAATATCAAAGCAGCATTCAAGCAAGTGTGGCACCAAGGGGTCCCAGTAAAAATGAAGTCAATAGGGACTCGCTGGAAATCTCCAGTGGTTGGAGTCATACTTGGCACAAAAGAGATTGGTTGTAGCTGTTGGAGGACAATCACCTTAGCCCCAGAACATCATTGCAGGAGTTGCTCAGGCCAGTGTCCTTGGCTCAACAATCGTCATCAATGACCACCTCTCTATTATAGGGTCAGAAGTGGGGTTGTTTGCCGTGTTTGGCTCCATTCGCAATTCCTCAGATAATGAAGCAGTCCATGCCTGCATGCAGAAATGCCTCAACAACATCCAGGCTTGGTTTCATAAGTGACCCAGTAGTATTTGTGCCACACAAGTGCCAGGCAATGACCATCTCCAACAAGAGAGAGTCTAACCACCTCCCCATGACATTCAATAATATTGCCATCGCCAAGTCCCCCACCATCAACATCCTGGGAATCACCATTGACCGCAAACTCAACTGGACCAATTACCTAAATGCCATGGTTATTAGAGCAGGTCAGAGGCTAGATATTCTGCAAAAGCCTCCATCACCTAGAAGATACATCAGGAATATGATGAAATGTTCTCCACGAGACTCTATAGGTGCAACTGCAACAAGCTTGCAGGGAACATTAAGACGGATTGCAAAAGTTTCTATAGATATGTAAAGAGAAAAAGGTTAGTAAAGACAAATGTAGGTCCCCTGCAGTCAGAATCAGGGGAAGTCATAACGGGGAACAAAGAAATGGCGGACCAATTGAACAAGTACTTTGGTTCGGTATTCACTAAGGACGACACAAATAACCTTCCGGATATAAAATGGGTCAGAGGGTCTAGTAAGGAGGAGGAACTGAGGGAAATCCCTATTAGTCGGGAAATTGTGTTGGGGAAATTGATGGCATTGAAGGCCGATAAATCCCCAGGGCCTGATGGACTGCATCCCAGAGTACTTAAGGAGGTGGCCTTGGAAATAGCGGATGCATTGACAGTCATTTTCCAACATTCCATTAACTCTGGATCAGTTTCTATCGAGTGGAGGGTAGCCAATGTAGCCCCACTTTTTAAAAAAGGAGGGAGAGAGAAAACAGGGAATTATAGACCGGTCAGCCTGACATCGGCAGTGGGTAAAATGATGGAATCAATTATTAAGGATGTCATAGCAGCGCATTTGGAAAGAGGTGACATGATAGGTCCAAGTCAGCATGGATTTGTGAAAGGGAAATCATGCTTGACAAATCTTCTGGAATTTTTTGAGGATGTTTCCAGTAGAGTGGACAAGGGAGAACCAGTTGATGTGATATATTTGGACTTTCAGAAGGCTTTCGACAAAATCCCACACAAGAAATTAATGTGCAAAGTTAAAGCACTTGGGATTGGGGGTAGTGTGCTGACATGGATTCAGAACTGGTTGTCAGACAGGAAGCAAAGAGTAGGAGTAAATGGGGACTTTTCAGAATGGCAGGCAGTGACTAGTGGGGTACCGCAAGGTTCTGTGTTGGGGCCCCAGCTGTTTACACTGTACATTAATGATTTAGACGAGGAGATTAAATGTAGTATCTCCAAATTTGCAAATGACACTAAGTTGGGTGGCAGTGTGAGCTGCGAGGAGGATGCTATGAGGCTGCAGAGCGACTTGGATAGGTTAGGTGAGTGGGCAAATGCATGGCAGATGAAGTATAATGTGGATAAATGTGAGGTTATCCACTTTGGTGGTAAAAACAGAGAGACAGACTATTATCTGAATGGTGACAGATTAGGAAAAGGGGAGTTGCAAAGAGACCTGGGTGTCATGGTACATCAGTCATTGAAGGTTGGCATGCAGGTACAGCAGGCGGTTAAGAAAGCAAATTGCATGTTGGCCTTCATAGCGAGGGGATTTGAGTACAGGGGCAGGGAGGTGTTGCTGCAGTTGTACAGGGCCTTGGTGAGGCCACACCTGGAGTATTGTGTACAGTTTTGGTCTCCTAACCTGAGGAAGGACATTCTTGCTATTGAGGGAATGCAGCGAAGGTTCACCAGAGTGATTCCCGGGATGGCGGGACTGACCTATCAAGAAAGACTGGATCAACTGGGCTTGTATTCACTGGAGTTCAGAAGAATGAGAGGGGACCTCATAGGAACGTTTAAAATTCTGATGGGGTTAGACAGGTTAGATGCAGGAAGAATGTTCCCAATGTTGGGGAAGTCCAGAACCAGGGGTCACAGTGTAAGGATAAGGGGTAAGCCATTTAGGACCGAGATGAGGAGAAACTTCTTCACCCAGAGAGTGGTGAACCTGTGGAATTCTCTACCACAGAAAGTTGTTGAGGCCAATTCACTAAATATATTCAAAAAGGAATTAGATGAAGTCCTTACTACTAGGGGGATCAAGGGGTATGGTGAGAAAGCAGGAATGGGGTACTGAAGTTGCATGTTCAGCCATGAACTCATTGAATGGCGGTGCAGGCTAGAAGGGCCGAATGGCCTACTCCTGCACCTATTTTCTATGTTTCTATAACATTCAAGAAGCTTGATGCCATTCGGGGCACATCAATTCACTAGATTGGCAGTTCATCCACTAACCTAAATATCCAATCACACCACCATTGGTGTACCGTGGGTGCAGTGTGCACTATTCACGGGATGCACTGGAGCAAGTCGCTTAGGCATCTTTGGCGCAATCTCCCAAACATGCGACCGCCACCATCTGGAAGGATATGGACAGCAGGCACATGGGAACGCATCACCTCCCAAGAAACACACCATCTCGACTTGGATGTGTATCGCCACTGGCTCAAAATCCTGGAACTCCCTGCCTAACAGCATTGTGGGAGCCTTCACAACATAGACTGCAACAGTTCAAGAAGGCCCACCACCACCTTTCCTGACCAAATAGGAATGGGTAATAAATGCCAGCCTTGCTGGTGAGACCCAATTCCCAAGAATAAATAATTTTTAAAAATTGTGAAGAGTTACTAAGCCCAAATGTGAGACCTAACTGAACCCGACAGTACCTTGAAGTTGCTGAAGCACCATAGGCAATGCTGCTGTTTGCTGATTATTTAGTTTGTTTACGCTATTAGGCTCAGTAACACTTCCAGTGACTTTGCCTCTATAATATCATTGGCATTCACTAGTCGAACAAAATTATTCAAATAATTGAAACTTGGTTAAAAGTTAGACTATTCTCTTTTTCAGTAGAAATGCTGATAGCAAGACTCCCTGTTTAAAGAATGCCATTAACGAAAGAGTACCTGGTTTTATTTTTGACAATTAAGTATTAAAGATTTTAGGAGTAAAATTGCATTTCTAAAGAGGATAAAATCACAGTGAATTGAGGAGACTTTTGAGGTGGTGACACATGATCTTCCCCAATCTGTACTATGACGGTTATTTTGTTTTCTTTTATTACTACCACAGTTCCCGAACAAATTGCTTCTGATCCATATTCGGAGAAACAGATGGCCTATTAAGGGACAGGCTTACAGTATTCTCCTTGCAGATAGCAAAACCTGGCTGTTTGATCAAGGCATCCATTGTTACGGGTGATTCCCCTTTTAAAGCTGTGTAACACCGATTGAAAGGGATTGTATTACAGGCCATGTTCTGTCAGTCAGCATCTGAGACATGGCAAATTAATTGGAGAGCTGAATAACCTTGTGCTTCAAGTCTAAGCGAGGTGTAGATTTTATTTTTATTGCAAAGTTGGGGAAAACGATAGCTGAATTTAGATCCATCCATAGACTTAAGAAACACAATAAATTTCTCAAGAAAGAAACGTTCAAAATGGCCATTCTGTCAGTCGTCTTACAGCATTATCAGCATTATGTCCAAGGGGCTGACTAGCATTCATCATCTCCAGTATGTGTACTTTCAAATTGCCACTTGAGGAGTGCCACTGGGGAACTAGCTTTGCTTTTATATTGAAGACAAATTATATAATTACAGGGTATTACCTTTGCATTATTCTTCCTGAGACCAAGACTTTTACAAAGACCCCGCCAGCAATAGCATCACATGTCTGGCTCCGGGGCTTACATATGTATCCTTTTCTAGTCAATTGACTCACCTGAGGTTGTGCACAGTGAACCTGTTATAGTATCTGATAGCTTAAACATTTGCTTACTTGGGAACTGGGGTAAGGCATAGTTGTATAGCTGTCAGGGTAACCATGCACATTGTAATCAGGCTTCTATACAGAACAAGTAAGAATGAACTACAAGATTGATTCAAGGCTCCTGCAGTTTCAGCCTTGACTCAGTACTCTCACCTCTGACTTAGAAAGTTATGGATTCAAGCCTCAATCCAGAGACTTGAGCATCGAATCTAGGCTGACACTTCATTGGCTCAGATTTTGAGGTGGGTAATGACAGCGAACTGTCAGCTAAACGCAGAAATCCTGAAGTTACAGTGAGTTATTCACTGCTCTGACAAAGGCTGCGCCATGGGCCAGCCCATAGCCGGCAATCAGTGGAACTAACAAAAACTTGGGCTTTTCCGTGTTAGTATCATTGTTCAATACTCCATTAAAGGTTAAGCCTTGTTGGAATAGGTGTAGCTGGGGTTTTAACAACCTATTGACTGCTAAACAAACATTTCAGCCATGAAAATCTAATTTTTATATTTGTGGAGTGTCATATTTCTCCATTATGATGAAAATTAAAAAATTTTAAAAGCTTTTAAAGTTTGTTCATATTTCAGCTTCTCATAGAACCATAGAATGGTTACATCACAGAAGGAGGCCATTTGCCCTGTTGAGCCTGTGCCAGCTCTCTGCAAGGGCACCCTGCCCCCGCTCTTTTCCCATAGCCCTACAATTATTTTTCCTTTCGATATTTATCCAATTCCCTTTTGAAAGCCACAATAGAGACTTCCTCCACCATCCTTTCAGGCAATGCATTCCAAATCCTAACCACTCGCTGCATAAAAAAGTTTTTCCTGACTAAGAGTCACAGATCCAAAATGTTAACTCTGTTTCTCTCCACAGATGCTACCTGACCTGCTGAGGTTTCCAGCATTTTTTGTATTTATTTCATCATAACTTCTTTCTTTTGAACTTTCTGCCTCAATTTATGAAGCCCAGTATCCCATATGTTTTTTAACCGCTTTCTCAACCTGCCCAGCCACCTTCAACGATTTGTGCACATATACCCCGACGTCTCTCTGTTCGTGCACCCCCTTTAGGATTGTACCCTTTAGTTTATATTGCCTCTCCTTTTTCTTCTGACCAAAATGTATCACTTTGCTGCATTAAATTTCATCTGGCACGTGTCCACCATCCTGTCGGTCTGTCTTGAAATATATCATTGTCCTCATCACTGTTCACTATGCTTCCAAATTTTGTCACCTGCAACATTTTTAATTGTGCCCTGTACTCCCAAGTCCAAGTCATTAATATATATCCAGAAAAGCAGTGGTCCTAGTACCGACCCCTGGGAAACACCATTGTATACCTTCCTCCAGTCCAAAAAAACAACTGTTTGTTTCCTGTCACTTAGCCAATTTTGTATCCATGCTGCCACTGTCCCTTTTATTCCATGGGTTTCAACTTTGCTGGCAAGTCTATTATATGGCAGCAAACGCCTTTTGGAAGTCCATATACACCACGCCAACCGTATTGCCCTCATCAACCCTCTCTTTTACCTCATCAGAAAGCTCAATCAAGTTAGTTAAGCATAAACACAATTTGCTTTTAACAATTCTGTGCTGGCTTTCCTTAATTAATCCACACTTGTCCAAGCGACTGTTAACGTTGTCTCTGATTATCATTTCCGAAAGTTTCTACCTTATAGAAACATAGAAAATAGGTGCAGGAGTAGGCCATTCGGCCCTTCGAGCCTGCACCACCATTCAATAAGATCATGGCTGATCATTCCCTCAATACCCCTTTCCTGCTTTCTCTCCATACCCTTGATCCCTTTAGCCATAAGAGCCATATCTAACTCCCTCTTGAATATATCCAATGAACTGGCATCAACAACTCTCTGCGACAGGGAATTCCACAGGTTAACAACTCTGAGTGAAGAAGTTTCTCCTCTTCTCAGTCCTAAATGGCCTACCACTTTTCCTAAGACTGTGTCCCCTGTTTCTGGACTTCCCCAACATCGGGAACATTCTTCCCGCATCTAACCTGTCCCGTCCCGTCAGAATCTTATATGTTTCTATGAGATCCCCTCTCATCCTTCTAAACTCCAATGTTATAAAGACCCAGTTGATCCAGTCTCTCCTCATATGTCAGTCCAGCCATCCCAGAAATCAGTCTGGTGAACCTTCGCTGCACTCCCTCAATAGCAAGAACGTCCTTCCTCAGATTAGGAGACCAAAACTGAACACACTATTCCAGGTGAGGCCTCACCAAGGGCCTGTACAACTGCAGTAAGACCTCCCTGCTCCTATACTCAAATCCCCTAGCTGTGAAGGACAACATACCATTTGCCGCCTTCACCGCCTGCTGTAACTTTCAATAACTGATGAACCATGACACCCAGGTCTCGCTGCACCTCCCCTTTTCCTAATCTGCCACCATTCAGATAATATTCTGTTGAACAGATTCCCGTTTGTTCTGTAATTTAGCTCTACTCCAGCGGGGAGCTTGCCGAGGGTGAGATGGAGCATTGCAGCAAGGAGGATTGAGAAGAGCGTTGGTGCGATGACACAGCCTTGCTTGACCCCAGTCCGAACGTGGAATGGATCTGTGGTGGATCCGTTTGTCAGCATGTCATCGTGGAGCAGGCGGAGAATGCTGACAAACCTTTGAGGGCAGCCGAACCTTAGGAGGATGCTCCATAATCCCTCACGGTTGACAGTGTCAAAGGATTTTGTGAGCGTGAAGGCGGCCATGTACAAGGGTTGGTGCTGTTCCCTGCATTTCTCTTGTATCTGCCGCGTGGTGAAGATCGTGTCCATTGTGCCCCTTAATGGGCGGAATCCACATTTCGACTCTGGGAGGAGTTCTTTAGCCACAGGAAGAAGGCGATTCAGGAGGATTCTTGCAATGACTTTCCCAGTAGTCGACTGCAGGGAAATTCCTCTGTAGTTACCGCAGTCGGACTTGTCCCCTTTCTTGAAGATGGTCACAATTAGAAGGAGGCGGAGCGGCAGTCAGGAGTTCGTTGGTGAGGCCTACAAAAGGCACAGCAGGGAGTCCGGGGAGCAGCGTTGAGGAGGAGGCGGCGCAGCAGTCAGGAGTTCGCTGGTGAGGCCTACAAAAGGCACAGCAGGGAGTCCGGGGAACAGCGTCGAGGAGGAGGCGGACCGGGAATTCGTTGGTGAGGCCAGCCGGTGCAGCTCAATAATTATCCCCATGTGAGAGTCCCAATCTTTATTTTGCTCTCTGTAACATTTTGTAAAAGTGCAGATAAAAACTGCATTTCATTCCCTGGTTTGCTGTCTGAGAATTCTTCAGTGTGATTGGCTGTTTAGACAGCTTGTTGACGTTACTGCAGCACCTTGCTGGAGATTCCCATTACACTGCGCTACAATGAACTGCACGTTGCGAAAGACAAATTTGCAGCTTTCTTCAAGGACAATGGCGAACGCCTTAGCTTCACCGCTGACAGCAAATTGCTGGCCAATGTATTACCGAGGAGATGCTATCTTTCGGATGATGTATTAAACTGGGGCCCCATCTGCCCTCTCTCATGGATGTAAAAGAGCCCATGGCACAATTCAAAGAGGAGCAGGGGAGTTCTCCCTGTGCTCTGGCAAAGGACTCCAAGGGTTGAGTTACGAGGAGAGATTACACAAATTAGGATTGTATTCCCTAGAATTTAAAAGGTTAAGGGATGATCTGATCAAAGTTTTCAAGATATTAAGGGGAACAGGTAGGGTAGATAGAGAGAAACTATTTCTGCTGGTTGGGGATTCTAGGACTAGGGAGCATGATCTTAAAAATTAGAACCAGATCGTTCAGGGGTGAAATTAGGAAACACTTCGACACACAAAGGGTGATGGAAGTTTGGAACTCTTTTCCAAAATTGATGCTAGATCAATTGTTAATTTTAAATCTGAGATTGATAGATTTTTGTTAACCAAAGGTATTAAGGGATATGGGCCAAAGACAGGTATATGGAGTTAGGTCGCAGATCAGCCATGATCTCATTAAATGGCGGAACAGGATCGAGGGGCTAAATAGCCTACACCCTGTTCCTATGTTTCAATTTGTCCTTCAACCAATTTCTCAAACAGTAATTAGTTATTTATCATATTGCATTTTGTGGGACCTCGTGCACAAATTGGCTGCTTCATTTCCCTATATTACAACAGTGACTACCCTGCAAAAGTACCTAATTGGCTGTGAAGATCTGTGAAACGTCCTGAGGTTGTGAAAGGCGCTATTTAAATCCAAGTGCATTCTTCTTAAAAATCAGTTTCATATCTTTACACCATGTAACTCATTGCATTACAATTCTACCTAAGAATACTGAAATTTATCATTGCCATTATCTTTGTTGTCTCATGGCAGAAACCTCTCTAATGGTGAGGCAGCAGACTCTCTAATGGTGGATGTGCCATTACATAAAATTTTTCCCCCATTTTGATTTAGAATTATATATCAACTTCAATGGTTTTTCCGCTTTTCCAGACAATAGTTTGTATTGCAAGTGATCTGTCAATGCATATTTTCTAGCTCCAGTTCAAGGCTCAGCCAGTTTGGCTAGACAGTGCCACAGTAGACAGGTATAGCAACAAGTAGGGAGACAGAAGCTTAAGTGTTCTGTGAAAAGATGAATCAGAGAGGCAAATCTAAAGCAAGAGATCAAGTACTGAGGTGTTCAGAAGCTAATGAAGAAAACCAGATGGTGAGCCTGCTCAGCAGGAGTATTGTCATAACGCTCAGCTAACCGCCATGTAAAGTTGTGACCTTGGATTCTTCGCATTTATCAATTCTGTGCCAAATAAGAATGGGGGTGGTGAGGAATGGCTAGCGTTTTTTTAATGATTTTTCTTTTCCCTAGCAAGAGAAACTTTCTGCTTTCTACCTCTCAAACCACAATTGCACATGCATTTCTTCTTCCTCTCCACCCCTCCCCCCAACTCCAGCAAGTTTCTGTCATATTCCCTATTTACAAAAGGGGTGAATATAGTCTAATTGTGCTTTAAAAAGTACTTCATAGGAAGTGTAGGATTAAGACATTTTAATATTCGGTTTTAAATTTTAGGTGTATTATATTGAAACTATAGTTGTTAATTTCAGACAATTAACTACATAGCTGAGAACACTTTTCAGAAATGTTAACAACTAAATTTGAGCCCTCATTGATCATTTGCTGATCTCCTGGTAACATTTTCAGTATTCAAACAACTCTATGTGAACCTTCATTTTAACATAATGAGAAGGAAAGTCACATGTTTCACCCTCAAAAGTCTCTTTAAAGGACAAATGTCCCTGTGTTGCTTTTAGTGTAGGGTGAACCTACCGTTGAAAAAATTGACTCGAGCCAAAGTAGTGCCTTTAGCCTTTTGAAATGCTGTGCAATGCTTCACTTATAACTTACAGTACAGCTCACAGTGAGCACAACTTGGATGATTACAGTGGTGTCCATGTTAATAGTGAACATGAAAATTCCAAGATTGCAATGAAAGTAGCTGTTTTATACACACAATACTTGGCATTCAGCCCATTCGTGTCCAAAACACAGAATCTCGGCACTTTTGATTTGTGAATCAATTGATTTATTTTCAAGAACGTTTGATCAGAATAAAAGTATTGCATACTTTGTAATGAACATTCTTTTGATCTCTGCAAAAATGTACTCCGTGGGATATGTTGTTGAGCAGAAGATGAAGGATTCATAGTCTTATCTGATCTCTACCTGCTCCTTTTCCAATAAGGTTTGCTGAGTAGTGATTTGGAATGGAACGCTGGGTATGGTTTTTCCCACAGTTAATGTTGCCTCAATGCCACCCCAACTGAGATCAGCTAAATCAGCATGGGCAAGGGGTTGACCCTCAAACATTTCTGGTCTATGTAGCTCATTATCATATGATCTGGTGCATTTAGCAATAGCCACAAATGAACCCCTGCATATATGCATTATGGTGGCAAAAAGAAAAATATTTTAGTTTGGAAAATCCATGTTTGTCCAACTTTCTAACTTCATTCTGTTTTTCCCCCTTGGGGTTTTTGTGATTTCATGTTTTTGACAAAAGAAATAGCTTTCAATTCTGAAAGTGTCAAAACTAGATACAAGCTCTATTTGACAAAGCTGATAAAATCATTAACTCTTGCAAATTAAGTTGTGCTAAATATTCCTTTTGTTTGGTCTTGAAAAACCGTACATTTTGACACTTTTAAAAAATTCACATTAGCCAATCAGTTTTATCTTTCTGTATATATTAAAACCGTAAAAGCCTTTATTCATATAGATGCTAAAATATGCCTAATATTTTATAGCATGATTTACTGCATAAATACCACATTTAATTGCCTGTTAACTCTGACATTCAAAAAAATTCTGCAAATTATGTTAATCAGATCAATGCCTTGGCTGAAGATTATACATACAGATCTAATGTGGCATTGTATGTTCCTTGTTTGTAATCTGGTAAAAGAAACTGTACACAAGTGCTTCCTATGCAGTAATTCAGAAACTCCCAATGTAACTACTCATTTCAAAATAGCCCATTGACACCCCCTGATTTTGTATTTTTTTTATATCTGTTAAATAATCTCATTTATGTTAGCTATGTAAATCATCACAATTGTGTGATGCTATTTTTTAGTTGTCACTGTTTCTGTCATTGAGATCACACATGTTAGCAAGATAAGTCATTGGTGCTCGGACGATTTAAAAATGAGTGAGAGAGAATGTAAATCATTGAGTTTGCAGATTTTTATTTGCCTGCCAGTTGAAATCCATTACTATATAATCAGTATACTTGTGCATGTCAGAGTATATTTCAAATTCAAATGTGTAGCAAAACGTGATGGTAATGGACGAGGAGCCGCTGGCTTGTATTCAGTTGATGACACAACCAGGTTTATGGCACAATTTCACTATCTGTTTTGAAGGAATATTGCTCACTTTGGCTAATTTTAAAAGTGAAAACTGTACCAGATGGAAACCTTTTGGTAAAGTCAGTTTTGCTGGGAAAGTAATTTTTTGCCTAGAGATGTATCAGGGTTTTGAGGATTATATTTCCATTTTATTTTGCAATTAACCTAACAAACATCCTTGAAAGAGTTCTAATAATCTGCATGTATATGTGTTTGTGTCGCAAATTTAGTTAGGCTATCATTTGAGCATGTGACATTATTTTTTTCCCAGATAATAAGATTTTAAAACATTTTTGAGCTATTTTGATATACAAGATATCCGGTGTAAATCAATTGACAAAGCTCTGTACACTTTTTGTTACGTGGGGAGACTGGAGAAGAGCTGAGAAGGTAATGGGATAGTTAATAGCTTGTTCAAAAGTATGAAGCATTTTGACAGAGTAGATGGGGAGAAACTGTCTCCACTGGCAAGAGGGTTGATAACCAGAGGGCACAGATTTAAGATAATTGGCAAAAGAACCACGAGGAATATGAGGATAATGTTTTTAAGCAATGAGTTATGATCTGGAATGCAGTCCCAGAAAGGGTAGTGGAAGCAGAGTCAAAAGTAACTTTCAAAAGGGAATTAGATATAGGCTTGAAGGGGAGAAAATTGCAGGGCTATGAGGAAAGGGCAGTAGAGTGGGTCTAACTGAATAGCTCATGGGTCCGAATGGCCGCCTTCTGTGCTGGAAGATTCTATGATTCTAGTATAGTGGACAGTTGCTATTGACAGGAAGTTGTTTCACACACCTGCCCCTGTTCTTCTCATTGGTTAGAAGCCAGTTTTATTTATTATGAATTCTTGTCTGATTATAGCCTTCAAATTACTATAGCACAGCAGACATTACTACACCACAGACACATGTCTACGGTCAGTATTGAAGGAGTGCTGCACTGTCGGAGGTGCCGTCCTTCGGATGAGTCGTTAAACCGAGGCCCCGTCTGCTCTCTCGGGTGGACGTAAAAGATTCCATGGCACTATTTTGAAGAAGAGCAGGGGAGTTATCCCCGGTGTCTTGGCCAATATTTATTCCTCAATCAACATCACTAACAAACAGATTATCTGGCCATTATCACATTGCTGTTTGTGGGAGCTTGCTGTGGGCAAATTGGCTGCCGCGTTTCCTACATTACAACAGTGACTACACTTCAAAAAGTACTTCACTGGCTGTAAAGCACTTTGAGATGTCTGGTGGTCATGAAATGCGCTATATAAATGCAAATCTTTTCTTCTTAATGCCAGGGAAATACTCGAGTGATAATTTTTTTTCCACAAAAAATAAAACTCTTAATTTTGAAATGTTTTCTCCTGTGTTCATTTGAAGCAAAGGGATTGGCTTGAGTTTTGCTGCACAAATAGTGTAGTTTAAAAGTGTACTGCAAGTAATTTTCAAAAATTAGCATATTTAGATTGTAGGTGGTAATAGCCAGTGAAGAGTAGATCTGTTTGTCCCATCTGGTCATTTTAGATGTGCCTTGCTATTGAGTCAGTATTTTGATTAATGCCCTATACTTAGTGGGAAAACTGGGGTATACTGATTGAGTCTCAAAAGACATTTTAGGAACAGGAACGGTCCATTGGCCCAACGAGTGTACCCCCTTTTTGACTAATTTTAGCCCATCTTTCAGTGTTCTCACCCTATCCATTTATTCCCTCTTTCCTCAGTTGTTTCTTGAACTCACCTATACGTCTTGCTTCAGTGATCTTTAAGATTAAGTGTCAGATAGCTAAAATATTGTACTTTATTTCCCTTTTTTCCTTTATTCTTCCAGTGTTAGACATCGTCAGCCAGAGGTCTGCCCCCAGATCATGGGCACTGTATGATTGTTTCTCCTCCCATGAAGTGGCTCTCTGGCCATCCCAATGCCTGCCCTCAGCCAGGAGCTAATACCTGGAAAAGGGAGACATTACCTCAAATCTCTCACCCCACTCTCCACACCTCGGATCTCTCTCCATCTCTCTGAAAGCCGCTGCTCAGCGCCGAGCTTACGGCTCGCATCCCACCGTAGGCAACTAGGCCCATACAGTAGAGCCTGGTTTCCAGTCACCTTGGACCCCCTTGCCACTGGACCAAGACCTAGCTCTGCTAAACCCATGTTGTAGCTGGTGTGCAAAGGCCACCCCACGTTAAAATAACTCACGCACAGGCATCTTCCACCCTTTAAAATTAAGTTCGGGATCTGGAACATCGGGACCCTCATGGACAACCCCAACAGCGACAGACAGGAAAGCCGCACCGCCATCGTTGCCCAGGAACTCAGTCGCTTCGACGTTGACATTGCCGCCCTTAGCGAAACCCGGCGGCAGGGGAAGGCCAGCTCAAAGAACAAGGCAGTGGGGAAAATGTTGGAATCAATTATTAAAGATGAAATAGCAGCGCATTTGGAAAGCAGTGACAGGATTGGTCCAAGTCAGCATGGATTTATGAAAGGGAAATCACGCTTGACAAATCTTCTGGAATTTTTTGAGGATGTAACTAGTAGAGTGGACAAGGGAGAACCAGTGGATCTGGTGTATTTGGACTTTCAAAGGGCTTTTGACAAGGTCCCACACACGAGATTGGTGTGCAAAATCAAAGCACATGGTATTGGGGGTAATGTACTGACGTGGATAGAGAACTGGTTGGCAGACAGGAAGCAGAGAGTCGGGATAAACGGGTCCTTTTCAGAATGGCAGGCTTTGACTAGTGGAGTGCCGCAGGGCTCAGTGCTGGGACCCCAGCTATTTACAATATACATTAATGATTTAGATGATGGAATTGAGTGTAATATCTCCAAGTTTGCAGATGACACTAAACTGGGTGGTGGTGTGAGCAGTGAGGAGGACGCTAAGAGGCTGCAAGGTGACTTGGACAGGTTAGGCGAGTGGGCAAATACATGGCAGATGCAGTATAATGTGGATAAATGTGAGGTTATAAATGTTGGCCTTCATAGCTAGGGGATTTGTGTATAGGAGCAGGGAAGTCTTACTGCAGTTGTACAGGGCTTTGGTGAGGCCTCACCTGAAATATTGTGTTAAGTTTTGGTCTCCTAATCTGAGGAAGGACATTCTTGCTATTGAGGGAGTGCAGCGAAGGTTCACCAGACTGATTCCAGGGATGGCTGGACTGACGTATGAGGAGAGACTGGATCAACTGGGCCTTTATACACCGGAGTTTAGAAGGATGAGAGGGGATCTCATAGAAACATATAAGATTCTGATGGGCCTGGACAGGTTAGATGCAGGAAGAATGTTCCCGATATTGGGGAAGTCCAGAACCAGGGGACACAGTCTGAGGATAAGGGGCATGCCATTTAGGACTGCGATGAGGAGAAACTTCTTCACTCAGAGAGTTGTTAACCTGTGAAATTCTCTGCCACAGAGAGTTGTTGATGCCAGTTCATTGGATATATTCAAGAGGGAGTTAGATATGGTTCTTACCGCTAAAGGGATCAAGGGGTATGGAGAGAAAGCAGGAAAGGGGTACTGAAGGAATGATCAGCCATGATCTCATTGAATGGTGGTGCAGGCTCGAATGGCCGAATGGCCTACTCCTGCACCTATTTTCTATGTTTCTATGTTACACCTTTTTCTGAAAAGCGAACGGCTCATGGCTCTCCGGCTCACCTTAGCCCAAAACCAGTGCGCCACAGTCATTGGCGTGTACGCCCCAACTCTCGATGCAACAGATGAGACCAAAGTGGAATTCTACTCCAGCCTCGAACAATTCCTGTCCTGAGTCCCTACGGACGACAAACTGATCCTCCTTGGCAACTTCAACGCCAGAGTTGTTAAGGACGCATATCTCTGGGGAGGCGTGATTGGCAAAGAGGGAGTAGGGAACACCAACACCAGCAGTAAACCTGCTCCTGACAAAATGCCTAGAATATGACCTTGTCATTACCAACACCTTGTTCCGTCAGAGGAACAAGTACAAGGCATCATGGCAACACCCCCACTCAAAGCACTGGCATTTGCTCGACTACGTCATCGTCCGAGCAAGGGAGCTGATGACCAACTAATCCGCTCCGTCATTAGCATCAATATAGCCCCAAAGCAGCGATGGCAACAGAAACAATGCCGCAGGAAAATCAACGCCGGGGTACTCAAAGACCCAGTTAAGAAAGCCCTATACAACCAGTGACCCTCGATGACCCCGAGACGCAGCGTATCCACAGTGCCTGGTCTGCCCTCAAGGCCTCCATAACCAGCGCCTGCAAAGAGACGCTCGATCACTCAACCAGGAAACACCAAGACTGTTTTGATGAGAACGAGCAGGAGATGCAGGAGCTAATAAGCCACAAGCACAAGGCATTTCCGAACTTAAAGCAACAACCCAATTTGGGAGCAGCAAAGCAGCCTTACAGACAGCTGAAGGGCGAGGTCCAACAAAAAACCCGCGATCTAAAGAATAGATGATGGGTGAAGAAAGCACAGAAGATCCAGCAGCTGGCCGACAACCATGACATGCGAGGATTCTTAAGCGCAGTCAAGACCACCTAAGGCCCCACCCCGCTGCTGGCCAAGAATAGAGAGGCGCTCATTAAGGACACCAAGGCAGTCAGGGCCCGCTGGAAGAACAAGTTCGAAGATCTCCTTAACAGAGACTCTGCCTTCGACACAAGTGTCCTCGACTCCATCCCGCAGCATGCTACTCACCACCATCTCAGCAAAACCCCAGCCATGCACGAGGTAGAAAAGGCCATCCTTCAGCTCAAGAACAACAAGGCATCAGGAGCAGATGGAATCCCTACTAAGGCACTAAAGTATGATAGAGAAGCACTATTGGCATGGATGCATGACCTCATCTCTCTTATCTGGAAGGAGAAGAGTAAGCCAGGAGATCTGAGATGCCATAATCGTGACCATCTTCAAAAAAAGTCGACAAATCTGACAGCTGTAACTACAGAGGAATCTCCCTGCTATCGGCTACTGGGAAAGTCATCACAAGAATCCACCTCAATCGTCTTCTCCCAGTGGCTGAAGAGCTCCTCCCAGAGTCACCATGCGCATTCCGTCCACTCTGGTACAACGGACATGATCTTCAACGCGTGACAACTACAAGAGAAATGCAGGGAACAGCACCAACCCTCGTACATGGCCTTCTTTGACGTCACAAAGGCCTTTGACTCCATTTCGGCTGCCCCCAAAAGTTTGTCACCATCCTCCGCCTGCTCCACGATGACATGCAAGCCATGATCCTGACCAAAGGATCCACCACAGACCCAATCCACATCCGGACCGGGATTAAGCAGGACTGTGTCATCGCACCAACGCTCTTCTCGATCTTCCTTGCTGCAATGCTCCATCTCACTCTCAACAAGCTGCCCGCTGGAGTGAAACTAAACTATAGAACCAATTGGAACCTGTTCAACATTCGTCGCCTCCAGGCTAGATCCAAGGTCGTCCCATCCTCTGTCATTGAACTACAGTATGCAGACGATGCTTGCATCTGCGCACATTCAGCGACCAAACTCCAAGCTATCGTCAACACCTTCACCGAGGCGTACGAAACCATGGGCCTTGCACTAAACATCCGTAAGACAAAGATCTTCCACCATCCTGACCCCGCCACACAGCACTGGCCTCCCGGTCATCAAAATCCACGGCATGGCCTTGGACAACGTGGGCCATTTTCCATACCTTGGGAGCCTACTAGCAGCAAGGGCAGACATCGATGACTAGGTCCAACACCACCTCCAGTGTACCAGCGCAGTCTTCGGTCGCCTGAGGAAGAGAGAGTATTTGAAGACCAGGACGTCCAATCAGGCACCAAGCTTATGGTCTACCTGCCCTCCTATATGGCTCAGAGACGTGGACTATATACACCAAAGTGCTGGAGAAGTACCATCAGCGCTGCCTCCGCAAGATCCTGCAAATCCACTGGGAGGATAGACGCACCAATGTCAGTGTTCTCGCTCAGGCCAACATCCCCAGCATCGAATCACTGACCACACTCGACCAGCTCCGTTGGGCAGGCCACATCGTCCACATGCCCGACATGAAACTCCCTAAGCAAGCGCTCTACTCGGCACTCCTACACGGCAAGCAAGCCCCAGATGGGCAAAGGAAACATTTCAACAATACCCTCAAAGCCTCCTTGGAAAAAGTGCAACATCCCCACCGGCACCTGGGAATCCCTGGCCCCAGACCACCCAAAGTGGAGGAAGAGCATCAGGGAAGGCGCTGAGCACCTCGAGTCTTGTCACCGAGAGCATGCAGAAATCAAGCGCAGACAGCGGAAGGAGCATGCGGCAAACCAGACTCTCCACCCACCCTTTCCTTCAACCAATGTCTGCCCCACTTATGACTGCCCCACCTGTGACAGAGACTGTAATTCCCGTATTGGACTCTACAGTCACCTGAGAACTCACTGAGTGGAAGCAAGTCTTCCTCGATTTTGAGAGACAGCCTATAATGATGATGATGATGATGACTGGTTGATAGAATTTGCACAAGAATGACTTAGACTGGCTCTCCAATTTCTCATCAGAGGGGAAAGTAGTTGGGCTTTGCTGAGTGCCTCCCCAAGAAATCAGGAATTCAAGATTTTGGATCTTGCGGCAATAAAACTATAATTTTTTTTTTCCAATTTAATTTTGTCCCAATGATATAATCTGGTCAACTTTTTACTACATCACTGCTCAAATATAAGCTGATAGGATCCTAAACTTTGTATAACTGCACTTAATTCCTAATGGTCACATCGATGTTGCCTCTCTACCTTAGAATCATAGAATAGAATGGTTATAGCACAGAAGAAGGTCATTCAGCCTGTCGATCCCGATTTCACTCCCTTACTATTACAAAAATAGTGAGTGTTGCAGCGCCACCAATGGAGAAAATATATATTTCAAGCATTGCAACCATTAGCAGTTATAGCTCGCATATCCGGTCCATCTTCCTCCAACTTATCTGAACATTTCTACTCTATATGGCTTCATATTTGTGCACATCAAAACATTCTTACTGGTACATATGCCATATACTAATACCTTATACTAATCAGATTTCTTATGTAAACAAGTAGTTATTTTACTTGTTTACAATATTTTCTAATGTTGCAATTGTTCCTACTGTGGTTATTTAGTCACTGTATTGAGAGGTCTTTTAAATGATCTGCTCTGATATGAACTATGAAATTTGTTTGCGATTGCCTTATAACAACCTTAAGTAGTAATACTAATGATTTCCTGGACTGCTGCGGTTTGTTAGCTTATATACAGTAGCCATTCAATCTATACCTCCAATCCATTTACCCATCTTTGATCCATATCCCAACATATGATGAAAATCTATCGATTTCAGCCTTGAAACTTTCAACTGATCCAACTTACACAGCCTTTTTGGAGAGAGATTTCCACTCCCCTTTGTGACCCTGCGGGTTCTTGAGCATGAAACACACAAAGTTAGTATGCAGGTACAGCAAGTAATCAGGAAGGCAAATGGAATGTTGGTCTTTATTGCAAGGGGGATGGAGTATCAAACCAGCGAAGTCCTGCTACAACTGTACAGGGTATTGATGAGACCACACCTAGAGTACGGCATACAGTTTTGGTCTCCTTATTTAAGGAGGGATATACTTGCATTGGAGGCAGTTCAGAGAAGGTTCACTGGATTGATTCCTGAGATGAAGGAGTTGACCTGTAAAGAATGGTTGAGCAGGTTGGGCTTACACTCATTGGAGTTTAGAAGAATTAGAGGTGATCGTATTGAAAATATAAGATACTGAGGGGGCTCAACAAGGTAGATGCAGAGAGGATGTTTCCACTCGTGAGGGAATCTAGAATTAGGGGACATAATTTAAGAATAAGGGATCACCCATTTAAAACTGAGATAAAGAGGAATTTCCTCTGAGGGTAGTAAATCCGTGGATTTCTCTGCCCCAGAGAGCTGTGGAGGCTGGGTCATTGAATATAGTTAAGGTGGAGGTAGACAGACTTTTGAACGATAAGTGAGTGAAGGGTTATGGGGAGCAGGCAGGGAAGTGGAGCTGAGCCCAAAATCAGATCAGCCATGATCTTATTAAATGGCAGAGCAGGCTTGAGGGGCCAAATGGCCGACTCCTGCTCCTGTTTCTTATGTTCTTATGTTGTGTGCAAAAGTGCTCCCTGATTTTACTCCTGCCATTACAAAAATAGTGTTGCAATGTCACCAATGGAGAAAATATATATTTCAAGCATTGGAACTATTAGCGGTTACAGCTAGCATCCTCCGTGCACCCTCCTAACAGCCTTGTTGCAACCCCCAGTTTGTAAACTGGTTAAGGGATTCTTGCCAAGCATGCCTGCTATTTCTACACTGCATGCTTTGAAAGCAAAATGTGGTTCCTGGTTGGGCAGCAAGTACACCAGGTATGTGGTGTTCAGTGCAATGCAGTGAACATGCTCCATGATTGTCCCTTTGCAGGACATCAGCAAAGTATGTGTACACATGTAAAATAGTCCCTTCATCATCAATTCTAACTTTTAAAACTAATACCAGATAAGGTATGGTTTTTGCAATGAAAGTATGCTTGTATGTCCCTTTTCTGTTGTCTGTGAAAGCACTATTTCTGGCAGTCAATGTAAATGACACAATGCTGTAATTAAATTGGAAAGTGCTTCAAGTTTATGTAATTACATATTTTAGCAAAACATGATGAAATCACTACAATTAAGATCCCAAATCAGGTGATAAACTTCAAGTCCCATTTTACTCCTGTTTTCATGACTTAAGTTAATTGAAATTCTAGTGTCTGGGTCGTGATGTGATTTTACTAGGTGTTTAATTTACAGCAATAAACTACTAAAATGTGTGAAACATAGTTGAAGCACACTTTTGTGGCAAGCAAATAGTTTTTACCTAAACAACCTGAATGAGGCATAGCTTTATTGTATTTGTGTACTTCACATTTAAATAAGTTTTAACACTTTCTTTTACGCTGTTTTTCTTTTTCCCTCCATTCTTGACCATTCTGGCTTTTATTTTGAATTTACTTTTATATTTCTAAATGTATATTGTATTTTTCCCTTATTGATGTTTAACTATATTTTCCAATACCCTCCCCCCTTAGTACCACTGTACATTCTGGAGTGGGACCGACATTATCAAAAGTTAGCTGAAAGGGGCTGGGACAACTGCCAATTGAGGCTAAGTACATTAAAGATTAACTCGGTTCCTTAATTAAAATGATTGCGATTAGCTTGTGATGTCCCAGCATGGTATCTGGCGTTAGCTCATTGAAATAACTTAACAGCCCAGTGTAGTGATCACTGTTGAAATGTCTAAGTGGCATCCAAGGGTTCAAAGTAAACCCAATATGGATGGACAAATGTGGAACAAGTTTAAAATGGAATTCATTGAACCATCTCCAGCAGTAAGATTGCATTTAAATGTTAACGGTGCCTTTGGTCAGTGATTATCATTGCAGTGGCAGTAGATTGCAGAACTAAACCGTGTACTGCACCTCTTTAAAGTACTGAACTGGTTTCCGTGCTGCCTTTGAATCCTACTTATTAAGAACGTTTCTATCAACCGACAGTTCCTTAAAATGTAATTGATGTGTGTCTGAATGTTTGCTTTGAAAGAACAGTCCCATTAACTGTACTGTACTTTGGACTTAATATATAAAATGCAGTGATTTATTTTTGTTCTGTTGTAAACTGACTCGACACCATTCTTATATAGTTTAACAATCACGATGGTACTGAATATGTTCAGTCAAGTGGCATCTTCTAAAATCCAAATCATTTTTCATCCCCTATCTGAGTTGCAGGGTTATTCACCAAATTTGTTATATATTGTGTAAGCTCATGATACTAGGCAGAGATGTTGCATTGCAGTTGACCGACTAGATTCCTTTTATGATTAGATAGTTTTCCAATATATTGAGAATGAGAGAGGCAGCAATGATGAGTAATTTTAATGCAGAACATTCCCACCGCAGAGTTTGAATTTCCTAAATTTCTCTCTCCTAAATGTAGCCGTAGCATCTCTGGTAGGGTGGGAGAATAATACTACTGGTGGGTTATGGAACCGCATTGGTAGAGGCCTGGAAGTGGATGACTTTAGTATCCTGCACCATTTCCCAGATGAAAGGGTTTGGAGGGTATCCAACTTTAATGATGTATGAGTTGGAGGGTGGATTTTTATTACTGTCTGGAGTGGGGGAAAGAAAGATTTGTCAAATCAGTTAGCAATCTGTTTAAATTGATATGTTGGCACCAACTATAAATTGGCATGAGTGTTTAGAACTTTTTTCTAGGCTCCCACCCACGACTATTCAAACTTGATCTGAAAGTTTGGAATGTTTGAAAGTATTTTAAATGCCTTAACTATCTCTTTAGTACATTGCATATGTAATTATGTACATTTTTACCATTTGAATTTAATTTAAATGCTTTTAAATATCTGTTGTGGTCAGCATTGTATGTTAAGTATGGTAGTAAAAATTTGTTCAAAATTTTTGAAATCCTCCCACGTCACTGCACGCCAGTGCTTTGTTGCACCACAGTATGTCTGTTTAATTTAGCACAAGCTCATCACTTTCAGAAATCCTCTATTTTTGCTCAAATCTGGTCTCCTTTTGAAAATGGGCACGTCAGAAACCATTTGTGTCTAAACACTTGAATCACCTCAATTTAACACACTTTATTGGATTGTCATTAGGTTTTTCGTCAATCTTTTTGCAATAAGTCTGCTGGAAACAGCTGCCGTAATACACTATCTGCGTAAATGTTAAACATTAATTTTGCCACCTCAATAAATTGCTGCATTTTCACTCAACTTGAATTAGGAACGTTGTCTTATCTGGCCCTTTTGAAAATAGGTGTGCTGAAGAACTAGCGTACATACGTGCAGGACTTCACCTCAGTAAGTTTAAAAAAACGCTTTTAGATTTTAACCAAACTTCATAAGTGACTTCCTCTCATCAGACACTGGGTTCCTTTCGAAAATGGGCATGCTGGGAACTGTCCGTGTGTCCCGTCTTCAGAAATCAGGTAGGGACCTTCATTGTCAAACGGCACCAACATTCATTTAAAAAAATGTCTTGACCTATGTGATTTTAGTTAAAGCACATTCAAAAATGAAGTTTTTTTTAAACCATGTTCTGATACTGATTTGACACAGAAGGAAAGCATCCATGACTTGATAAGAGTTCTGCAGCAGCTTCTTAAAGTAACTGCACCAGACTAAATGATTGGAAATCCCCCAAAAATGTTAATGTTGAATACAAAACTTAAAATGTTGTTCTTATGCTGTCAACTATTGATGAGAATGGTTAAGCTAACATTTTGATTATTTTGTACTGTGTTTTAGGTTTAATCATTTGCATCCTTTATGAATTGGCGGTCAGTTAAAGGCATTGTCTTAAATCTACCAGTTGCATCACAGACAGTTGCCTGTTCCCTGAAAAATTAAAAACATTTTAAAACAAGAATTTAGATGAAGTTGATGTATTTTCATCACCACTGGAGTAGTTGCTTTTCTAAGCCTGATCTATCTATAAAGAAATTCAATATGGCTGTTCCTACCATATTGTGTTTTGGTTACTCCAACGACATTAAAAATTTTAACACCACCAAATTTAATGCCTTAAAAAAGGAATATAAACTCTAGTGATTATGTTCTTTCTTTCATGGAACATTTTCCTTTATTTTAAGTGTAATTGTGATGTTGCTTTAGCTGTTACTGTAGCTAGAACACAGTTTGCTCACTGATTTGAGCCTGCTGAGTTACGCTCAAATGTATATTGCTTTGTAGGAATTACTAACCTATATCATTGATTCAGGCTTTCATTTACACTTCGTGTGACGTTCTCAAAATACCACTTGGATCAGGAGGGATGAACTTTAGACGTGGAGTATTCTGTTATAACCTTTTACCTGTGACTGTTGGAGAAAAGATGTGGCAACTTGAATGCCCGAAATAAATGAGCGCAAGATACTTAGATAGAGGATTGAGGAAAAACTGAGGTGGGGAGGGTGAGATTGAGTAATGAAATCAATGACTTTGCTGTTTGGAGTTTTGTTTCCCTTTAATTTATTATGTAGATTACTTTGGGAAAGAGATTTCTGCGGTGAAATATAAAATACCAATTCACCTGCGTTGGTCTTTTTGTCATCTCACTTCTTTGATAAATGTTTTTTGTACCATTTTTCTTACAAAGCACATCATATTTAAAAAATTGGATTGCTGTCATGAAAATAAAGTTGGCTACCCTTTTATTAATGTAGTTTCAATAACTGCGGTCCAATTTTGCATCAAATTTCATGCATAGACATACTCCATTTTAATTACATTCTAAAAACTGTGTGGTACTGAAGCTCAGCTCGGCTGTATCTGCCTTTTTTTTATAATATCCTAGCAATATCTTGTCAAGTTTCATAGACTTGCACTAAATTAATTTCGGATGTGCGTGCTGATGTGTTATGTTGTATTCTTCCTTTTGTTGGCACAAGTGATTCTCTTAACTTGTCTTGCTTGAACAAACAATTTATTATTCTTGCATGTATTAAATTTTTAATGTTAACTTCGATATATGACCATGAACTTAATGCAATCCATTAAGGCAACATTTCAGTTCATAATATTCTCAAAATTTCTATGACATAGTCGTGCAACAAATCACTATAAACTGCAATAGAAACTCAGCCAATTAATTCTCCAAATTTCAGTCACCTTGCTTTGCAACTATAAACTTTCTGGTAACAAGTCTTGCTTTGCAACTATGTAACTTCTGGTAACAAAACTTGCTGATGTGGGAGGATTCTCTTAGTTTTCCCCAATGACTTGAATGCCCAACGGACTCTTCTCTCTTTCTCTCTTTCTCTCCCCCTCCCCAAATCAATTACTCATTCTGGAAATAGCTGTGTTCTGAATAATGTTTGTATTAATTTAGAATTGCAACTTACAGTATCTGTTGCATGTTTTGTGTACATTTCATTATATTTAAGCCATGGTGAAATAATTCCATAGCTGCCTCTTTCAGTAAGTTGTATGTCTAGGTAATGATAGTGCCAGGATTTCGAACCCTCCCCATCCCAAGCCTAGAATTTAAACTTTTAATTGCACAGCAGGAGTACAGATAGAGTCTCATTGCAATGGAAATTTAGAAGAAATGTATTTGTGGAGGGTATTCTCCATTGTATAAGAGTTGAGATTATGGACTTAAATAGCAAATTCTTTGGCTGCCCTAATTGAAGTTGGATCTATACTCAGCAACAGGAAATGTTAACATATATGGATGAAAGTGATGTGCTTTAAAACCCAACACAAATTATTAATCTCTCTAGCTTTGTTTTAAATGTTACACTTCCAGTAAAGATAGCTTCTGGGTTTGAATCTACTAAAGGATATACTGTGTTTGCTGATTACAATCTGCACTCATTTGTAGGCCAAAAAAAATGCCTAGTTTTCCAAATATATCAGCAATTCATTCTGAACACATAAATAAAATTCTGCTGGGTGCATTATTGACTGAAACCGAAAGTTTGCATGTTAAATTGCAGTAAGTCATTTACATTTGCAATTTTTTCTTTCAACAATAAATCAACAATGATTTATATACATGTAAATAGATGTTGCATTCTTAATTTTTTTTTGGGTTGGGGGTGTTGTTTTGAACCTGTACATACTTACTAAAAAGGATTATGTTGCTGAGGTTCTTCCTATTGCTGGACAAGACTGAATAGTCTAGTACCAGGAATTACAGTTCTAAATTTTTGTGTCAGGTACAATCTCTGGGAAGGATAAAGTAAATCCATTTTAGCCAAAGGATTAGTTCATAGTTCATGTAGAGAATACTGATGATTAGCAGTCACTACAAATTGAGTGTTTTATAATGGGAGCACTATTAATTTGAGGTGATCCTTATGGGTTCAACATAACATTAATGTTTGGATATTTTAAACAATATTTGGATAGTTTCACTAGATCAGGAGTTGCATTCCATTCACTCACATAGCATGTGAATTTGAATGAAGTATTTCTGCACTCGATCGGTGTTTGTTCACTATCATTAGATTCCACTGTATTCTGAAAACATGGTACATTTATATTTCTGACACTGAATATAGTATTTAACACATCCCAGTGTATCTGCTTTTAAAAAAAGAACAAATGTTGGGCTTTTGTGTATTATGTTCACCACCTTAAATTTCAGCTGTTATTTGTGTCTGTGATTTTGTCTGTTAAAGTTGAATTTGGCCAAATTCTTAATTTTAATAGTTCTCATTTTTTTTTAAATGTGAATACTATATTAAAAGTTTTGCATATAGCATGCACTTCCTGTAAGCATCACACTGACCAGTCGTCACACGTTAGTGGATCCTTTCATTTGCTGCAAGCAGCAGCAGGGGAGATCTAGTGGTATATACTGAATTGATTGTTAGGAATTGTAGGTGCTGAGAATTTGAAAACAAGTTTTGTATATCGTGACATAGTTGATTTGAATGAAAGAGGGATAGCTATTAAAATGAGTGTTTTTATAACTGATGAGGAAAGATGGTGGACTAATGTAAATAAGTTATCTGTTGATGTAAATAATGCAGTGTAGTTGTTAAAATGGCCTCCCTGCTATGGTAATAGCTTCATTTAAGGTTTGGTGCAAGTGAGAAGCTGTAGTTCACATGTGGGAGCTTTTAGCCAAGTTCCACTCACGCACAGAGTGAGGGTACTAGAGAAAGTCTTTTGATTGAAGAGGGTCACTAGGGCATCTTTTTCAGGTAAGAAGTTTGAATGGAAATATATGCAACATGTATTCCTTTTTACATTTTTAATTATTACTCGCCAAACTCCGGTGTTGCTAACACTTAAAGTCAGATGACGTCTGTTTTCTTAGGATGTGAACATTATACCATGTAGCATTCTATTGCAAAGACACAGCTATGTCTGTTCAAGGCCACAAAGTCCAACTGCTGTTAAGTAAACACAGGGTAAAGTCAATCAGAGTTTAATTGTAGATTGAAAGGTGCAATGACTGATTTTCTCTTTTTCCAAAATTTTTGGCATCTGGAACAAAGTGTGATGTCTGATGTGTGACGGATATGTGCTAGATGCAATACTTTTATTTCTTTATTTACTAGTGGATCTCCCATGGCACTGTCAGGTTGGCACTGGCAGCCTTGCACTGGACTTTTGGAGCTGGCCTGAAGAAAATCATATGGTATCCGCTTCAAAAGTGCAACCTAACAGGATTATAGGTGATTCTTAACAATGAAGCAGGGTTTTGAGTATTTTGACTTGCTGTAATATTTAAAGGTGAATCAGTGGCTGCTTGGGAGGGAAAGTTGCAAAACTCTAATTCAGTAGAGGTTCTGATGACCAGAAGACTAAAGTTGCAGTAGCAACAGAATCCCGACATATATTAAGTCTTTGTACATTACTTAGTAGTTGCTTTTATTTAACATAAATTGCAACTGTCATTTTTTGTTAATTTTAAATGACTGGTGTTACTGTTTATTTGCTTTGGAGCTATAAAGTGATTAAGTGGTCTGATGAATCAACATGATAATCCATTCTAATCTAACTGAATGGATATTGTTGAGTGGCCAAAACAAAGTCAGATTTCTTGCAGTCAACCTTTTAAAGGCTGTCCGTTTCTCTCTCATTGGCACGGGACCAGCTGTGTGGAATTCCTGCAGCACCGGCCAGTCTTTTGCATTGATGATTCCACATCAATGCTGGAACCAATTTAGCTGCTGGGTAGGTTGAGTCTGCTTGAGATAAGTCCCTTGCTCAAGGGGATTACTCCCTTTGAGATGTTTTGGCAGTGAGGGGATTTGAACTGGGGAATCCATGGTTGAAAAACTAATATTTAAAAACAGGACCATATGAGCCTCCAGTGCAATGGTGTAAATAGGTTGATCGCAGTTAACAATAAGAAACTACACATTCAGTACATATTACAAATGTACTATAACGAAATTTGAAGCTAACATGGCTCTGTTTGCGTGATGTAGTTGGGATGGTGACAAAGCCAGCAAATGAACAGTCCCAGGACTTCTCAATCCATAATGAGGATTTCCCGGCACTTCCTGGCTCCAACTATAAGGATCCAACTTCAAGTAATGATGACAGCAAATCTGTAAGTATCTGTGAAAAATTTTAACACTAAGGATCTGTTTAAAACTTGAAAGCTGTATCATGTTTAATAATTGCCACTTAAGTTCAGAGCTGTAAAGAATTGCAAAAATACAAATTCTTCGAACACAGTTTGTACATTGGCGCTCTGTCATTTTTATAGGTGACTAGTTATTTCAGCAATGTACAGAATTGCCAGTTGAAGTTTATGTTCTGGAAAAAGAACAAATAATAGGTTAGGAGAGCAGACAAGAATACCTAAGGCTTTGCAGTCACTTGTTGAATTATTCTAACTGTAAAATTACATGCAATTATATAGAATTTACAGCACAGAAGCAGACCATTCAGCCCAACTGGTCTATGACAGTGTTTGTGCTCCACAAGAGCCTCCTCCCATTCCACCTCACCTCATCCTATCAACATATACTTCTATTCCTCATATGTTTATCCAGCTTCCTCTTAAATGCTTTGACACTATTCACCTCAACCACTCCATGTGTCACTGAGTTCCACATTCTCACCTGTCTGAGTAAAGAAGTTTCTCCAGAATTCCTTATTGGATTTATTAGTAACTATCTTGTATTTATGGCCCAAACCTTAGGACTCTCCCACGAGTAGAAATAGCTTCACTACATCTACCCTATTGAAAATAAATAAGTGAATGTATTTCAAGGCAATTGTGCTAATCAACAAAAACAAAGTGGCAGAGCTCACCAGCATTAAGACATACTCTTGGGTGCCTTATTACCTGAGTTTATGTAATTCACAATTACTCAGATAATGAAACAATCTATGCCTGCTTGCAGCAAGACTTGGACAGCACCCTTGGGCTGATATAGCAAGTGACATTCGTGGCACAAGTGCCAGGCAACGATCATCTCCAACAAGGGAGAATCTATCCACCGCCCCTTGATATTTGATGGCACTACCATCGCCAAATTCCCCACCATCAACATCCTGGTGGTCACCATTGACCAGAAACTCAACTGGACCAGCCACATAAATGCCAAGGCTACAAGAGCAGGTCAAAGGCTGAATATTCTACAACCCATTCACCACCTTAAACATCCATTTCCTCTACCACCATAACACTGTGGCTCCAGGGTGCACCATCTACAGGATGCACTGCAGATACTCACCAAGGCTTCTTTGACACACCTCCCAAATCCACGACCTCTACCACCTAGAAGGACAAGGGCAGTAGGTGCAATTGAACATCGTCACCTCCAAGTTATGCACACCTAGTGCCATTCCTTCATAGTCACTGAGTCAAAATCCTGGAACTCCCTCTCTAACAGCACTGTGGGAGCATCTTCATCACATGAACTGCAACAGTTCAAAAAGGTGGCTCACCACCACTACCTTAGAGGACAACTAGGGATGGGTAATAAATGCTGGCCTTGCTAACAACGCCCATATCCCAAGAATGAATTTTTAAAAATCAACACTTTACCAGGAAGATTACATTTAGAAATGTAGAATCTGTTTGATATAAAGTAACAGTTTCATTTAATACTGGGATACTATAACTTGTATATAAATATAATTTCATTATTTTAAGTTTGCAGATTTTCTTCAGTGCTGCTTATCCATTACATTTTATTCATATTTCAATTACAGAATCTGAATACACCGGGCAAAAATGTATCCAATACAGACGGGCCCAAATTTCCTGGCGATAAGAGCTCAACGACGCAAAACAACAATCTTCAGAAAAAAGGGATCCAAGTGTTATCTGATGGTGAGTGTTTCTGTTTATCGTCAAAATTATAACTTACTTGGAAATAGCATGGAATGCGTTGAAGAATAATATATGTTGAAAGATCACTTTAGTGTTTTTTTTCCCCTCTTATTCAGGACGAGTTACTAATATTCCTACAGGAATGGTAACAGATCAGTTTGGAATGATCGGACTGTTAACATTCATTCGAGCGGCGGAGACAGATCCCGGCATGGTACATCTCGCATTAGGCAGTGACTTAACAACACTAGGCCTCAACCTAAACTCTCCAGAGTAAGCAGCATTTCTACATTTGTAGCTATCATCTTCCTGCTATTTTTTAATGCTTAGATCAGTTGCATAATGTGGAAAGAGGACTGTGTCATTTTTCCATAAAGTCACATTTCTGTTCACATTTTCAATAACAAGCTTGCTGAACTGCCAGGTGAGGATGCAGCTATTCAGTTGAGAAAAGTTTATAATACTTCAAGTTGTATGTAAACAAGTAAATTGATGCTGGTGGAAAAAATATCATAGAATGGAAGAACCCAAAAGTATGCTGTAGCACATGATCTTACAATAGTGTCCTCAATTCTATGTCCTGCCACGTTAAATTTATAAAATTCCAGTCAGTGCACTTGCTGTACAATGGCTAGAAAATGTTCCTTTTAATAAAAAACATTAAATTGATATAGATAGTAACCAGTACCCCAGAGCAAGTTATAGATGCAAATATAAAAGCTTTATATAATGCTTTTAAGCTGCTCAAATGCCATTCTTGCAGTTTAATGTACCTTTTGAACCTCTGTACTGAAATATAGCCTCATAACTTCTCCTTGAATAGTTTGTATTTTTTTTTCCCAAAACTATGCATAAGGATATACTTAACAAAACAGTTTTAGGTGTTTGAGATATAAATGATGCTATTAGCTCTTCTTTAAACTATTTTAAATTGGAGGTGTGTCTTTTGTGTATCCTGTTTGTTGATTAGGCCATCAACTTTGCAAAATGGCACAAAAGGATTTCACCTTGTTTAACCATAGTTCTATTTTTGTTTTTGACTGGAATGTGCGCTCTAATGTTATGACAAATGAGTTGCATTTTGCTAAAAGCATTGTTCTGGTTCTGGCCTGTACGCTTGTGTCTTGACCATGCTGCTGTGGGGAATTATATAAATATAGATCTGACCATGCACACTGTTGGGAATTGCTTCAGTATTAGCTTACTTTGCTGTTTGGCAGCTGAGAGAAGAGCTCCCTTTTTTTAAATGAAATGTTGAGCCACATTGCTAGAGTAGCTTCTGATTCTTCAGTTAAGAAATTCATCAATATTTAAAGAAATGTTGAAATATACTTTCTGTAACATGGGTGCATAGAGTCACATTTAGTGACTCAGCATTTGGCTGTTTGTTAGATCAAGAATCTGTATGATTAATTGTCAGTATTTTACAGAAATCTCTATCCCAAATTTGCATCTCCTTGGGCATCAGCACCCTGCCGACCTCAAGATATTGGTGAGAATAGCTATTTTATGATTGTCATTGTAAAACACAGTGGATCTCTAATTTGTTTATACCTTCAAAAGCAAAGATACTTTTAAATAACTGAGCACCAATGATTTTATTCCACAGATTTTCATGTTCCATCGGAATATCTAACAAACATACACATTAGGGACAAGGTGAGTGTAGATGTTAAATACTAGAAAGTGACCTTAAGTAATGTCGATAATGCAATAATTTTTATCCATCTCAGAAAGCTGAGGTGATAAAAGCTGCTTAAATGTTAAGTTGTATGTATTTCTGGATCTATTTGTTCTTTGTTGAAAACTCCTGAGAGATGGATATTACTGCCAGTTGCTCCCCAGTGCCTTGGTTCATAAATGGACTGCCCAGCTTGCAACTGAGTCATGCAAGCAGTCCCTTTATTCAATCCCCAGTATGTGCCGCATTAGTTAATCTCAGATTGGGACAGAATGAGGAATACTACAATTGATATCAGTGCCTGAGCTTGAAATAGGAAAAATTAGGCAGTGTTCCAGCCCAAATTAGAAATTACAGATGGATGGATGTTGGATGAGAATAGTATTAGATGTGGCTGTGATGTAGCTTGCAGCCTGCTAACACTCACGATCTAAGCCCACCTAAAAAGAATAACCTCCGTGGCAAGGTACCACAGGGAACCCAGCATCCATGGCGCAGATTCGGGTACGAGTTGTGTGTTCAGGAGTGTGGTTGTGAACCTGGAGAGGCAATACTGCTGCTCTTTTGTTCTGTTTCTGCTCAGGATGTGGCTGACTCTGGCAAAGTTGCATATTGCCCATCCTTCATTTCCCTGAGAAGGTGGTTGTGAGCCTTGTACCGCTACAGTCCTCATACAGGTGATGTTCGGCAAGCAAACTGCAAGATGTTGACGCAATAATGATACATCACCAAGGCAGGATGGGAACTTTGAGATTATGCTGTTCTTGTGACACTGCTGCTCTCATCCTTAGATGTAGAAGTCATGAGACTTGGGGGTGCTGTCGAGGTAAGCTTCGCAAATCGTTGCAGTGCATCCTGTGGGTGGTATGTACTGCAGCTACAGAGTAGAGAGGACAGAGGCAAGTGGTTCAAGGAGATGGAGAAATTAAACCGGGATGATCTGAAGTTGTAAGCACAGGGTTAATGTTAAATGGCAGAGTAGCTGATCAGGAGTTTGATTGTTGTGGCTGCATCCATCCAGGTGAGTGATGAGTGTTACATCACACTCCTGATGTGAACCTAGTAATTGAAGATTCTGCTGTATAGTCTGAAATTTAAAATTGAAACGTGTTGATTAGAATGTGTTTCTTCCATGTGGGATGAAGTACATTGTTCTAGGAGATTGGTTACAATACTGTTTGTCATGTTATATCATCTTAACCCTGAGCATACTGTAAAGTGGTATTTTTGCTAAAAGGTATAGAGCTAGAGATTTTTTCTTTTAGTGTTAACATTGGTATCTGCCAGAACAATCAATTTGCTTTTTTCTTTAATACCAGGTTATGGTCAGAAGTGACAGAGAATTATTGTACTGATGGATGCATGGAATAGCTTCGTTTTATATTGTATGCAGAACAATATGTAGCCAGAAGTGATCACAGGTCTTATTGCATGTTCCACGCATTGTGAGCAATGAATCCATAGCAAAAAAAAGACTTGCATTTATATAGCGCTTTTAACGACCACCGGCGTCTCAAAGTGCTTTACAGCCAATGAAGTACTTTGAGTGTAGTCACTGTTGTAATGTAGGAAATATGCATTAATCAAAGAGCACCAGCTGAATCTGTAACCTTTTCACCTTAATCCTTCACTAAAGAACCGGCTGTGGATTTACCATTCACATCTCTGGTTTGAGATGCCTAAAATTTAGCTTGCTTGAACCATCTTAATTAACAGTTGCACAAGTCAACCACCCTTTGAGAGACACTCAGCATGCTACTGAGCAAGTGAATTATGCTGCCAAATGCATTTAAGGAGATATCAGACAGAAAAATTGAACACTTATTAACACAATTAGCACTCTCCAAAGTTTATTCTGTTGTGTCATATGTGTAATTAACTAACAGACTTCGTAACCCTATAGGTACAAAGGCAGCTTTAAACGTGTCACACTAACTCAGCATTGGTGACTTAGTACAAAATAACCTTACACTTAGATTGGCATGAAGTTGGCATGGTTAATTTATGTTAATATTCCTTGTATAGCTGACAAATTAAAAGCATCAAACAACAAGTCTGCCAGCTATATTTAAAGTCTGTGTATTGCTGCTAAGTTCACAGCTTGTTCTCTTACAACTTTCTCCTTCCAGTCAATGTAGTAGAGTTGGCAGTTTCGTCTCCCTCTGATTACTTGAGTTCACCTCTGAGGAGGTCAGCATAATGAATCTTTATCCATAGATATTTTATCAATTTCTTTCTCGTCATCTGCCTATTCTCTGGGTAGATCCAGCCTTGCACATCTGTGGTTTTACCTGGACTAGAGCCAATTCAAATTTGTTTCCTTGTGCTCGGAGTCTGAACTCTTGCATAGAAGTAACATATTTAAATATTTGCCACTCTCTGGCTAGACTTCTTAGACATCAAGTCTCACTTTTAACACTATTGGATATCTTGTTTCATAAGCTATTCCTTTCTGGGCCAATTGAACTTTCTCCAGATTTATCCAAGGCTCTCTGAATTCTTGTAACTTTTCTTTCTCATACCATCAGTCTGAAACATATGAACTCTCAACTACCTAGCCTTTGGTCCTCCATTTTCCACAGTACTTCTGCAGCTGGCGATTTACTCAACCACTCACTCCACTTTGATGCCCTTGTCCTCAGTAACACCCTTACTATCTCCAATCCTGGTTGTCCCTCCAGTATGACCCCCAACTTTGCTCCCTCGAGTCTAGATGGTGCAGAGTTGAGCATATCTGGCGCACAACTGGTTTAGCCATCCATGGAAGAGGTGTGGATGGACCACAGCAAGCACTATCGGGCCACGCTTTCATCTTCCAAACCCGCTTACTACTACAGGATCATCCCGGTTTCTTTACTCCACTACCACCTGTATCCTTAAACCCTTCTCTACTCTCACTTCAGTGCGAGGTGCTCATGAACTTCTTGTCACTAAACTTCAGCTGCCTCTGATACATTTCCCCCACCCCCTTCCCTTAGACCTCAGCCTGCATCTTTCTCTAGTTTATCTTCTGTTTCTCCTCTCCGAGCACATCTTGTCCATGAGCTCCACCTTCTCTTCCCTTGATCCTGTTTCACTAGACTGCTGACCACCCAATTTCCCTTTCTGGTCCCCATGCTCGGTGACATTGTAACTGGTTTCCTCTCCTCTATTACTGTCTCCCTCCTTTTCAAAATTACTGTCATCAACCTGTCCTTTTTTTTAAAAAAAACATTCAACATCCTTGCAAATTACCACCCCATCCCCAATTTCCCTTTTCTCCAAAGTTATTGAACATGTTGTCGCCTCCCAAATCTGTGTCCTTCTCTCCGAGCAAGTTTCGACCCCACTGAAACGACCCTAAAAAGTCACAAATTTGATCTTCTGTAACTATGGTGCACTATCCCATCTTGTTCTTCTCAGTATCTCTGCAGCCTTTGACATGGTCAACTACACCATCCTCCTACAATTCCTCTCATCTGTTGACCAGCTGAATAGGACAGCCCCTGCTTGGTTTCACTCTTACCTGTCCAGTGATAGCTAGATCACCACCAGCAGTGACTTTTCTTCTAGACTCACAGTTACTACTGGAGTCCCCTAAGGATCTAGCCTTGACCCCTTTTCTTCCTCATCTGCAATTTTCTCCTTGGCGACATCATTCCGAAAAATTGGGTCAGCTTCCACGTGTAAGCTAACGGCATCCAGCTCTATCTTTCCACCACCTCCATCAACCCCTCCACTGCCTCTGTGTCGTCAGACTTCTTGTCCAACACCCAGTCCTGGATGAGCCGCATTTTTCTCCAGTTAGAAACTGGGAAGACCAAAGCCATTATCTTAAGCACTCGCCACACATTTGGTACACTCACCACCAATTCTATCTTCCTCCCCAGCATCAGCCCATCTGCTGCTGATGCTGAAATCTTCATTCATGCCACTGTCTCCTCCAGAGTAGATATTCCTCTCCTGACCAGCCACCTATCCTCCAATTTCCATAAACTGCTGCCTGTATCCCATCCTGCACCCAGTCCCACTTATTCATCACCCCTGTCTTCAATGATCTACATCAGTTCCCGACCCCCATAAAACTCAAATTTAAAATTCTGATGCTCATGTTTAAATCTCCATGGCCCCTCCCTATCTCTAACCTCCTTTAATCCTACAAGCTCCCACTCCCTCAAGAACTCTCCATTCTTCCTACTCTGACCTCCTGTGCATCAACCTCTCCTTTTGCCCCACTATTGGCGACTGTGCCTTTAGCTCTTTGCTCTAGAATTCCCTCCCCAAACCTTTCTACCGGTTTACTTCCCTCTCCTCCTTTAAGACTCATCTCTTTGACCAAGCATTTAGGAACATGGGAACAGGATGAAGCCATTCAACTCCATCATTGAATTAGACCATGGCTGATCTGTGTCTTAACTCCATTTACCTGTCTTGGTTCCATATTCCTTACCAAACAAAACAACAATCTATCCATCTCCGTTTTGAAACTTTCAATTGAGGTAGTGTCAACAGTTTTTTGGGGGAAGAGTTCAGGATTTCCACTACCCTTTTTTCTGAAGAAGTGTTCCCTGACATCAGCCCTGAAGAGCTTAGCTGTAATTTTAAGGTTATAGCCCCTTGTTCTGGACTCCCCACCAGAAGAAAAAGCTACCCTATGAAATCCATTAATTATTTTAAACACGTCAATTAGATCACCACTTAATCTCCTATACCTCAGGGAATGCAAGCCCAGCCTATGCAGCCAATCATCGTAATGTAATTCTTTTAGCCCTGGTTTCATTCTGGTGAGTCTGTGCTGCACCAGCTCAATCTATCCTTCCTGATGTGCGGTTCCAAATGTGGTCTAGCCAGAGCTTTATGCAATTGTGGCATAACTTCCAGCCCCCTTGAATTAAAGGTCAACAATCCATTAGCCTTTTCCATTATATTTTGTACCTATCCACTGGCTTTTAGTGATTTCTGTACATGGGCCTTTAAAAATGTCTCTGGTTCTTGACAGTTCCTAGCTTCTTAACATTTAGAAAACACTTTATTCTATCTTTCTTGGGTTCAGAGTGGATGACCTCACACTTCCCCAGATTGAACCCCATCTGCCACAGTTTTGCCCACCTACTGTCCCTTGAAACTTTCTGCTCCCATCTGCATTATTGTGCCACCTAACTTAGTGTCATCAGCAAACTTGGGTATACGGCTCTCTATTCCTTCATCTAAGTTATTGATAAATAGTGAAAAGCTGAGGCCTCAGTATGGAGCCCTGGGGAACACCACTAATCACATCCTACCAATTAGAGTACATTATACCTACTCCCAGTCTCCTACGTCCCAACCAATTCCCATCCCATGTCAATAGGTTGCCTCCAATTCAATGTGCTTCCATTTTTGCCAACAGTGGGACATTATCAAATGCCTTTTGATCTCCTCTCCTTGCATCTCCTCATTTTCTTCTGATTATGCTTCTGTGAAGTGCCTCAAGTGCATTTCTACATTAAAGTCACTATATAAATAGAAATTCCTGTTTAGTATGAGAAACCCAATGGCCTGGAATTTGCAGTTGTAATGATGGCAAAACTGTCAGTTTTAAACAGTAATGACGGGGAATGCTAACAGCAACTTCTAGCTTCTGCACATGCGCAGTTAAACATGGAAATCTGGAAGTTGCTGTTACCCTGCTCCTCCACGGGGAGCGCTGTTGCAGTCTTCACAATTACAAATCAACACAAAATCAGTGATTTGACAGGAATTTCAACTTTTTACGCACTGTTCTTGCGTTTCTGAACAACATTTATCCCCCAGCTGACACTACCAAAACAGATTAACAGGTCATTTATCTTGTAGCTGTTTGTTGAGATTTTGCTGTATGTAAAATTGGCTTCCACGTTTGCCTACATTACGACAGTGAATAGAGTTCAGAAGTATTCATTGGCTCGGAAACACTTTGGGACATTGAGCTCGTGAAAGCCGCTATATACATGCAAGTTCATTGTATTCAACTCCACAAGGTAATACCATTTTTTTTCCACCTGTTCAGATAACTGACAATTCTGAGTAATACATTTTAGGGCAAGAGTCACTTAGGTGTTAATCATCTTAAACAGTCAGTACTAACTTGATGGTTCTTTACGAAGAGAGTAAGCATCAATAAGTTTTTGTATGCAACATTGCATTTTTCTTCTGCCCAGTAAATCTGAGCTATGGTTCTCTATAATAAAATCTGGAGAAGGCAAGATAAAAATGGAATTCTCCTGGCCTCTCTTATCTTGTCCAGGCAGTGTAACCTATAACGTTATCTCTGGGCATGTGACTTCGACAGCCTAGGTCTACCAGCATGGGTTGTGAAAGATCCTTTGTCCACAGACTGCTCTCTGAAATACCCATGATTCTTAGCATCAACTGTTTCCCAATTTTCAGAAAGATTGTTGCAAATGCCAATCTTAGTCTGTTTCTTCTACATTGTCATTTTTGCCACTGTGTTTTGTACATATTATCTGAAACAAGAAAAGATCACTGCATTGAAATCATTTCCACAAATCTAATTTTTGTAACTAGTCCGCGTCCCATGGTGTTGCATACGGGGAGACAAAACCAAGTCTTCTGGTGGTAAGGTTGGAGCCAGGGGATAATTGAATGCGAGCATGTAGGCATCGTTCAGTTCACATTTTAAAGCTGTACGTACTTCCCTTGTATAAATTCCATGTATTCTATTGTTAAATACAAAAACTTGCAGCAATTTGGCAAACTGAGAACTGGAGTGTAGGAGTTTCTCTGCCATACAGATGAAAGAACTGGGAGATGTAAAACTGATGTGCTATAGTGCCACCATTGGTGGAATGGTGCAACTACAGCACAAGTTTACATAGACCATTTCTATTAATAACTTGCATTGATATAGTGCCGTTAGCGTAGGAAAATGACCCACGGCATTTCACAGGAGCGTAATCGGACGTAAATTGACACCTAACCAAAGAAGGATATATTAGGAGGGTTTACTAAAAGCTTGGCCAAAGAGGTAGGTGGAGAAGTAGACAAGTTTAGTGAGGGAAATATGGACATGAACATTTATAATAGGAAAAGTTGTCACAACAGTGTGACAGAAACATGAAGACAGGAATTAACTATTTGTAAACAGGAAGTGTGTGCTCAATAAGATTTTTTTAATATAGAAACATAGAAAATAGGTGCAGGGGTAGGCCATTCAGCCCTTGGAGTCTGCACCGCCATTCAATGAGTTCGTGGCTGAACATGCAACTTCAGTACCCCATTCCTGCTTTCTTGCCATACCCCTTGATTCCCCCTAGTAGTAAGGACTACATCTAACTCCTTTTTGAATATATTTAGTGAATTGGCCTCAACAACTTTCTGTGGTAGAGAATTCCACAGGTTCACCCACTCTCTGGGTGAAGAAGTTTCTCCTCATCTCGGTCCTAAATGGCTTACCCCTTATCCTTAGACTGTGACCCCTGGTTCTGGACTTCCCCAACATTGGGAACATTCTTCCTGCATCCAACCTGTCTAAACCCGTCAGAATTTTAAACGTTTCTATGAGATCCCCTCTCATTCTTCTGAACTCCAGTGAATACAAGCCCAGTTGATCCAGTCTTTCTTGATGTGTCAGTCCCGCCATCCCGGGAATCAGTCTGGTGAACCTTCGCTGCACTCCCTCAATAGCAAGAATATCCTTCCACAAGTTAGGAGACCAAAACTGTACACAATACTCCAGGTGTGGCCTCACCAAGGCTCTGTACAACTATAGTAACACCTCCCTGCCCCTGTACTCAAATCCCCTCGCTATGAAGGCCAACATGCCATTTGCTTTCTTAACCGCCTGCTGTACCTGCATGTCAACCTTCAATGACTGATGTACCATGACATCCAGGTCTCGTTGCACCTCCCCTTTTCCTAATCTGTCACCATTCAGATAATAGTCTGTCTCTGTTTTAACCACCAAAGTGGATAATCTCACATTTATCCACATTATATTTCATCTGCCATGCATTTGCCCACTCACCTAACCTATCCAAGTCACTCTGCAGCCTCATAGCATCCTCCTCGCAGCTCACACTGCCACCCAACTTAGTGTCATCCGCAAATTTGGAGATACTACATTTAATCCCCTCGTCTAAATCATTAATGTACAATGTAAACAGCTGGGGCCCCAGCACAGAATCTTGCGGTACCCCACTAGTCACTGCCTGCCATTCTGAAAAGTCCCCATTTACTCCTACTCTTTGCTTCCTGTCTGACAACCAGTTCTCAATCCACGTCAGCACACTACCCCCAATCCCATGTGCTTTAACTTTGCACGTTAATCTCTTGTGTGGGACCTTGTCGACAGCCTTCTGAAAGTCCAAATACACCACATCATGGTTCTCCCTTGTCCAATATACTGGAAACATCCTCAAAAAATTCCAGAAGATTTGTCAAGCATGATTTCCCTTTCACAAATCCATGCTGATTTGGACCTATCATGTCACCTCTTTCCAAATGCGCTGCTATGACATCCTTAATAATTGATTCCATCATTTTACCCACTACTGATGTCAGGCTGACCGGTCTATAATTCCCTGTTTTCTCTCTCCCTCCTTTTTTAAAAAGTGGGGTTACATTGGCTACCCTCCACTCCATAGGAACTGATCCAGAGTCAATGGAATGTTGGAAAATGACTGTCAATGCATCCGCTATTTCCAAGGCCACCTCCTTCAGTACTCTGGGATGCAGTCCATCAGGCCCTGGGGATTTATCGGCCTTCAATCCCATCAATTTCCTCAACGCAATTTCCCAACTAATAAGGAATTCCCTCAGTTCCTCCTTCTTACTAGACCCTCTGACCCCTTTTATATCCGGAAGGTTGTTTGTGTCCTCCTTAGTGAATACCGAACCAAAGTACTTGTTCAATTGGTCTGCCATTTCTTTGTTCCCCATTATGACTTCCCCTGATTCTGACTGCAGGGGACCTACGTTTGTCTTTACTAACCTTTTTCTCTTTACATATCTTTTGAAGCTTTTGCAGTCCGTCTTAATGTTCCCTGCAAGCTTCCTCTCGTACTCTATTTTCCCTGCCCTAATCAAACCCTTTGTCCTCCTCTGCTGAGTTCTAAATTTCTCCCAGTCCCCAGGTTCACTGCTATTTCTGGCCAATTTGTATGCCACTTCCTTGGCTTTAATACTATCCCTGATTTCCCTTGATAGCCACGGTTGAGCCATCTTCCCTTTTTTATTTTTACGCCAGACAGGGATGTACAATTGTTGTAGTTCATCCATGCGGTCTCTAAATGTCTGCCATTGCCCATCCACAGTCAACCCCTTAAGTATCATTCGCCAATCTATCCTAGCCAATTCACGCCTCATATCTTCAAAGTTACCCTTCTTTAAGTTCTGGACCATGGTCTCTGAATTAACTGTTTCATTCTCCATCCTAATGTGGAATTCCACCATATTATGGTCACTCTTCCCCAAGGGGCCTCGCACAACGAGATTGCTAATTAATCCTCTCTCATTACACAACACCCAGTCTAAGATGGTCTCCTCTCCTCCTCCCCCCCCCCGGTTCCTCAACATATTGGTCTAGAAAACTATCCCTTATGCACTCCAGGAAATCCTCCTCCACCATATTGCTTCCAGTTTGGTTTGCCCAATCTATATGCATATTAAAGTCACCCATGATAACTGCTGCACCTTTATTGTATGCACCCCTAATTTCCTGTTTGATACCCTCCCCAACATCACTACTACTGTTTGGAGGTCTGTACACAACTCCCATTAACGTTTTTTGCCCTTTAGTGTTCTGCAGCTCTACCCATATAGATTCCACATCATCCAAGCTAATGTCCTTATAACTATTGCATTAATCTCCTCTTTAATCAGCAATGCTACCCCACCTCCTTTTCCTTTTATTCTATCCTTCCTGAATGTTGAATACCTTTATGGATATGTATGCACTCTTGCATTGGCAGCTATATTTCATTTTGCTCTCGATTTTGTTAGCTGGCAGTGGCCAGAGCTTTCTATACAGATTATACATGACCACATCCACATTGAAGTATCAACAATTGTGGCATGATCAGTGTGTGAATATTTAAGGACATCATTTGTATCTTTTGGTGGTAATCAATTGGATATTTACAGGCACACTGTAGAATGTATTGTGTTGATTATATCCTGTGTCACTTACCCTTGTAACTAAAATATTGTTGGTCATAATTTAAGGTTTCTAAGCTTTATATTTAAAATGTAAGATAAAACTAACTAATGTAATGATCTCTTTACAGCTTGCTGCAATAAAACTTGCCCGCTACGGAGAGGACCTCCTTTTCTATCTGTACTACATGAATGGAGGAGATGTCTTACAGTTACTTGCAGCAGTAGAGCTGTATGTCCATTTAAATGTATAACACATTTAGTTTGAACTAAATTTCTTTTGGCATATTAAGAAAATCTAATGATTCTGATTGATGATTTTATCCATTTTTTTAAAAATAATTTGCCATTCGTTAGTCTATTTATTGAATGTGTTTAATTTGATTAATATTCATACATGTCTTTTATCATATTATAAATGTTAGATTTAACCGAGACTGGAGGTACCACAAAGAAGAGCGAGTCTGGATCACCAGGGCCCCAGGAATGGAGCCAACAGTAAAGACCAACACCTATGAAAGGGGGACATACTATTTCTTTGACTGTCTTAACTGGAGAAAGGTTGCTAAAGTAAGATCTGATGTGCTAATTGATTTTATATAATGCAGAAATTGCTGGCCTTCTATTGTAAAGGAGTCAGATAAATTACTAACTTGATGTTTCTTTACGAGAGATTAAGCATCATCTGTTTGCTGGAAACAACCAATAAGTTTTTGTATGCAACATTGTGTATTTTTTTTCTGCCCAGCAACTCTGAGCTGTGGTTCTCTTTAATAAAGACAGCTGAAATAGCCTAGATTTGTGTGCTGTTGTTTTAACCCTCGAGACTGCTGGATGCTCTAGCAAGTTCTGTGATCTCTAGGCTATCAATTTTTTAACGATTTCAACTCATGCACTGAAGACTCATAGAATGCACAGTATAAAAGGAAGCGATTTGGCCCATCATGCCTATATAATTGCTAGCTTTTAAGGTCAATAGTTTTAGCCCATTTCCCTGCTCTTTCTCTATCATTTTGCATTCTAGGTTGTAGTAATACTACTCTGCTGTCAGAAGTAGATTTATTGCTGTGATATTAATTGTCAGGCTACTGAAATGTTATTTTTACAATAAGATGTTTTTTTTAAACTTATGATTCTCTTGTTTTCACTCCATTCCCTCCCATTTTATCTATTTTGTTGTGCTCAGTCTTGTGTAATTATTTAACATTTTATTTGATAATTATTTGGATTCTGTATTTTTACTTTGTGTTAAGCTTTAATAATTCTTATTTTCTGTGGTCCCTCTATCCACCTGTTTCAGAGTGAACCAGATACGTTTAAATCTTTCTGTTAATCGGGAGTGGGCAATTCAGAGGTATTAGTTTTTTTGTCACTGGCCAAGTGCATAGTCTTTTCTGATCCTATACTTTCCGAGGCTCCTACATCTGATGCTGATTTGCTAAAAGGAAAGCATTTGGAGCCAATTTATCCAATCTGGAGACTGAACAATGTAACTTATCTGGTTGTGTGATTGGAGGGAGTAGGCCAATCAATATATGATAAATTGGGCTGGCATTCAACAGCCTGATCAACCTGGGTGCCTAAAGAGAACTCATCAGCGCTTGAAGAGGTAATTAGAAAAGCATTTTCCTATGCAGATTGTGCAAGGGCACATTTTGACACCTGTTAAATGACATGCAGCAAGAATTGCACTTCATATTTGACATTTGCAGATCATTTACTAAAGCAGTGATGATATTAACTAAAAAAGAGACAACTAACTTGACCAAAACCATTAGTTTTGATTTAAAAAGAAAATGGATGGAATCACAGAATTAAATTCCCAAAACATTTAAAAATCTAGGAGCCCCATGTAATGAAAGCAGAATTTGTTTTAGGTCACTGTAAACAAGCTCTCATACCCTCTTTGTGATTGTCCTTGATTTCAGTTTGTATCTGACCAATGGAAACTGAACCATTTTGCTACCAATTTCACCAAGTTTCAATCCAGAAAGCGGACATGTTTTGCTAGCGATGAAGGAAAGTATTCTAATGGTTCATTTATGTCACCCATCCAACATCTGTGCAGTTCAAGAAGTGCAATATAACTGCAGTTACCCAGAAACAAACTGGGAGCACAACAGATTTTTTTTGGAGGAGATAATCTCTCACTGCTTCAGTTTTAGGCAAGTTGCAGTATAACTGCGACTGGTGTAAAACTGCATTTTGCAACTCTCCAAGTTCAATGTTAAAGTTTTATTATAAAAGGGTGAACAGGACAGTAAAAAGTTCCGTGGCAGTTGGAGGCTGGTAAGCAGATCCCTTGTCAATGCATTGGAGTGTCATACAAAGCTTTTCTTCCCTTGATCAAACAGCAATGCAAGCATCTGGTATAACTCTGCACTGTTCATCCAAGTTTCCCTATACACTCTAAAGGTGTGTGTATGTTTGCAGAAGGGATGTTTTGTTGAATTTGTTTTCTTTAGCATTAAACCATTTAAAAATAAAATCTGATTAAAACTGATTTTTTTTTTTGCAAATTAAACTCTTGATCGCTTAAAATAAAATCTATTCCAAGGAAAATAAAATGCTGACAGGAAAGGTGCTCTTTCTTTAATCTGACTGTTCTGTGAATTAAATTTGTAATCCTTGAGGTAGAAGGCATTTCTTCATAAAGTCAATTCAGGTAACTTTTCGTAGAGTTTGCAAAGGCCTGGCTAATTTCTAACAATTGGCTGTATAGTATAAATTTGAGTTGACAGTTGCAGTATACATCGGGTACCGAATTTTTAATCAGTGAAGGCATGTGTAGTTGACAAAACAGTGACGTTACTGAAATCGCAGGATTTTCCTTTCAGTTAATGTTCTGATCATGAAGGAGTTCCAGATTCCCACGAAGTAGCTACACTTCAGATATTACTGAGGACATTGTTTAGTAATATTTTTGTGGAACAGTGACCAGATTGAAGAGACAATACAAACCATTCTTAAAGCTAGTCAAACTGCTTGATTAAAGCACCACGTGGTGTTATCAGTCCGTCACTGATTATTGAGTGCCATTCTGTTTCATTAAGTTTTAACCATACATCAAAAACCCTTCCTATATTTAATGGTCTCCCCCAAAAAAATTCTAAATATTTTTCGGTGATAAGTAACTTTACTTTCAAAGATATTTTATTTATTATATAGTGCAATGCATTATTTTTCTTTAAAATGCCAGTGCATACATTTTAACTCAACAATATCTACTTGTTATGATGTAACACTTGGTGTTCTTACGACAACTACTATAAACAAATGACAGAAGTAGGGTATCACCAATTAAAACAAATTAAACTGGCTATTAAATAGCAACTGTTTTGTTGCATAGAGTATGCTATGTATGCCAACATAAGTCATATTACTTCAGGAGATATTTAATGTATGTGGTATGCCTGAGATGCTAGATAAGGTGCTATACAAATGCAAGCCATTTTCTTAAGCTGGTTGAAATATTGTGAATTACATCCTCTGTAATTGCTGCATTATCCCTCCACCATAAAATATGGTGGACCATGCCATCTTCCTCTAATGCCGCTCTCTCATCCAGCACCATGAAACTACCCTTGTATGGCTACATCCTACCTATTTGAATAATGGCTTCTCTTCCCTCACCCACAATGTCATATTAAGGGTCCTCCAAGTATCTATTCTTACGCCCCCTCCTATCTGCATGCTGCACCTAAGTGACCTCATCCACAAACATGGGTTTTTGCATAACTTGCATTTATATAGCGCCTTTCACTACCTCAGGGTGTCCCAAACACCTCGCAGCCAATGAAGTGCTTTTGAAATGTAGTCACTGTTGTAATGTAGATAAATGTGGCAGCCAATTTTGCAAACATCATGGTTTCACAAACAGCAAATGACCAGATAATCTATTTTTGGTGGCCTTGGTTGATGGGATCTTCTACATCCATCTGAGAGGGGAGACTGGTTTACCATCTCATCTGAAAAACGGCACTTCCAACAGTGCAGCACTACAATGAAGATTATCTGCTCAAGTCTCTGGCTTCAACACACACCCTTAGAGTGCTTTCACTGAGCCAAGTCATGTATGCCGATGATCTCCGGTTCTACACCTCCACCATTTTTCTCAACGCCTTGACTACTTCGGTACTGTCAGACTGCTTGTCCAACAGCAACTTCCTCCAGCTCAAGATTGGGGAGTCCGAAGCAATCATCTTCGGTTCAAAACTCTGCTCCCTTACTATTTATTCCATCTCCCTCTATGACCATTCTCTCAAGCTGAACTAGACCATTTGTAATCGTGCCATGTTTTAAACCCAATATCCTAGTCAGCAACAAAATTGCTCCCCTCTGCCCTTGCCTCAGCCCCATCATTGCTGGAACCTTTGTATGTGCCTTTGTGAGCTCCAGTCTTGAATACTCTTAAAACTGTGCTTCAGGCCTCCCACCATCCAAAAACTCCACTTTTTGTCCAAAACTCTGTCACGTGTATATTGTCCTTCATGTCTCAGTCACCCTTCATCCCACATCTTTGCTTACTTATTCTAGCTCCATCTTCCCTAACACATAACATTCAAAATCCTTGTCTTTGTATATAAATTAGTCTTTGGACTTGCCCCACCCTATGTCTGCCATCTCCTCCACCCCTGTATACCCTCCCAAATCATTTTTTCTTCTGTGCCTACCGCCCCCTTTCACCCCACCGCTAGTGGCAAAGATTTCAGCTACCTCAGTCCTTTTTGGAATTCTCTTGCTAAACCTCTCTGCCTTTCCACCATTAAGAACCTTCAAGACACATCTCTTTGACCAGACATTCATTCATCTCACCTAATAAAAGAAAGACTTGTATTTACATAGTGCCTTTCGCCCTAGACGTCCCAAAGCACTTGACAGCCAATCAAGTACTTTAGAAGTGTAGTCGCTGTTGTAATCTAATCTCTCCCATCTTGAGTTTGACTGCATTTTCCTTGCACCTATTGGTGAAGCACCTTGGGAAGCCTCTTTCATTAAAGGCGCTATATAAATGCAAGTTGTGGTGTTTAAATCTGTGAATGTACATTCTGGGATGTCACCAAGTGTCTTGTATTGCTTTCAAATGGAAGTTTCTTGTCGCATGGCTGACGGTTTCTTTTTGGGATTTCAGGAGTTCCACCTGGAGTATGATAAACTAGAGGAAAGACCTCATCTGCCGTCATCTTTGAACTACAACCCTGCTCAGCAAGCCTTCTAAAGACTTAACTGTTCATGGGGTATGGCTGTCTCAGCACAATACTCAAACTGCGGAAACCGAAGTGGCTCAGACATCCTGGTTTTTATTCTTTGAGGATCTGGCAATTGGCTCATGTGGATGGATCGACATTTTGAAGTCCTGCCTTAGTAATTATGTGCTGCCCAACACAACTGAATTTGTATTGTTTTTTTTCTGTTTTTTTTTATTATTTTGAGCAGGGTATGTTTAAAAACAACACAAAACAAAATAATTTCTCAGCCTATAGGCAGACTTTGTTCTGTTAAAGGGCAAGTGGACCGACAAAATTTTCATTGCTAAATTTCCAAAGTGTAAAAATTTAAAAAGTTTGCATTGTTCATTGTAGCATTACTGGTAATAAAAAAAATGTTTAGTGCATTTTTATGTGAAGATCCTCCTTGTATTTCATTTGGAAAGATAAGCAGCCTGCATTTGATTTGTTCATTTTACTTCCCCTAATGTTTTTGAATGGCATTTCTGCCAAGTTAAATGCAAGAACATTTGACTGTTTAAGTGAACGTTATTGCCACAACCTCTGGACATTTTCCACGGTTGTGTATCACTGGGCTTCATCTTTCCAGAATGAGCAAAACACTGTCCAGTCTTTGTTACAATTTTGTAATAAAAGTGTACATTTTTTTAATTTTTGGACATCACATGAATAAAGATATGTATGTACGAATGTGTATATATTATATATATGACATCTATTTTGGAAAATATTTGCCCTGCTGTACCTCATTTTTCGGAGGTGTGCATGGATGCAATACATGAAAACAGGACATTTCGGGAACTGCTGAGCAGGGGACCGCTGTGTCGCCCTGTGCACTTAAGGGCCAGATTTTCAGCAGCCAAGGACATCCATACCCAATTGAACATGATGGGACTTCAGGAAGTGAACTGAGACAATTCACAATGGCTGGTTGAACAGCAGCATTTCATAGGAAAAAAAGAATTAAAAAAAAAAATCAATCTTGTATTTTCTGACCACATTAAAGCTTCTTCTCTTTGTAATAAAGTAGAAAAGCTGTCCTAACTGCAGTGTTGCCTTTAATTTGAAATTGCTACACAATAGTGTCTTTTTAATTGCTGGCGTTGAATATAGTGTAAGAAGTTTTGAAGTATTGGAATTTCCGCTTGAAGACTGGTGTCTTCAACATTCTACTCGCCAGATTTTACTACAACAGGTAAGTGTTGCGATTTTATTCAGAATTGATCATCCAAGTGCTTCATTTATAAATTTTAAAAGGGAAAGCCCATTAGGTCTTTCTTAAAATCATAGAATGGTTACAGCACGGAAGGAGGATATGCAGCCAGTCGAGCCTGTGGCAGCTCTCTGCAAGAGCCCTTCCCCCATAGCCCTGCTATTTTTTTTCTTTCGGGTACTTATCCAACTCCCTTTTGAAAGCTGCAATCGAGTCTGCCTCCACCGCCCTTTCAGGCAGTGCATTACAGATCCTAACCACTTGCTGTGTAAAAAAGTTTTTTATGTCACCTTTGGTTCTTTTCCCAATCACCTTAAATATGTGTCCTATGGTTGCAACCCTTCTGCCAATGGGAACAGTTTCTCTACTCTGTCTAAATCCATGATTTTGAACACCTCCATCAAATCTCTCAACCTTCTCTGCTGCAAGGAGAACAACCTTAACTTTTCCAGTCTATCGATGTAACTGAAGTTCCTCATCCCTGGAATCATTCTCGTAAATCTTTTTGGCACCTTCTCTAAGGCCTTCACACCCTTTCTAAAGTGCGGTGCCCAAAATTTGACACAATACTTCAGTTGAGGCCGAACCAGTGTTTCATACAGTTCTTCATAAATTCCACGCTTTGAACTCTATATCTCTATTCATGAAGCTTTCTCAACCTGCCCTGCCATCTACGATTTGTGCACATTTACCCCTAGGTCTCTGTTCATGCGCCGCCTTTAGTTTATATTTCCCCTCATTTTTTCTACCAAAATTTACCACACTTTTTTGCAATAAATTTCACATGTCTACCCATTCCACCAACTTATGACCTCTTTCCTCACTTCACTATACTTTCAAGTTTTGTCTCATCTGCAAATTTTTTAATTGTGCCCTGTACATCCATATCCAAGTCAGTGCTATACATCAAAAAAAGCAGTGGTCCTATAACTGACCCTTGGGGATTACTACTGTGTACCTTCCTCCAGTCTGAAAAACAACCATTCACCACTACTCCGTTTCCTATCACTTAGCCAATTTCGTAACAATGCTGCCACTGTCCTAGGAGGTGCAGTCACCAATCATTCTACCCAAATAATGATTTTAGACAGTACAGTATTAGCTCAATAGTACAGTACCTAGTATTTCAGTGCATGTGAAATCATTTTGGACATGGGACACTACATTTGAGTTTTAAATCCTTAAATAATGTATATGCTTGATTATTAAATATACGTGTACTCAACTGCAAAAATCATGCTCCAAATGTGGAATCCTTTAGTGACTATGGTCAGAATTGATATTTAACGAGTCGCATGACTCGTGCATTGCAGTATCCCATCAACTTGCAGTATAATAGCAATTAAAGCAGGCTTTTGTCATTTTTCTCACAGGGAAACCAGACACATTTACGCATGTATTTAAAACTAACAATCTTTGAACTGTATTTGTACCCTCCCCCTCCCCCTCTCCCCCCCCCCCCCCCCCCCATGCTTATTGATCAGCATGAGATCTTGTGGATGATATACGCTGCTGTAAATCTTCACACCCATGGATTGAGAGTCAGGTGACTAGCTAGTTCCAGATGGTCCTATTTCCACCTTGCAAACACGCGTGTTCGACTGCAGCTTACGTTTACAGTAAGTCAAACTTGTGTGGTGATAGCATACACCAATATTCAAGATTTAAATATTTGAAATGACTAAAGCATATCCAAATAAAATTTTCCCTCAAACAAACTTTTCCTGTACGCACTTCTGTGTTCATGTAATTAAAACAAAATATTGTCATAATTCTTGTGTGCTAACAAGGAAAGGAATCTAGGGTATAAATTCAGTATCCAAGTCATGTGGGTTTTCTTCAGTTTTTGCACTTTTTTCCCCTGCATTCCTTCGAGTTTTCCTGCTATGTATATACACAGTAATGTGTTTTTCTATATAATTGCCTTGTTTGGTTTCTCCCAGCCGTTCTCATTTTTCTTTTGTAAAATGCGAGAATTCTGGTAAATCTGGGAGCACTCTTAGCTGAGATCTAAATTAAACTTCAAATGTTATCAGGCAGTGAAAACTTTGTCCCACTTCTGTGGTGGCATTTTTCATGTTAATGTAAAATGGGTTAAAATCTTAAAAATGAAGATACATTATTTGTACTCCTGGTTACAACATTTATAAACACTGGATTAAAAGTTTGAGAATGTTTTTAGGAAAATGCACCGGTTGTTAATTTTACCCAATTTTTAGCACGTCTCTGATGGGTGGGGGTGGGGGGGGGCTGAAAAATTAGGTTAAACTTAACATTTGGCATTGTTTGCCAAAGTCAGATTTGAGAGTTGCTGTTCCTTCACTAACAGTTACAACGAATTTTCATGAGTGATTGCAATATTATTCATTTCAGTAATGGTCATACTTGGGAACTGCCTGTTGATTATCTTTTTTAAAAACTGGTCATCCAACTCAGCAAGAGTTGACTCGTGCCAACTGAGTGTTGCACCTGTAACTGAGGAACACTGAGAATGTATTTAGTGATTAAGTAACTGGGAATGTTTTCAGTTATTGCTTGGTATGTACGTGTGCAATATCTCCAGTTCTAAATCATTATGCATAATGTACATTATTGAATTTAAACCCCTGAAGTCAAACTTTCATTAAATGCTTTTCTTGTCTCTGGAGAGCACAACTATGACAAAGATTAATGCATAGATTAAGTGGAAGGATTCTATTCGGTCTCCAGTTTACTCCCCAGTCAAGTACAACTTTGCTAATGCCACAATTGATCAGCAATAGATAATGCCAGATCTAAACGGTTCGCTACACTATCCAGTGTCATTTTCATGAGGCATTTTGCTTGCATTCCCCAAAAGTACTTTTTTTTTTAAGTGCCATTTACATTCCCAAGTTATATATTTTTTAAGTTGACAATTACATCATATCCCTAAATGATTTTCTTTGAGTCTTAAATTCTTCTAAATTTCAGTGAACTTGAAATTGTTACGGTAGTAGCACATTATAGTGAAATTTCCACGACGCATTCAATTTTGGAATAAATTGAATTTGAGGAAAAAATCCAATGCGATTGGGGGTGGTAAGAAACTGATGGGCTGCCTGCATCAATTTGCAGCAACAAGTTACAATAGCTGTTGGCGATCCCGCCCTCTTTACTCCAATTATGCTTTTCAACAGGACTGCACGCCTCTTCTGTTGGTTTCCCAAATCAAAATGCAAAGGTATGTTGATTGCATAATGTTTTATTATCCCCTCATCCCCAATTTTAAGATGCTGTTTGAACATTGTAGGTACAGCAACATACAAGGTAAGTCTGACAAACGAATTAAATTGTAAAAATAAATCATCACAATGGTTTTTCTGCCTGTTAGTAAATATACCTGTGGTATAAACTGTACATTCACCAAAAATAGCATCTCTGAATGCAGTTCTAACAGAGCCAGTAAAAGACGGTCAGTTTACTGCTTCAGTTAACTGGCTACCACAATTAATGACATTAAATAAAGAAAGACTTGCATTTATATAGCGCCTGTCACGACCTCGGGACTTCACAACGCAGTTTACAGCCAATGAAGTATTTTGAAATGCAGTTACTGTTGCACTGTAGGAAACACAACAGCCAATTTGTGTGCAGTAAAGTCCCACAAATAGCAGTGTGATAATAGCTAGATAATCTGTGATGTTGGTTTAAGGATAAATATTAGCCAGAATAGCAGGGAGAACTCCCCTGCTCTTCGAATAATGCTATGCGATTTTTTTTTTTACATCCACTTGAGATGGCAGGTGGGGCCTTGATTTATCGTCTAATCGGAAAGACGGGTAATTATGTTTAACCCCTACTGCACCACAGAGCAATTCTCTCATCTTGTGCAATCACATTAGCAATTGTAGGCATGCTAACTTGATAAGCTCTTAATTTAACACACATCAAAGGTTGATTTGTTAGATGCAATGCGTTAGACAATGGTCTTTCGCCAAGTTTAAATTTACTTTAGAACAAAATTAAAATCTCTGGGTGTAAGGACCTGATGAGATATGACATTGAGCAATCTCAATCGAATTCCTGGAGGAATGCTCAAAACGGTCCCTAATTTGGCATTAATTGACAATCTCACTCAAGAGAAACTATAGAATGGAAAGAATCGCTGGTGCGAGGAGCTCCGCTTCAATTGATATTGAACCATGAATATTGCTGTGCTCGAACAGACTTGGGAGGACCCGAGTTTAAATAGATGATTTAGTTATGTAATTTAACTAGTTTTAAGTTTCTGTTGATAAAGTAAAAGACATCAAAAATATTTTTCTGGAGTGAATTATGTTTAAACTTTGCAATTAAAATGCTGCATTTATTTGGTGATATTGTTAGCATTCTCTGAAAAAAATATCCCAGCACGTATTCCTCGATGCCTATGATTTACAGATCGCGGTTTTGTTTTAGTGAGCTTTTGATTCCTTCCTTCTGCAGGTGTTGATATCCCTTCAGTGCCTCTCCCAACTGCCCCAACAGGAATTATTCACAGGCTATTTGACTGTGGAGGGCTTCACAGCAAGCTCGATCCTTTGCTCACATTTTACAGAAAGGGTCACTGAATTGCAATTACTTCTCCCATCAACCTTGGGTACTGAGGCCAATAGCCGTAGCCCAATTGCTGCTGAAACTGCAATTAACTAACACAAATCTAGAATCTTCTGGTATGTATGGCTTAGTGCTGTACCAGATGGGGTCTCGCTCGCGGGTTCATTTAAAGAGCCATAAGTAATATTTTTTTTAAAGTCCCATTTCACTCAAACATGGCATGCTCTATATTTAGTTCTGCTTGATCATTTGCAACCTGTGCCTTGATTTGTACTGGAAATAAATCTAGGTCACCCAGATTTCCACATCAACTTAAAATCAAAAGGTTCCATCATTTGAAGAGCGTATACATAAATGGAAAAGAAAATTGTACTGGGCGCAGTGCACAAAAATACCTTTGCCTGAAGTGAGGATTGGAAAGTATAGATTCAAATGCAGTGCAATTGTTTGGGGTGGAGGAGGGAGAGGGGGCATTGCTGTCACGTCACTGTCATCCTCACATTCAACCAGATTCTCCGCCCACTTTAATTTACAAATTGGTTTTTCCTTGTAGCCCTTCCCTCCATCCAGTGATTACAAATATTGAAACTGTGACTTATTTTTCCAACTATTGGGGAGTCAATTATGAGGGGTTAGCAGTTAAAATTACTGAAGATTGTTGAACGATACAATACAATTACCAAGGCATCATTGAGACCAAGGCATCATTGAGACCAAAACATCTTTCAAAAGGGAAAGTAGATAAACATTTGAAACAAAGCTGGGGCCTATGGAAAAATAGCAGGGCAGTGGGGTTGGTTTGGGATTGCTATAGTCATTACAGACATGAGCTTGGCAATTTCTGTAGTTCGAGCTCGGGGTGTTGACTTCTTGCTATTTTACTCATCTTTTACTCATGTCCGTCACCTTCGAGTAACCTCACCTGATTGACCATTCTTCACACGTGAATCTTGCAACAGGTATCACGGCCCAGCCTGATGCCCCTTGTATGGAACTCCATCAGGAGATTCTGGCTAGTGACCGGGAGCAGATGTCCGAGTGAGTTGTCTCCTCCCTCCTTAGGCTGGGGTAACTGAAGCGAACAGCAGTGCGTGCACTAGCTAAGATCCGCAAACAGGACACAGGTAGGATGGACCTAGGGCTATTCTTGGCCTGGACAGCTCAGCTGCTCGTTGACTTAACTACTTGAGCCATGGCAGGAGTTTAATTAAACATGGGCACACTGGCAACTGCATATCTTTACAAAGGTCAATTCCTCACCTCTAACGTTAACTTTAAAATGTCTTGGCTTCACGATTCTGTTTAAAACATACACGTAAACTAGACAATGGAACATTGAAAATCCATGTCGTGTGGAGCTGTTTAACTTCCCTGAACATCAGATTGTTAATGGTTCTCAAACCATAAACCAGCTTGCCCTCATTATAGATTAAGAAGTTTAACCTGTGTCAGTTGAAAGGCAAATTTGGAAATCAGCGAACTCGCATCGTTTCTTCATTTCGAATAATAACTAAGTAGTCACAAATGTGACTGTCAACGGTGACCAGGGTAAATATTGGTGGTCATCCCAGACAGTGTAACATTCCTGCGTGAATTGTTTGCACTGTAAAATGTTTGCAGAATTTGAGGTATCAGTATTTGTTGAATGGCGCAGCTTTATGGGCATATTCCAAAACCGGTGCCTGTTTTCGGCTCCTGGCATAATAAGCGTGATCACACGCCGCCCTGCTCTCAGTGCAGACCAATTCTTCCAAGAATGGGGCTATATTGGTGTTCAGTAATAGGTTTTCTTAAATCACAAGTTGGGATACTTTTTGAAAGATTTCCAAAACCACTCTTTCTTTAAAGAAAACAATATTTTGATGTCCTCTTCCCTTAGTACTTAACGGGCCCAAACCAACCGAGTTCATGTCTTAAAAACAGCTCACGTTCCAATGTTCATAAGGCGTAAGTTCAGGGCACAGGGGGCAGCACGGGCCAGCCCACATTGCGATATGTGTGCGTACTCGGTCTGTGCAGCAGAGCTGGTCACGAGTCGTCTTGGTTAATCTTTGCCACTGGACCAAGACCTATCTCTGTCAAGCCCGTGTGGTGGCTGATGTGCAACGGCCACCACACGTTAAAAAAAATCCACACACAGGCATCTTCCACCCTTCAACATGTACTTCGGGATCTGGAATATCAGGTCCTTCATTGAAATACCTGTGAACTTATCCCTTTTTTAGTGTGGAAGCAAGTCATCCTCGATACAAGAGACCGCTGAAGAAGAATGTTCATAGAATGGTTACAGCACGGAAGAAGGCCATTTGGCCCATCGAGCACATGCCGACCCTCGGCTAGTCCCACTCTCCTGCCCTTTCCCGTGTTATGGAATCTGTAGCTTTGATTTTTTTTAATGTATTTGTTTACGCTGCTCATCAATGCCGGGTTCAATATTTTTAATGTATTCCTTTTATACATTGTGCTGCATTGATAGACACTGTTTTTAACTAAACAGCATTCAAAATCGAACCAACCTGACTATTGAGGGTTCAGCCGATCAGACTGAGTATTATGTCAGCGCTCTCCAGGTGGAGAATGGGAGTAGGAATGCAGTCTGTCCAACTCTTCTCCACCCCCTCAAACAACTCCTGCTGTAGTAGCATACCAGGAGCATTCTGTAAATTAATTGGCGCACTAACTGAAGATTGATTGCGATATATTTAAAGTAACTAAACTATAGTAAATTCCGTATCTTTCTAGTATCCTATCAGGATGCCACTCTCAAAGGAAAGTGAGAGAACTGCACATGCATACTCCCCGCCACTTGTATCCGGACCCATTTCCCAGGCATGGATGTGATGAGCTTGTATTATTCCTTCCAACCATTCTGGTTAAATGTGAACAAACACAATGATTGATCAGGTCAGAAAATAGCACTCCGGAAAATAGAGGAGGGGGGGGGGGTGAAAGAGAGAGAGAGAGAAGAGTTGGTGAGCTCTACCAGCCCGAAGGTGTGATTTTAGCCCTGTAATCTCCTCCAGCCCCACAACCATTCAAGATAGCTGCTCTCCTCCAATTCTGGCCTCTTGCACATTCCCGATTTTAATCACTCCATCAGGCCCTAAGCTCTGGAATCCCCTCCCCTGAAGCCCTAAATTCTGGAATTCCTGGCCTAAATCTCTCGTATCTCTGCCCCTCCTCCTTTTAAGACACTCTTTAAAACCTACCTCTTTGACCAAGCTTCCTACATTAGAACAGTCACTGCACTTCAAAAAGTACTCCATTGGCTGTAAAGTGCTTTGGGACATCCAGTGGTCACGAAAGGCACTATATAAATGCAAGTCTTCCTTGTCATCTGCCCATATGCAGCGTGATGTCAAATTTTGTTTGACAATGCTCCTATGAAGCGCCTTAGGATCTTTCACTAGGTTAAAGATGCTATATAAATGCAAGTTATTGTTTGTATCACTATTGATTGGGGAAAATGTTCAATGCATCACTCAACCTGGTGGACAGCACCAGTGGTGCAAGATCACATCAAGCTGTTCTTGGCGCCAACATCAAATTTTTGAATTTGGTTAAATTGGCAATGTTATGGTGCTGATCAGATCCCAGGCATGCAGCATACCTAGATATTAAATCATTACATCAACAGATTGTTCTGAATGTTGCCATGCAATTTTGTACTGTTTCCTGTCAAATTTAATTTAAAACATATTGGTGGTGGTAATGATGGTGAATCTGTCAGCATTCACCATCACTATTCCTCTGAAAGTGACAGCAACTTCTGCAAACAGCGCATGTGCAGATAAACGTGGAAATCCAGCAGTTGCTGTCAGTCATTCCCTGCTTCAACACAGGTTGCACTGTGGAACTTCCCAGAACCAGCAATCAATTCAAATCACAGTTCCTAATGAAAGCTTCCCCTATACACTCTAATACCACTATTAAACCCCCTCCGTAAAAGTTAAGCTTCGTTGAAAGATGTGATACTGGGTTTTTAATTGCATATTGATGGCTGAACACCCGTTCTGGCCCTGAAAAATTATTTTTATATTTGTGGAATGTAAATTTTTTCCATTAATAAGAATTACATGGTGTTTAATACTTTTTAAAAGTTTGTTTATGGTACTTCAGCTTCTACCTTAATCCTATGTGCGTCTGTCCTCCCAGGGGATTTGCAGGATCTTACGGAGACAGCGTTGGTGGTATTTCTCCAGCGATTTGAGGTGTCTACTGTATATGGTCCACATCTCTGAGCTATGCAGGAGGGCGGGTATCACTACAGCCCTGTAGACCATAAGCTTGGTGCCTGATTTGAGGGCCTGGTCTTCGAACACTCTCTTCCTCAGGCGACCGAAGGCTGCGCTGGCACACTGGAGGTGGTTTTGGATCTCATCGTCGATGTCTGCCCTAGCTGTGATGGGCTCCCGAGGTATGGAAAGTGGTCCACGTGGGGTCAGGTTGGTGGAGGACATTTGTCTTATGGATGTTTAGTGTAAGGCCTATGCTTTCCCACACCTCGGTGATGTTGACAATGGCTTGGAGTTCAGCCTGTGTGTGCAGACGCAAGCGTCATCTGCATACTGTAGTTCGATGACAGGATGGGATAGTCTTAGCTCTAGCCTCAAGGCGACGAAGGTTAAACAGGGGCCCATTGGGAGGATAGACGCACCAATGTCAATGTTCTCGATCAGGCCAATATCCCCAGCATTGAAGCACTGACCACACTCGACAGCTCCGTTCGGCAGGTCACATTGTCTGCATGTCATACACAAGACTCCCAAAGCAAGTGCTCTACTCTGAACTCTTACATGGCAAGCAATCCCCGGGTGTGCAGTGGAAATGTGCCAAGGGCACCCTTAAAGCCTCCTTGATGAAGTGCAACATCCCCATCGACACCTAGGAATCCCTGGCCAAAGACTGTCCTAAGTGGAGGAAGAGCATCCGGGAGGGCGCTGAGCACCTTGAGTCTCATCACCAAAAACAAGCGCAGGCAGCAGAAGGAGCATGCGGCAAACCAGACTCCCCAGCCATTCTTTCCTTCAACGACTGTGACAGAGATTGTGATTCCCGTATTGGATTGTACAGTCACCCGAGAACTCACTTGGAGTGGAAGCAAGTCTTCCTCAATTTCGAGGGACTGCCTATGTGTATGTCCTAATCTTTATGTCGCACTTTGTAACATTTATTTTAAAAAGTAAATTATAATCTATGCATTTTATTTGCTGGTTTGCTGCCTGAGAATTCGATGCATTTTATTTCCTGGTTTGTTGCCTGTGAGAATTCTTCAATTTGATTGGCTGCTTAGCCAGCTCAATGACCTCCCTTGCTGATCGCTGGAGATTCGCTTGATTTGGTGCCAAATTCAAACACCGGTCTGGCGAGCTGAAAATCACACCACCGAGATTGCTAGATCGTTGTGGACAGCTTCTTAGATCAGTGACGAGCGCCGTCGCTTCACCTCCGACTGCAAATTCAGAGCCTTTCTTTTACCCAATTACTTGCAGGAATTATGTAGTAGTCTGTTGAAAATGCAGATATTAAGGGAAAAAAATCTGTCAAATATTAGAATAGATTGCGTACATAAATCTGTAATCAAATATGTCACATAGTATAATAGATCTGTGGTTCTGGTAAGGATTTGCTGAACTGGACCATAACAGGACGGACGCAAAGACCATTAACACTCGGATTTCTAAGTGAACAATTTAAAATGCCTGGCTTGAGTTTAAACACTTGTGGTATTCCTTAATTGGAAGTGCATACTGGTAATTTTATGTTGCCAGTAAGAGTTTCCACTCGGCGCTATCGGCAAAATGCGCCAGTTTTGCCGGTGAAGTCACGCTGACGTTTTTGTTTAATATGTGAGCTTAAACCCAGACGTAAAATCTCCCAGAAATCAGTGCAATCGAGCAGCGTAATCGATTGGTGACTACAACAGGGCCAGTGAGGGCTCCAGGGGCTGGTGGAATTCGAGAAAAGACAACGAAAGAAATCTCCCATAAGCTGGAAATCACCATTATCTCTGTCCTCCCAAACGTTGACACAATTAATTGATTTAAATCATTAAAGCTAACAGTAATTGATTGAAGTCACTTTGTCCTGCCAACCTTTCCAGCTTACACAGTAATGTACCAGAAGGGCAGATCAATTGACTGGATTTAAACTAATTGCTGCGGCAGAAACGAGCATAAAGTGGTTATGGGTGCAACTTGCTTGCACTTAAAATTCCGCAATCTTTTGGGCTATGTGGTTCCCTGGGCAGAAATCACGGGGGAACTCCAGGCCATTGCAGTTTAGGATGTTCACAGCAAACCTTGTTCTAGCGTGACGGTTTGGTTTATACCTGGGACGGAAGTTCAGGTAGAGGAAGGTTGGTTTCTGCTGGCTGGTATTGTGCAGCATTGGTGGACTGACTCCATTCATTGTGGCACTGCGAGCGTTTACCTGGCGTGAATTGATTCTAGTCTCTCTTCCCCAACAGTTCACTTCGCAACAATTGTCCACTGATTTAACAGGTGAATCCGATTAGTTACTGTGATTTCTCTGTACTCCACTGAGGGAGAGGGAGTCAGGTAAATCTGGCGAAAAGTTCTAGATGGAGGTAAATGCTGAGCAGAGCCGCTCAGGGCCAGCATTGGCTTTCGGAATGACTTCTCTCTATTTAGTTGTTTACAAATTATTTTTAAGGGTCTTATATTTGACATACTTCTTTGACACTAACGATGGGATCCTTATTTAAAACATTGTTAAACTGATCAATGTATCACTTTCATTAACCTCATTATATATTCAAAGTATTGATTTAGAATTTAACTATATACTGGTCGCCATATTATAAAAATAATATAGAGGCACTGGAGAGGGTGCAGGAGATGATTATTCCAGAAATGCGATATATATATATATAAATAAAATTTTAAAAATAAATCAGGAAAGGATGAACAGGCTGGGTTTCTTTTTTTCTCTAGGTGATCTAATAGAGGTCTTCAAAATGATGAAAGGTTTTGATAGAGTGGATACAGAGAGAATGTTTCCACTTGTGGGGAAGAGCTTAACTAGAGGCCATCAATATAAGATAGTCACCGAGAAATCCAATAGGGAATTCAGAAGAAACTTCTTTACCCAGAGAGTGGTGAGAATGTGGAACTCGCTACCACAGGGAGTGGTTGAAACAAATAGTATAGATGCATTTAAGGAGAGGTGGACAAGCATATGAGGGAGAAAGGAATAGAGGAATATGCTGATAGATTTGGAGGAGGCTAATTGCAAGCATGGATTGGTTTGGGCCGAATGGCGTGTTTCGTGCAGAGTATCCTATAATATGCAAATTAGATGTCTTCCTCTACCATTTAACGAATGAAAAGTGCTTCGTCGTTAACTGTGGTGGACAATGAAGCATTTTTAATGCGAATTCCAAATCGACGGCTGATGGAAGGGCGAGTTGAAATATCTTGTGCTCTTGTTTGAAAAGTATTCCCAAGCTTGAGTCCGCAGGGAGTGCTTTAGTGAGACGGCTTTGTAATGGAGTTTCACTGCCAGACGAAGGTGAATCCATAAATGCCATCTGTCTGCTTCCTAAAGGGGGGAGGACATTACTCCACGGACACTCCCACCGCCCGCCAGCCCAATCTGGGTGAGTGACGGCTACAGATAGGGTACTTCCCAGACCAGTTAGTAAACAGCATTCTCTTGGAGCTGTGCGCGATTTCGATATAAGAAGCTTACCTAATCCAGATGTAGCTGTCGGGCTCCCAGCCGCTCCAGATCATTGGGAGTGGGAGATCGGAAGCCGCAATTTATATTTAAAGGAAGGGAAAAGAAGGACAATTCCGTCTGCAGAGCAAGTAAGTTATTCAATACTTTTACCCGCCGGTTATCGACGCTGCATTGTGTGGTTCCCAGAAGTTTGTGAACCCGTTGCCGAGAGCGAAAGGCTGCAATCCGCCTAGATGTATTGAGAAGCTCCTCACACCGACCAGGCATCTGATGGCGAAGATCAGAGTCGCTTATGAGTATTCCGAAGCCGAGGATAAAAGCATAAGACTCGGGTTCTTTCTCATCGTCTCCGGAATCGTTTCATTGTTCATCCTGGGATTTTGCTGGCTGACCCCCACGCTGAACAACATGCAATGCAAGGCTGCCAACTGCACTGTGGTGTCGCTGCGGCAGATCGGGGAGATGTCTGAGTGCACTTTCACATGTGGGGCAGATTGCAAAGGGACGTCGCTCTACCCCTGCCTCCAGATCTTCGTCAACAACTCCCAGTCTAACAGCAAAGCGCTGCTCCATTACGACGAACAGCAACTCATTCTAAACCCCAAGGTAACGCGAGCTGTTGCTGTGACACAGATAAAGAGGTTTGAACCAAACCCAGAGACAGTGAAGGGCAGTAGATCTGACCATGTTGTATACATTGTTAGGAAGCGGGTTGCAAGTTGCATTTTATTTTATTCCGGAAGAGTGCAGTTTTTTTAATCGTTAAATAATTATAAATTCTAGTTTCAGACAAAACGATACAGTAACCTTTAGGTGGTTCAGGCGTTTTAAAAACGATAAAGCTTATTTGGAATTAATATATTCATATATATTCTGTGATTATTAACTATAACTTAGTCACACAACTTTACAATATATATATATATATATATATGTACCACAGTATCAGCCCTGGCTTGGTGGCAGCACTTTGACCTCAGTCGGAAGGCTATGAAAAAGAAAGAATTGGATTTATACAGCGCCTTCCACGACCACTGGACGTCTCCGTGATTTACAGTCAATGAAGTACTTTTGGACTGTTGCAATGTGGGGAAACTCTGGGTTTAAGTCCCACTCCAGAGACTTGAACACACAATCCCGACTAATACTTCGAGGTGGTACTGAGTGAGTGCTGTCTTTCGGATGAGATGTTAAACTGAGGGTCCCACAGCACTATTCGAAGTAGAGCGCGATCTCCCCTGGCCACCATTTATCCCTCGCCAAACATCACTAAAACACATTATCTGGTCAAAAGTTGGCTGCCGTATTTCCTACATTCCAACAGTATTTCATTGGCTGTAATGTGCTTTGGGATGTCCTGAGTCCCTGAAAGGCACAATATAAATGCAAGTCTTTCTTTGCTTTTGTAACAGTTTGGTCTTCCCTGAACAGCAGCTATTATAACAAGACATGAAGATGCTTCCTGTTTTTAAATTGAATCGATAACTTGACTTTAGAAAAGTTAAGAGATGTGACATTTAAGCCTGTAAAATCTGTGTCTAGTTTGGATTATATAGGTAGGCATAGTTTGAGATATCTAGCCATGAGCTCTACAGTCCGTTTTATTGACTGGGCCATTCATGCATGAATGAAGTGGAATGTGAATATTCCATACACGACGCCTCTTCATTAAACATTCATCATTAACCCTCCTGCTGTTCGTGAACTTAATCACAAATGCTGAAAAGTGTCATAGGGCACTTCATTTAGTAAACTGGAGGTAAATATGTCAATACAATCAATTCTCTTTTGGGTCATTTGCTTTTATGCACCCTAATGATATTCAAAGAGTTGTAGTCTATTGCTGCATGACAAGGCTACATTTCTTGAAATGCTGCCAGTTGCTCTACCAAAAAGAAACTTACAAAAGTTCTAAACCGTACAGGTTTCATTGGATGGTCACTTATCATTTCAGAGAAACTGCTGAACACTTTTTCTAAATGGTGACAAACTAAATACAATGGAGGTCCAAACAGACTTGGGGGTCCAAGTACGTAAAGCATTAAAATGTCATGAACAGCTACAGAAAATAATCAAAGGCTAATGGGATGCTGGCCTTTATATCTAGAGGACCAAAATAGAAGGAGGTGGAAGTTATGCTGCAGCTAAACAAAGCCCTGGTTGGACCACACCTGGAGTATTGTGAGCAGTTCTGGGCACCACTCCTTAGTAAGGATATATTGGACTTTGAGGGAATGCAGCATAGATTTGCCAGAATGATACTCCAAGGGTTAAATTACGAGGAGAGATGACACACATTAGGATTGTATCCCCTAGAATTTAGAAGGTTAAGGGGTGATCTGATCGAAGTTTTCAAGATATTAAGGGGAACAGGTAGGGTAGATAGAGAGAAACTATTTCTGCTGATTGGGGATTCTAGGACTAGGGGGCATAGTCTAAAAGTTAGAACCAGACCTTTTCAGGAGTGAAATTAGGAAACACTTGTACACACAAAGGGTTGTAGAGGTTTGGAACTCTCTCTTCCGCAAATGGCAATTGATGCTAGATCAATTGTTGATTTTAAATCTGAGATTGATTGGTTCACAAAAATCTACGGTTTTGAGGGATATGGGGCAAAGACAGCATGTATACGGAGTTAGATTGCAGATCAGCCATGATCTCTGGTGGAACAGGCTCGAGGGGCTGAATGGCTTACTCCCGTTCCAGGAATGTACAGGCATCCTTAATCAATTTTACATGTTTAGATTCAGTTAGTTCAAAATTATGACACGTCATATGAAATTTGACACATACCAGCCTCGCCCCCACCACATTGTTTCGTTGATAAAAATCTGCCCAAATGTGAAATAAAACCACACCAAGGAAACTTCAATAATAGGAGCCTTACAATTAGCCTTCCTTGTAATGTGCAGAGGGACAGAATTGCCACAGTTCACACTTCTATTTGATATCCAGTGTCCTATGCTGGAAAATGTTGCATGTGTGGTTGCCAGGTGAGGACAAGATTGGAGTTTATTGTGATACCCTTGAAGAATGGACATTTGACTGAGATCCTGGAAGGTAGATGATGCCAATAGAACTGTACTCCTGCATAAGTCATCCGTAAGACAAAGGTCCTCCACTAACCTGACTCCGCCACACACCACTGCCCCGCCACCCCCCCCCACCCCCCCCCCCGGATATCAAAATCCACGGCGCAGCCTTGGACAACGTGGATCACTTTCCATACCTCGGGAGCCTACTATCAGCAAGGGCAGACGTCGATGATGAGGTCCAACACTGCCACCAGTGCGCCAGTGCAGCCTTCGGTCACCTGAGGAACTGTGTTCAAAGACCAGGACCTCAAATCTGGCACCAAGCTTTATGGTTTACAGGGCTGTAGTGATACTCGCCCTCCTATATGGCTCAGATGTGGACCATATACAGTAGACACCTCAAATCGCTGGAGAAATATGACCAACGCTGTCTCTGCAAGATCCTGCCAATCCCCTGGGAGGATAGATGCACCAATGTCTGTGTTCTCGATCAGGCCAACATCCCCACATTTTACCAGCTTCGTTGGGTGGGCCACATCATCTAAATGCCCGACACCAGTCTCCCAAAGCAAGCCTCTACTTGGAACTCCTACATGGCAAGCGAGCCCCAGGTGGGCAGAGGAAATGTTTCAAGGACACCCTCAAATCCTCCTTGATAAAGTGCAAAATCCCCACCGGCACCTGGGAATCCCTGGCCCAAGACCACCCAAAGTGGAGGAAGAGCATCAGGGAGGGCGCTGAGCACCTCGAGTCTCATCGCTGAGGGCATGCAGAAAAAAAGCGCAGGCAATGGAAGGAGCGTGTGGCAAACCAGACTCCCCCGCCCTTTCCTTCAACGACTGTCTGTCCCACCTATGACAGAGACTGTAATTCCTGCATTGAATTGTACAGTCACCTGAGTGGAAGCAAGTCTTCCTCGATTTCGAGGGATTGCCTATGATGATGATGACTCTTTTGAAGGGCTAGAGGAAATCTTGCATCAACCAATAAAAGGCAAGACAAGATCATTAAAATGACAGTATGCTGTTGTAATAAAGAAAATTTCTGTTATGCTGAAATGGGGAGAACAGTCAGCACTCCCACATCATCCAATGCCATTTGGCACTCTGAAAATGAATCTGACAACAGGTAAATGGTTGTGATCATCCTGATACATAAGACAACCATTCCTAGAATGCAAAGTTAAATATGTGCAATTAAATTTAATTTTTTCCCCATCTGATTGAGCCTCTGAAATATGTAGCCCTTGAGCATGTTCAGATTTGTTGTCCTTCAGATCAGATGTTAATCCAAGGTCCTCTGCCAGTTCCTGTGGTTCAGTTGGGTGCTGATACCCGAGGTCACTATCCAAAGAGGAGAGAGTTCATAGAAACATAGAAACATAGAAAATAGGTGCAGGAGCAGGCCATTCAGCCCTTCTAGCCTGCACCGCCATTCAATGAGTTCATGGCTGAACATGAAACTTCAGTACCCCCTTCCTGCTTTCTCGCCATAACCCTTGATCCCCCGAGTAGTAAGGACTTCATCTAACTCCCTTTTGAATATATTTAGTGAATTGGCCTCAACTACTTTCTGTGGTAGAGAATTCCACAGGTTCACCACTCTCTGGGTGAAGAAGTTTCTCCTCATCTCGGTCCTAAATGGCTTACCCCTTATCCTCAGACTGTGACCCCTGGTTCTGGACCTCCCCAACATTGGGAACATTCTTTCTGCATCTAACCTGTCTAAACCCGTCAGAATTTTAAACGTTTCTATGAGGTCCCCTCTCATTCTTCTGAACTCCAGTGAATACAAGCCCAATTGATCCAATCTTTCTTGATAGGTCAGTCCCGCCATCCCGGGAATCAGTCTGGTGAACCTTCGCTGCACTCCCTCAATAGCAAGAATGTCCTTCCTCAAGTTAGGAGACCAAAACTGTACACAATACTCCAGGTGTGGCCTCACCAAGGCCCTGTACAACTGTAGCAACACCTCCCTGCCCCTGTATTCAAATCCCCTCGCTATGAAGGCCAACATGCCATTTGCTTTCTTAACCGCCTGCTGTACCTGCATGCCAACCTTCAATGACTGATGTACCATGACACCCAGGTCTCGTTGCACCTTCCCTTTTCCTAATCTGTCACCATTCAGATAATAGTCTGTCTCTCTGTTTTTACCACCAAAGTGGATAACCTCACATTTATCCACATTATACTTCATCTGCCATGCATTCGCCCACTCACCTAACCTATCCAAGTCACTCTGCAGCCTAATAGCATCCTCCTCGCAGCTCACACTGCCACCCAACTTAGTATCATCCGCAAATTTGGAGATACTGCATTTAATCCCCTCGTCTAAATCATTAATGTACAATGTAAACAGCTGGGGCCCCAGCACAGAACCTTGCGGCACTCCACTAGTCACTGCCTGCCATTCTGAAAAGTACCCGTTTACTCCTACTCTTTGCTTCCTGTCTGACAACCAGTTCTCAATCCACGTCAGCACACTACCCCCAATCCCATGTGCTTTAACTTTGCACATTAATCTCTTGTGTGGGACCTTGTCGAAAGCCTTCTGAAAGTCCAAATATACCACATCAACTGGTTCTCCTTTGTCCACTTTACTGGAAACATCCTCAAAAAATTCCAGAAGATTTGTCAAGCATGATTTCCCTTTCACAAATCCATGCTGACTTGGACCTATCATGTCACCATTTTCCAGATGCACTGCTATGACATCCTTAATAATTGATTCCATCATTTTACCCACTACTGAGGTCAGGCTGACCGGTCTATAATTCCCTGTTTTCTCTCTCCCTCCTTTTTTAAAAAGTGGGGTTACATTGGCTACCCTCCACTCCATAGGAACTGATCCAGAGTCAATGGAATGTTGGAAAATGACTGTCAATGCATCCGCTATTTCCAAGGCCACCTCCTTAAGTACTCTAGGATGCAGGCCATCAGGCCCTGGGGATTTATCTGCCTTCAATCCCATCAATTTCCCCAACACAATTTCCCGACTAATAAAGATTTCCCTCAGTTCCTCTTCCTTACTAGACCCTCTGACCCCTTTTATATCCGGAAGGTTGTTTGTATCCTCCTTAGTGAATACCGAACCAAAGTACTTGTTCAATTGATCCGCCATTTCTTTGTTCCCCGTTATGACTTCCCCTGATTCTGACTGCAGGGGACCTACGTTTGTCTTCACCAACCTTTTTCTCTTTACATACCTATAGAAACTTTTGCAATCCGCCTTAATGTTCCCTGCAAGCTTCTTCTCGTACTCCATTTTCCCTGTCCTAATCAAACCCTTTGTCCTCCTCTGCTGAGTTCTAAATTTCTCCCAGTCCCCAGGTTCGCTGCTATTTCTGGCCAATTTGTATGCCACTTCCTTGGCTTTAATACTATCCCTGATTTCCCTAGATAGCCACGGTTGAGCCACCTTCCCCTTTTTATTTTTACGCCAGACAGGAATGTACAATTGTTGTACTTCATCCATGCGGTCTCTAAATGTCTGCCATTGCCCATCCACAGTCAACCCCCTAAGTATCATTCGCCAATCTATCCTAGCCAATTCTCGCCTCATACCTTCAAAGTTACCCTTCTTTAAGTTCTGGACCATGGTCTCTGAATTTACTGTTTCATTCTCCATCCTAATGCAGAATTCCACCATATTATGGTCACTCTTCCCCAAGGGGCCTCGCACAATGAGATTGCTAATTAATCCTCTCTCATTACACAACACCCAGTCTAAGATGGCCTCCCCCCTAGTTGGTTCCTCAACATATTGGTCTAGAAAACCATCCCTTATGCACTCCAGGAAATCCTCCTCCACCGTATTGCTTCCAGTTTGGCTAGCCCAATCTATGTGCATATTAAAGTCACCCATTATAACTGCTACACCTTTATTGCATGCACCCCTAATTTCCTGTTTGATGCCCTCCCCAACATCCCTATTACTGTTTGGAGGTCTGTACACAACTCCTACTAACGTTTTTTGCCCTTTGGTGTTCTGCACCTGGTGACTTGACCAATATCCCATTATTAGCCAATATCACAAAAAAAAGCCAACTGGACAGTCATCCAATTGCTGTTTGTACAAACTTACTATGAGCAAATTGACGCCCATGTTTACAAAACAGCAGTCAATCCACTTCCAAATAATTCATTGTGTGTGAAGCACTGTGGAACATTTCTAATACAATAAATGCATATATATGAAATCTTTCTTTGTCAAAAGCTAAATGCCACTAAAGTATTACAGCAGTGTTTTTGTAGCTTTACAGATTTTCAATAACATGCCTTTGAAAACTACATGTTTAATAAAAGTTTACTACATTTAGATTCAATTCACCAAATGTTGAATGTTCTGATAATGTAAAGCTGTTTTTTGGAGGGAGGCAGTAGCTAGACAACATTTGAGGTTAAATTTTACAATTTATGGAGATTTAATTGCGCCTGTCTATTTATGCTAATTAACTATCTGGTTCCATAACATTGTCTTCATGATAGATTTACTCAGAATATGAATTTGACAAATGCATAGCAAAGAGGAAAAAGCCTAAGTAATTTTTTTTGTCGCTACTAGAAGACTGACTTGATTTTAATTCTGACTGATTAAATGAGCAATTTGCATCAACATATTGTTGAGCATTCTTATCTGACTACCACACAGACCTATTACCAGCACCAAAAATGTAATTATCCTATGACTCAAAAATCTTTTATATTTGATATTTTACTGGCACATGAAAAGTTTGATGCAGTAGAGTCTGCCAATACATATTTCTTGTGTGACATTTGAAATTCAGTTAAAAGGCTTCACCAGCCCAGCTGTTCTTTGTTTGTGAAGCGAGGGAGTGGAAATGCTTTATCTGTAAATATTGATTTGGTTAAGTAGAAAGTAAAAATATTGTAACACTGGCTATTTGACAGTGGAGGGCAAACATGATTTCATTCGCGCTTCTCACACGCTGGCCCTCCTGCTGGTGCCCCCCCCTCTCTATCTACACCCCCCCCCCCCCCACGCGCAAGGCAATGCAATCCAATCCAACATCACCAATCGTGATGAGCTTCATACAATCTCTACTTTTTGTTGGCCATTTATCAGCTGCTCTCTGTTCCATGGGTCTCCAGCTCTTGCCCGAAAGCCTTGGTGTCGGCATGTGCTGGGAACGCTCCAATAGTAGCTCATCATCCTCTAAGTCATGCAGGTCAGAAAGTTATTCAACTGATTCATTTACCTTGAGCAGAAAGCAAGGGTGCACATGAAAAACATAAGTGGAGGTAAAACCCCATAGCATCGGATACTACCAAGTTTGAAAAAAATAAAATAGAAGATAAGATGAGATAAATCATTAGTACTAATTAGTGGAGGCCAGATATATCTATAGTAATTGAAAAGAACCGTGCACCAAAAAAAATAAGAGTTAACATTGGTCCTATTACATCTTTCTCCTGGGTATTTTTCTGTTGAAGTGCCTGGTGAGACCAAAGCTGCGTAGCAATGCAGAGTTAGAATCCATTGTGTAAAGTTCTTTCAATGAAGATGTTTCTCCTTTTGTTTAAATTCTTCATTATAAAATTCCTTGAGGACATAATGGGAAACGATCGGGAGTGGGGGGAGCAGGCAACTGTTTTTTTAGGGGTGGGGGCGGGCAAGAGACGATCCAATGGAGCCGGTATCTGTCATCTGCACTGTAGTGGAGCAGGAGTACTGCTCAAAGTATTTTTTAACAAACTTATGGTGACGGCCTCTAGCGGTCCTTTGAAAGCATCAGCCTGATTTCAGGGCAGAACAATTTTGCAAAGGAGGCTTCAAACAGGGATTAGGCCTCTTGTTTGTGTGTGCTCGCACAGGTCTGCGATATTGGATGCTTTGGCGCCCGTTATGCACCAATACAATGGGTGCAGCGCCAACCAATTTCTAGGACATGGTATCCATTTCAGCCTGCCATACCTGTATGAATGTGAAAGCGTCCTATGGCATCCTGATTAATGAGGAATTTGGGATATCAGGATTTTTCTCAATCCAAGACTTGACTTTTTCAGGATAAATTTACTGCAGGTGAATGAACATGCTGAATATTAACAGATGCCAGCTTTATGTAATGGACAGAGTCCTTCAGTTAGTGTAAACCTTACGGGCTAATGATTATCTTTATGACAGATGTTCAATAAGCTGCCAGCACTTATACTAGGTGGACCTTTACAATTATTGATTGGAAGACAGCTTTCTTCATTGGCATGCTGTGTAACAGCTGTCGGCACTTTGTACAAAGATTGTAGAGACTTAATGAACTGCTTTTCATATCAACTAGTTTTTCTTCAATTCGTACTATCATTGCTCAGCCCAGTGCGCTCTGTCATCATCAATCGCTCCTTATCTTTAGACTCTGACTCTCCCCATTCAAGATGACTGTCGTTCCCTTCTCAAAAACACCATACTTGATCCCTCTATCCTCTCCAACTACAGTCTTGTCTCCAACCTTCACTTCCACTCTAATGTCCTTGAACGTTTTGTCACTACCTGACTTGTGCTCATCTCTCCCATCATTTCATCTTTGAGTCCTTTCTATTATCCACCCTAATTGCAGCACTAAGGCCATCCAGGTCAAAATCACAATTATATATTTTGTGACTGCAATCATTATGCACTATTGCTCCTCCTCCTCCTTGGTCTCTTCATAGCATTTAACATAGTCAACCATTCCATCCTTCTCCACCATCTCTCCTTTGTAGTCTAGCCTGGTTCTATTCCTATCTCTCCAATGTAGGCAGTACATCTTCTGTAATGGTTGCATCTCCTTCCCCCACGTAGCTACATGTGGGTTGCAAGGCTTTATCCTTGGTCCTCTTTTCCATTTATAAATGGTGACATTATTTGTAGGTATGGGGTCTGCTTTCAAAGTTATACTGTCAATATGCAGCTTTTTAAAACACGTCTTGACTCATTAGCCCCACTCCTGACTCCCCAATCATCTCTGTTGTATTGACTGTTTAGCTGATGAATGAGCGAGAACTTTCTCTAACTCGGCAATTGGTCAGACCTGAGCCATTCTGTTCCGCTTCCACCAAAAACTAGGCACCCAACATCCTCCTCCTCCCTGGCAGCTCACTCAGAGTGAGCACAAGAGTCTGCTGCTTTAGTGTCCTCTTAACTCTGAGCTGAGCCTCAAAACCCACTTCCTAGCTCACACCAGGGGTTTCAATTCCCTCCCCCCCCCCCCCTCCACATTGTTGGTGAAACCCTCATTTGTGCCTTTGTTGTCCACAAACTCCCATTATTCTGGTGCTCTCCTTACCAGATTCCATAAGTTATAATTCCTCCCAAAACTGCATCACCCACATTCTTTCCTATTCTAAGAACCACTCCTGTATCCCTTTCCTTGCAAACATTTATTGCTCCCTATCTCCTTCTGCATCAATTCCAAAATTGTTCTCATTTACAAATCCTTCTGTGGCTTCACCCCTTCTACTCCAACCCATTCTGCCATGTGTTCCAACACATGCCTTCCACCCTTCTGACTGGTCTCTTTTGCTTCCCTCCCTCCCCCCTTCTGTCTGCTCCACCTTTGGCTGCAGAGCCTTCAGCCAATCGGTATCTCACTCTGGTACACTCTCCCTAAGCTCCTCTGCCATAACTCCTCTCTCCCCTCCCTCGAAACTTACCACTTTGATCTTGTCTTCAGTTACCTTCCATAATTATTCTCTCTTCACTCCTAGGTGTCTGGTTATTTTCACCTCCGTGAAGTGCTTTGCGATGCTTTGTTACATTAAAGGCACTATATTACATTAAAGGCATTATGTAAGTGCAAGTTTTTGTGATGGGGACATTTTTAAGGTTTTTCTTCTCTGCTGAATGACCTTGCTCATCTACTGTTATATATGCAGACTATAGATATACTCTGTGTAGTCACTGTATAGTTGCATAAGCCTACACCGCCATTCAATGAGTTCATGGCTGAACATGCAACTTCAGTACCCCATTCCTGCTTTCTTACCATACCCCTTGATTCCCCTAGTAGTAAGGACTACATCTAACTCCTTTTTGAATATATTTAGTGAATTGGCCTCAACAACTTTCTGTGGTAGAGAATTCCACAGGTTCACCACTCTCTGGGTGAAGAAGTTTCTCCTCATCTCGGTCCTAAATGGCTTACCCCTTATCCTTAGACTGTGACCCCTGGTTCTGGACTTCCCCAACATTGGGAACATTCTTCCTGCATCTAACCTGTCTAAACCCGTCAGAATTTTAAACGTTTCTATGAGATCCCCTCTCATTCTTCTGAACTCCAGTGAATACAAGCCCAGTTGATCCAGTCTTTCTTGATAGGTCAGTCCCGCCATCCCGGGAATCAGTCTGGTGAACCTTCGCTGCATTCCCTCAATAGCAAGAATGTCCTTCCTCAAGTTAGGAGACCAAAACTGTACACAATACTCCAGGTGTGGCCTCACCAAGGCCCTGTACAACTGTAGTAACACCTCCCTGCCCCTGTACTCAAATCTCCTCGCTATGAAGGCCAACATGCCATTTGCTTTCTTAACCGCCTGCTGTACCTGCATGCCAACCTTCAATGACTGATGTACCATGACATCTAGGTCTCGTTGCACCTCTCCTTTTCCTAATCTGTCACCATTCAGATAATAGTCTGTCTCTCTGTTTTTACCACCAAAGTGGATAACCTCACATTTATCCACATTATACTTCATCTGCCATGCATTTGCCCATTCACCTAACCTATCCAAGTCACTCTGCAGCCTCATAGCATCCTCCTCGCAGCTCACACTGCCACCCAACTTAGTGTCATCCGCAAATTTGGAGATACTACATTTAATCCCCTCGTCTAAATCATTTAATGTACAATGTAAACAGCTGGGGCCCCAGCACCGAACTATGCGGTACCCCACTAGTCACTGCCTGCCATTCTGAAAAGTACCCATTTACTCCTACTCTTTGCTTTCTGTCTGCCAACCAGTTTTCAATCCACGTCAGCACACTACCCCCAATCCCATGTGCTTTAACTTTGCACACTAATCTCTTGTGTGGGACTTTGTCGAAAGCCTTCTGAAAGTCCAAATATACCACATCAACTGATTCTCCCTTGTCCACTCTACTGGAAACATCCTCAAAAAATTCCAGAAGATTTGTCAAGCATGATTTCCTTTTCACAAATCCATGCTGACTTGGACCCATCATGTCACCTCTTTCCAAATGCGCTGCTATGACATCCTTAATAATTGATTCCATCATTTTACCCACTACTGATGTCAGGCTGACCGGTCGATAACTCCCTGTTTTCTCTCTCCCTCCTTTTTTTTTTTTAAAAGTGGGGTTACATTGGCTACCCTCCACTCCATAGGAACTGATCCAGAGTCTATGGAATATTGGAAAATGACTGTCAATGGATCCGCTATTTCCAAGGCCATCTCCTTAAATACTCTGGGATGCAGACCATCAGGCCCTGGGGATTTATCGGCCTTCAATCCCATCAATTTCCCCAGCACAATTTCCCGACTAATAAGGACTTCCCTCAGTTCCTCCTTCTTACTAGACCCTCTGACCCCTTTTATATCCGGAAGGTTGCTTGTGTCCTCCTTAGTGAATACCGAACCAAAGTACTTGTTCAATTGGTCTGCCATTTCTTTGTTCCTAGTTATGACTTCCCCTGATTCTGACTGCAAGGGACCTACGTTTGTCTTTACTAACCTTTTTCTCTTTAAATATCTATAGAAGCTTTTGCAGTCCATTTTAATATTCCCTGCAAGCTTCCTCTCGTACTCTATTTTCCCTGCCCTAATCAAACCCTTTGTTCTCCTTTGCTGAGTTCTAAATTTCTCCCAGTCCCTGGGTTCGCTGCTATTTCTGGCCAATTTGTATGCCACTTCCTTGGCTTTAATACTATCCCTGATTTCCCTTGATAGCCACGGTTGAGCCACCTTCCCTTTTTTATTTTTACGCCAGACAGGGATGTATAATTGTTGTTGTTCATCCATGCGGTCTCTCAATGTCTGCCATTGCCCATCCACTGTCAACCCCTTAAGTATCATTCGCCAATCTATCCTAGCCAATTCACGCCTCATACCTTCAAAGTTAACCACCTCTAAGTTCTGGACCATGGTCTCTGAATTAACTGTTTCATTCTCCATCCTAATGTGGAATTCCACCATATTATGGTCACTCTTCCCCAAGGGGCCTTGCACAATGAGATTGCTAATTAATCCCCTCTCATTACACAACACCCAGTCTAAGATGGCCTCCACCGTATTGTTTCCAGTTTGGTTAGCCCAATCTATATGCATATTGAAGTCACCCATGATAACTGCTGCACCTTTATTGCATACACCCCTAATTTCCTGTTTGATGCCCTCCCCAACATCACTACTACTGTTTGGAGGTCTGTACACAAGTCCCACTTGCGTTTTCTGCCTCTTGGTATGCCGTAGCTCCACCCATACCGATTCCACATCATCCAAGCTGATGTCTTTCCTTACAATTGCATTAATTTCCTCTTTAACCAGCAACGCCACCCCACCTTCTTTTCCTTTCTGTCTATCCTTTCTAAATGTTGAATACCCTTGGATGTTGAGTTCCCAGCCTTGGTCACCCTGGAGCCATGTCTCCGTGATGCCAATCACATCGTATCCGTTAACTGCTATCTGCACAGTTAATTGGTCCACCTTATTCCGAATACTCCTCGCTTTGAGGCACAGAGCCTTCAGGCTTGCCTTTTTAACACACTTAGACCCTTTAGAATTTTGCTGCAAAGTGGCCCTTTTTGTTTTTTGCCTTGGGTTTCTCTGCCCTCCACTTTTACTCATCTCCTTTCTGTCTTTTGCTTCTGTCTCCATTTTGTTTCCCTCTGTCTCCCTGCATTGGTTCCCATCCCCCTGCCATATTAGTTTAACTCCTCCCCAACAGCACTAGCAAACATTCCCCCTAGGACATTGGTTCCAGTCCTGCCTAGGTGCAGACCGTCCGGTTTGTACTGGTCCCACCTCCCCCAGAACCGGTTCCAATGCCCCAGGAATTTGAATCCCTCCCTGCTGCACCACTGCTTAAACCACGTATTCATCCGAGCTATCCTGTGATTCCTACACTGACTAGCACGTGGCACTGGTAGCAATCCCGAGATTACTACTTTTGAGGTCCTATATTTTAATTTAGCTCCTAGCTCCTTAAGGTGACTTGTTACCTGATGTACTATCAATAAGGTTTACACTGTGTATATATTATGCTGGCACCACTAGAGGGTGCAACTGGTGGAGACTGGGGTTTCCTGCCTCTGTGGCAGAGGCTGTCCACCAGAGGGCACTGTGGTGGGAGACCTGATGGTCACCTGCATAGGTGTGCAGGGCCCAGTATAAAAGGCTGCCCACCATGCTTGTGCCTCACTCTGGAGTTACGAATAAAGGACAAAGGTCACTACAGTTTGAGTACAATATAATGCCTCGTGGAGTCATTCATAAGTGCATTACAGACATAACATCTACATTATCTTGTGATTGGAGGAGATTGTGCAGGTTGATTTGATAGGATTTTGTCCTGCTTTTTAAAATTCTACAGCTGTGGGAGGGGTGGCTTGTACCATAGACACACTGTCCTTCCATGTCCAGGACTGAATCTGATTCCATTCCAGTCGAAGAGGATCGAAATCTCAACCCTGATATAGCTCCAAGAGTCCTGCATGAAACGGTTTGGACGTCCTCTGCCAAAAGCCTAAGTGGATGAAAATCTGCAGCATTTATGTACCCATAATTTAGCACCAACTAGATCTATCATTGAGAGAGGTATCATCAAGGTTGGCTGGAGTGGGAAATATAAAATCTACACCAGTGTAGCATAAGTGTTCTTCCTGGATGGATTTGGGAAACAGTGGTTTGTTTGTTTGCTCTGTTCCTAACCTATGCTATACTTAACCTGTCAGTTGTTAATGCTAGCATTGGATATAACCAGTGAAAAGGCATCCCATTCTCCAACACTGACATCCCTCACCTTGATGCATCTAAAACTGTCTGTCCCTTCCTTTAGGGTAGTGGTTCATTCAATTTCATGAGTGTTTTCATCCATTACATTATGAAAATAATAGTCCTACATTTTACAACATACATAACTGCATTAACGTACTTTTCAGCTGGAAGTTGCAAGCAGTTTTTTTTGTTGCAACAAGCCAATAAAATCAGTAGCCTTTCATGTGTTTTCTATTTCAGTCATAGTTGAATTTCCCTAGAATGTGCATTTCCTTTAAGATTTTGTTACCTCCTTCAATATTCACTGTTGCCTCCATCTGTCATTGTAGAGAGCCAGGGATTTATGTTTAAAAACTTATCTTTGTAATCGCTGTCTCGCAAATTACATTTTCCGCTGACGAGCAGAGATTAGCAGTTGTTGATTGTATTAATTAAATTGTTAATTAAACGTACAGGGGTATCTGACGATTCGGAAAGATGGAAGGGAAGGGAGGTGGGGTAGCTCTGTTAATAAGGGATGATATCAGGGCAGTTGTGAGGGATGATATTGGCTCCAATGAACAAAATGTTGAATCATTGTGGGTGGAGATTAGAGATAGTAAGGGGAAAAAGTCACTGGTCGGCGTAGTTTATAGGCCCCCAAATAATAACTTCATGGTGGGGCGGGCAATAATCAAGGGAATAATGGAGGCATGTGAAAAACGAATGGCAGTAGTTATGGGGGATTTTAACCTACATATCGATTGATCAAATCGCAGGGGGCCTGGAGGAGGAATTCATAGAATGAATATGGGATTGTTTCTTAGAACAGTATGTAACAGAGCCTACAAGGGAGCAAGCCATTTTGGATCTGGTCCTGTGTAACGAGACAGGAAAAATAAACGATCTCCTCGTAAAAGATCCTCTCGGAATGAGTGATCACAGTATGGTTGAATTTGTAATACAGATTGAGGATGAGGAAGTTGTGTCAGAAACGAGCGTACTATGCTTAAACAAAGGGGACTACAGTGGGATGAGGGCAGAGTTGGCTAAAATAGACTGGAAACAAGGACTAAACGGTGGCATAATTGAGGAACAGTGGAGGACTTTTAAGGAGCTCTTTCATAATGCGCAACAAAAATATATTCCAGTGAAATAGAAGGGCGGCAAGAGAAGAGATAACCAGCCGTGGATAACCAAGGAAATAAAGGAAAGTATCAAATCAAAGACCAATGCGTATAAGGTGGCCAAGGTTAGTGGGAAACTAGAGGATTGGGAAGATTTTAAGCAACAGCAAAGAATGACTAAAAAAGCAATAAAGAAAGGGAAGATAGATTACGAAGGTAAACTTGCGCAAAACATAAAAACGGATAGTAAAAGCTTTTACAGATATATAAAACGGAAAAGAGTGACTAAAGTAAATGTTGGTCCCTTAGAAGATGAAAAGGGGGATTTAATAATGGGAAATGTGGAAATGGCTGAGACCGTAAACAATTATTTTGCTTCCGTCTTCACAGTGGAAGACACAAAAACCATGCCAAAATTGCTGGTCATAGGAATGTGGGAAGGGAAGACCTTGAGATGATCACTATCACTAGGGAGGTAGTGCTGGACAGAGTAATGGGACTGAAGGTAGACAAGTCCCCTGGTCCTGATGAAATGCATCCCAGGGTATTAAAAGAGATGGCGGAAGTTATAGCAGATGCATTTGTTAGAAAATACCAAAATTCTCTGGACTCTGGGGAGGTACCAGCGGATTGGAGAGCAGCTAATGTAATGTCTCTGTTTTAAAAAAAGGGGGCAGGCAAAATGCAGGTAACTATAGGCCGGTTAGTTTAACATCTGTAGTGGGGAAAATGCTTGAAACTATCATTTAAGGAAGAAATAGCGGGACATCTGGATAGGAATAGTGCAATCAAGCAGACGCAGCATGGATTCATGAAAGGGAAATCATGTTTAACTAATTTACTGGAATTCTTTGAGGATATAACGAGCATGGTGGATAGAGGTGTACCGATGGATGTGGTGTATTTAGATTTCCAAAAGGCATTCAATAAGGTGCCACACAAAAGGTTACTGCAGAAGATAAAGGTACGCGGAGTCAGAGGAAATGTATGAGCATGGATAGAGAATTGGCTGGCGAACAGAAAGCAGAGAGTCGGGATAAATAGGTCCTTTTCTGGTTGGAAATCAGTGGTTAGTGGTGTGCCACAGGGATCAGTACTGGGACCACAACTGTTTACAATATACATAGATGACCTAGAAGAGGGGACAGAGTGTAGTGCAACAAAATTTGCAGATGACACAAAGATTAGTGGGAAAGCGGGTTGTGTAGAGGACTCAGAGAGGCTGCAAGGAGATTTGGATAGGTTAAGTGAATGGGCTAAGGTTTGGCAGATGGAATACAATGTCGGAAAGTGTGAGGTCATCCACCTTGGGGAAAAAAAAACAGTAAAAGGGAATATTATTTGAATGGAGAGAAATTACAACATGCTGTGGTGCAGAGGGACCTGGGGGTCCTTGTGCATGAATCCCAAAAGGTTAGTTTGCAGGTGCAGCAGGTAATCAGGAAGGCAAATGGAATGTTGGCCTTCATTGCGAAAGGGATGGAGTACAAAAGCAGGGAGGTGTTGCTGCAACTGTATAAGGTATTGGTAAGGCCGCACCTGGAGTACTGCGTGCAGTTTTGGTCACCTTACTTAAGGAAGGATATACTAGCTTTGGAAGGGGTACAGAGACGATTCACTAGGCTGATTCGAGAAATGAGGGGGTTACCTTATGATGATAGATTGAGTAGACTGGGTCTTTACTCCTTGGAGTTCAGAAGAATGAGGGGTGATCTTATAGAAACATTTAAAATCATGAAAGGGATAGACAAGATAGAGGCAGAGAGGTTGTTTCCATTGGTGGAGGAGACTAGAACTAGGGGGCACAGCCTCAAAATACGGGGGAGCCAATTTAAAACCGAGTTGAGAAAGAATTTCTTCTCCCAGAGGGTTGTGAATCTGTGGAATTCTCTGCCCAAGGAAGCAGTTGAGGCTGGCTCATTGAATGTTTTCAAGTCAAAGATAGATAGATTTTTAAGCAATAAGGGAATTAAGGGTTACGGGGAGAGGGCGGGTAAGTGGAGCTGAGTCCACGGCCAGATCAGCCATGATCTTATTGAATGGCGGAGCAGGCTCGAGGGGCTAGATGGCCTACTCCTGTTCCTAATTCTTATGTATCACACTGGTGTGTGACAAGTTTACTTTTCAGTAGTGTTATATAAGAAAGATGTGCTTTTGGTAGGACAGTCAGTAGTTCTGACCATAGTGAGTTATTTTATCAATGGTGCTATAGTGTTAATGTGTCTGATCGTTGATATCCGGATTCTGTGGAGTGAACCTAAAGCTTCTAGTGATATTACAAACCTGGCGGCTGATCTCGCAGATGCTTAAAACTACATTTTATAGTTTAAAAAAAAAAGTTTCCTAAACATTTATCAAAAATTGTTTTAAATATGTTGCATTTTATTTTTGTCATTTTTGTAGGTTTACATAACTTCATAAACCCACATTGTTTCCAGGGAGTGAATAGTTTTATTCATGAGCTTTGTGATTCACAGAATTTGTAATACAGAAAAATCTTTCCCTACAAGAATGAAGCCAATTACATTTGAAGCAATTTTTATTTATTAGTAAGCAGCATATTTTAATCTTTAAATAGAAAACATGCAGTTGGGATTTCAGTAACATTTCCAGAAAATACAAAATTGAGAAAATGACCTACATTATCTGCAAATCCCCATAGATGCTTCGGGAAGAAACACAGTTACAAAGGAATTCTATTCAATTCAAAGGTCCTCTCTTCATTTACAAGATAATGGTAAGGATATATTTTTTTTCCAGGTAATCGACAATATAAATATAAATTGTGGAACCAGATGGCAATCAAACAGGAAATTTGACTTTTTAAAATCTCTCTCTACCTTTCATCCCAGACAAGATTAACCCAGCACAGTCCAAGGATCAATCCCTTGGATATTTCTAGTCTGTACTGCTAAGCACCACAATATGCATTGCATTTAACCATGAGTAAGCCTGCACCAAGACCCAGATTTTTACTATCATCATCAGCCCTAATCAAAATGGAAGCAGCAGCAGATATTGGGCCTGAAATTCAGTACTGTTGGAAAGCTGGTGCTCCCGCCGTCTTTTTGTGGCCATTAGCACCAACATTTTTTTGGGGCTGTGCCACCCTATATTCAGCTCCAAAAGTGAACAAATGGGTTCCAGCGCTAATGAACCCTTCCAAAGTGGATTTTTCAGCGGTGTGGCTGTCTTAGTTTGAGTGTTATTAAGACAGCCACACCGCTGAGAAATTCAGCATGCAGGTAAGGGTTTCTAATGCGCCAGCTGCTCCCTGCCTTTTTAAAGGCCGGGGTTTGCAGCAAGGCCCTGAGGGGGGAAATGAGGTTGGAAGGATGGCTGGTGTAAGAGGTGCAAGGAGAGCCAACGGGTTCACTGATTATGGAGCTGGAGACGGTGGACGGTGTGGAGGACAGAAGAAGAATATTGTTTCCTGACGTGGGGAGATCTGGTAAACAGGCAGTACATAGTGCATGGAGAGAGATTGCAGGGGAGGTGTCAGGCACCTCCATATATGTGAGGACACACCCTCCCACGAGGGTGCTGGTCAATCTGCTCCTGGCCCTTCCAAGGTGGCGATCGGTCGACGCCTCCTAGGTCTGGGGCGACGGGGATCCTTCTGCTCCTCCTGCGCCTCCTCCTCCTCCTCGGGTGGTACTGCTGGCTTGACCTCCAGCAGCTGTCTCCTCATGAAGGCCAGGTTGAGCAGCATGCAGCAGACCATGACGATTATGGAGACCCCGTTGAGTACAGCAAGGTGCCACCAGAGCAGTCCAGGCACCAGAATCTCTGCTTAAGGATGCCTATGCACTGCTCAATGATGCACTTGGTGGCACAATGAGCGGCATTGTATGCATGTTCTGGCGCTGTCCTGGGGTTCCGCAGAGGAGTGAGCAGCTAAGTGGACGGGATATCCCTTGTACCCAAGCAGCCAACTGCAATCCTGATTCGAGCCGGTGAAGACGGTGGGCGGGCACACTGGTCTGGCGCAGAATGAACGAATCATGGCTGCTGCCTCCCTTCCCCGCTGCCTGTCTGCACGGTGATGATGGCGACACCTTCTCCTGCGTGCTGCCCTGCTTCTGACCAGGTGTACCAGGTGTTGCCCTCCCAACACTCCTCCCATCCTCATGGTGAACCCTGCCAGGCATGCACTAAAGAGTCAGACTGAGAGATGTACAGGAGTATGTGCAAACCTCTGAGCAGCACTCAGCAGGTTTAATGGAGCTAAAACAATTAATAAAACTACATGGAAAGCTAAATACTGTGGACCATGGAAAATGAAACAAAAACACGAATAAAACAAAAGGCCCCAGCGATGTCGCGTTCGAGCACCGCATCGAAAACCTCATGCGGGCACTGCCGGGAAAAGTCTTCGGTGAATTTCACTGTCCTGGTGGGTTTCCAGCGGCCCGCACGTTGCTTCCTTCTCCGCTGGAAATGCGCCTTTACAGCGACTTCACCGCGTCGTTTCCAGCTGAAGTGAACACCATTGGAATCCTCCCCGAGCTAAATATGGCACGGGGAGGGAAAAGTACCCGACCACAGCGGCCGATCGATTTATTTTGATCAACTGCCCAAACCCTGCGGTAGCCGTCCCTTCGGGGGCAATGAATTTCGGCCCATTATGTTGGGTCAGGAGAAAAGAATGATGCATTCACAGAGGTAAAGGTTATATCCATGGGATAATGAGTCATGAATTCATTTCCTTGCTGTATTTTTGGTTCAGTGTATTTGTATGCTTAAGCTCTGTAGATTGGAAATACTGAAATCGTCCAAAATATTACTTCTCAATGGTGCCAACTGCTCTGGCCATGTCTGCACATGTCACAGTAGTCATCCATTTTTAATGTACAGATTTATTCAGGTATCATTCAAAGCATTTACGAGCGGGACACCCGAAGAAAGCACAACTACAGGCCTTCTAACTTCTATTGCTGGTTCTCAGACCGTGCTCTCTCTGGTCCCTTCTGATAATTCACTCGGTCTGTGCTGCATCTGCTGGAATATGAAGCATGGTCAAAATAAATGTTAAGAAATACAACTGTTTGATATGCAATAAGTATCTGTGTTTCAGTAAAGTTTACGTTCTGGTTCTGGATCCCATGTGCATTCTAGCTGCTATTGGTACTGGGTCCACCTGCCTTCAGGAGGCGATGGATCCACTGTTCCAGAAGTCTGGCAATGTTGTGGTGCTTTTCCAAGAGTTGAATGAAACCGTTAGTTGCACAGCAGAAATTCTGCACTACTGTTGGGCTTCCCCAGAGTGCTGGGTGTGATGGACTGAACCATGTCGTGATATGGATATATCAACAAGGGAGATGCACATGCACTGGTAGCAGTGCAAAGAACCACCACAAGGCTGGTTCCTGGTGCCGAGGGTCTGAGATATGAGGAAAGACGAGAGAAACTTGAGCTTTTCAGCTTGGAAAGGATAGCTCTGAGAAGTGACCTTGTAGATCTATATATGTTAAGCGAATGGAAAAGGTAAATCTAGGATAAGAACATAAGAAATAGGAGGTCATACGGCCTCTCGAGCCTGCTCTGCCATTTAATACGATCATGGCTGATCCAATCATGGACTCGGGTACACTTCCCTGCCCGCTCCCCATAACCACTTATTCCCTTATCGGTTAAGAAACTGTCTATCTCTGTCTTAAATTAATTTAATGACTCAGCTTTCACAACTCTCTGAGGCAGTGAAATCCACAGATTTACAACCCTCAGAAGGAATTCCTCCTCATCTCTGTTTTAAATGAGCATCCTGTATTCTAAGATTATGCCCCCTAGTTCTAGTCTCCCCTATCAGTGAAAACATCCTCTCTGCTTCCACCTTGTCAAGCCCCCTCATAGTCTTATATGTTTCAATAAGATCACCTCTCATTCTTCTGAATTCCAATGAGTTGAGGCCCAACCTTCTCAACCTTTCCTCATAAGTCAACCCTCTCATCTCTTGAATCAACCTAGTGAGCCTTCTCTGAACTGCCTCCAAAGAAAGTATATCCTTAAATATGGAAACCAAAACTATGCAGTATTTCAGGTGTGGCCTCATCAATACCCTGTATAACTGTAGCAAGACTTTTCTGCTTTTATACTCCATCCCCTTTGCAATAAAGGCCAAGATTCCATTGGCCTTCCTGATCATTTGCTGTACCTGTATACTAATCTTTTGTGTTTCATGCACCAAGTCCCACTGTATTGCAGCACTTTGCAATTTTTCTCCATTTTTTTTTTCTGCCAAAGTGCATGACCCCCCACTTTCCAACATTATACTCTATCTACCAAATTTTTGCCCACTCACTAAGCCTGTCTGTCCTTTTGTAGGTTTTTTGTGTCCTCCTCACACATTGCTTTTCCTCCCATCTTTGTATCATCAGCAAACTTGGCTACGTTACACTCGATCCCTCCATCCAAGTCGTTAATATAGATTGTAAATAGTTGGGGTCCCAGCACTAATCCCTGCGGCATCCCACTAGTTACTGATTGCCAACCCGATAATGAACCATTTATCCCGACTCTCTGTTTTCTGTTAGTTAGCTAATCCTATATCCATGCTAATATATTACCCCCAACCCCGTGAACTTTTATCTTGTGCAGTAACCTTTTATGTGGCACCTTGTTAAATGCCTTCTGGAAGTCCAAATACACCACATCCACTGGTTCCCCTTTATCCACCCTGTTCATTACATCCTCAAAGAATTCCAGTAAATTTGTCAAACATGACTTCCTCTTCATAAATCCATGCTGACTCTGCCTAACTGAATTTTGCTTTTCCAAATGTCCCGCTACTGCTTCTTTAATAATGGACTCCAACATTTTCCCAACCGCATATGTTAGGCTAACTAGTCTATAATTTCCTGCTTTTTCTCTGCCTCCTTTTTTAAATGGGGGTGTTATATTTGCAATTTTCCAATCTGCTGGGACCTCTTCAGAATCCAGGGAATTTTGGTAAAATTACAACCAATGCATCCACTATACCTGTCGCTGCTTCTCAAGACCCAAGAATTCAAGCCATCGGGTCCAGGGGATTTATCCGCCTTTAGTCTCATTATCTTACTGAGTACCACCTCCTTAGTGATTGTGATTGTGTTAAGTTCCTCCCACCCACCCCCCCCTCTCCCCCATAGCCCCTTGACTATTCACTGTTGGGATATTTTTAGTGTCCTCTACCATAAAGACTGAAACAAAATATTTGTTCAAAGTTCTGCCATATCCATGTTCCCCATCACTAATTCCCTTTTAAAGTAAATTCTGGAAGTAAGACAAAGGGACGCAGGTTCAAGCTAGTAAAAGTCACGATTAGGACTGGTATTAAGAAGTTGTGTGCACAAAGATTGATCAACACATGGATTGAACTTCCAGATACTTAATGTTAAGGAGGACTGGAGGACTGCTAATGTGGTACCCTTGTTTAAGAAGGGAGAAAGGGATAGGCCAAGTAATTACAGGCCTGTCAGCCTAACCTCAGCAGTGGGAAAATTATTGGAAAAATTGCTGAAAGACAGGATAAATCTACATTTGGAAAGGCAAGGACTAATTAGGGACAGCCAGCAGAGATTTGTTAAGGGAAGATCATGTTTGACTAACCCGATTTGAATTTTTTGAGGAGGTAACCAAGTGGGTCAATGAGGGTAGTGCATACATTGTAGTGTAAAGGACTTTAGCAAAGCTTTTGATAAGATCCCTCATGGTAGACTGGTCACGAAGGTTAAAGTCCATGGGATCCAGGGCAAAGTGGTTAGTTGGATCCAAAATTGGCTGAGGTAGGAAGCAAAGGGTAATGGTTGATGGATGTTTTTGTGACTGGAAGGATGTTTCCCGTGGAGTTCCACAGAACTCAGTACTGGGTCCTTTGCTTTTTGTGGTATATATCAATGATTTAGATTTGAACATAGGGAGTATGATTAAGAAGTTTTCAGATGACACTAAAATTGTCTGTGTGGTTGATAATGAAGAGGAAAGTCATGGACTGCAGGAGGGTATCAATCTACTGGTTAGGTGGGCAGAGCAGTGGAATTTAATCTGGAGAAGTGTGAGGTAATGCACTTTGGGAGGGCTAATAAGGAAAGAGTATACACATTAAGTGGTAGGCCAATTAATAGTGTAGATGAACAAAGGGACCTTGGAGTGCTTGTCCACAGATCCTTGAAAGTAGCAGGCTAGATGGATAAGGTGGTTGAGAAGGCATACGGATGCTTGCCTTTATTGGCCAAGGCATAGAATACAAGAGCAGGGTGATTATGCTTAAATTGTATAATATTCTGGTTAGGCCACAGCTGGACTCCTGCGTGCAGTTCTGGTTGCAGTATTATAGGAAGGACATGATTGCATTAGAGAGGGTGCAGAGGAGATTTACTAGAATGCTGCCTGGAATGGAGAATCTTGGCTATGAGGACAGATTGGATAGGCTGGGTTTGTTCTCATTGGAACAGAGGAGATTGAGAGGCGATCTCATTGAGGTGTACAAAATTTTGTGGGGCTTGGATATAGTGGATAGCAAGGGCCTATTTCCATTGGTGGAGGGGTCAATTATGAGGGAGCATAGTTTTAAGGTGGTTGGTGGAATATTCAGAGGTGATTTGATGGGGGTCTTCTTCACTCACAGGGTTGTGGGGGGTCTGGAACTCACTGCCTGGAAGGGTGGCGGAAACCCTCACCACATTTAACATGTGATTGGATGGGCACTTAAAATGCCATAACCTGCAGGGTTGCAGACCTAGAGCTGGTAAGTGGGATTAGACTGGATAACCTCTTGTTGACCAGCGCAGATACGATGGTAAGTATCTGATTCGCTGCAGGGAATCAAATATGGCCAAGGTGATCTCCTGGTCTAGTTTCGCTCACCTGGATGGGTCGGAGAGATTTTGTTCCGCAATTGACCTGGGTTTTTATCTGGTTTTTGCCTCTCCCAGGAGATCACATGGCTCCGGTTGGGGTGGAGTGTAGAATGTTTCAGTGTAAGGGCTGTCGTCGTTGTGTGGGGCGGACTGGTTGGTCTGGGTGCTCTTTACCTTTCTGCCATTGTTCATGGGTTTATATGTAACCTTCAGGGCTGCTGACCGAGGACCGTACGGCTCTTTGTCGACCGGCGCGGACACGATGGGCCGAAATGGCCTCCTTCTACACTGTAAATTTCTATGTTTCTATACAGTAATGAAGGTGAAAACCCTGGAATCACTTGAGAAACAATTAGATATTGCAATGAGGGGAATTAAGATTTTTCTAGATGAATGAATTAAAGTGGGCTGAATGCCCAAACCATAAATATCTTGTAATCAACAAAGGTTTCCTTCAATAGGCAGGCAGTGTGTAATGGCTGGATAATGATTTTTCTGGTGACTGCCAACTTCCGCAGTCCACAAGCATCTGTAAAGAAAAAAGACAAGACATGTTTTGGGTGTGCACCCTTCATCCGAACTGGAAATGAAAAGATAAGGAGCTCCCACTCTGTGATTGACTTATCTGTTGATCTCTCTTTTCTCTTCTCTGCTTTTTTCTAACCTGCTGAGTTCTGATGCAGGGAACCGACATAAACTTGTCTTTTGTCTTCACAGGTGCTGACTGACCTGTGTTATTTTTCTCCCTACATTTTTGTTGGTTTCAAGGTGGATGGTTTCGGCCACATACTGAGCAGTCACTGGAGAAGTGCCAGAGTGACGGGGTTACATTTCAATGTTAGAGTATAGTCGGCAAAAAATAGTGAACTTGTTGAATGTGCTGCTACTTGTTATGTTTTACTTATAGAACCTTACTCATTTCATGCAATTTTCAGTACAAGCTCAACGTGATAACACATCTCTCATTTTATACAGTGTTCCTATATTCCTCCTTGTGAAAGAGACAATCAGAAAAACTCAGAAAATGTTGAGAGTTGGCATGACTATTGGAAGGAAGAAATAGGCTCACAGACTTTTATATGCTACATTAATCGGCAACGAAGGTAAGACAATATGGAAAATTCACTGAGCACATCTACGTACAATATGCCTTGCATTAAATAAAGTTTTTAAAATTAAATGTAATCTAATGTGACAAATTTCCCTACAGGACATTAGTTGAACATGACTTCTAACAGTGTTTTGACATGAACATACAAATGTAGTGGGGTAGATTTTCATCGTTGTTGCTTGGGTGTTCAGCATTGCCTGGGTGAAACGCAAAGGAAAATCTTGCGTGATATTTCACACGACAGTCAATGAGCTGACCCGACTTTCCTTCCATTCAAATGAATAGAAGAAAAATCAATTGGTTCTGTAAGTTGTATAATCCTCCCTGCCAGATTTTACTTTTGAGTTTCGCCCAGGCAATACTGAGCACCCACGTGGTAAACCTTACAACAACTTGCATTTATATAGCACCTTTAACATAGTCAAATGTCCCTAGGTGACAAACACTATTTGTCACCAAGCCAATTATCATATTGGGACAGATGACCAAAAGTTTCGTCAAAGCGTTAAGTTTTAAGGAGTGTCTTAAAGGAAGAGGGAGTTACCCTAATAACTTTACAGGCAACTCTCGATTATCCATACATGGATCCAACAGGGAACCGTTGGAATGGGATTTAAAATTCTGTTGCTAACAAGTGAAAAGACAGCTCCAAATAATTTTGGAAAATCGCGTTTCAAACGCTGTGCTCATTTGTATTTGCTCTCTCTCTCTCTCTCTCTCTCTCGCACACTCACACATTTTTTTCTCTCTCTCTCACACACGCTCTCTCTCTCACCGTAAACATCACCCTCCTCTGCCCTTGCTTTGCTGGTGTGTGTGTGTGCTGTTACGGCCGATGCCGGGAATGGGAGCAGGGCCGGCACCGGGTTCCAGGCACAGAACCTGTACATGCATGCTGGTAATGTCCATCTTTTGTTACTGTTTGTAGCTGATTGTATTTATTCATTAAAGTTTTAACTTTTAAATTGTAGACTCATCCTATCGGAAAAATCGTTTACCCAGAATAGCCCAATCGCCGAGGGACCCGGATAATCGAGAGTTGCCTATATTATAGTTAACTTATTTAACTGATATTTGTGAAAAGAAGCATAATTAAAATAGTATTCACATTTCATTTTCTAAACAAGAAAAGAATATGATTAAAGGTAAATAAACTGTTCTGTACTATTTTTTAAGCACAAATATTGGTGACTAATGTGAAACAATAAATTATATTCCACTCTGGTTATTATACAAATTTTTCAATGATGAAATTTGCAATTATGGTTAATAATTGGACATCATTCTTTTCAGTTTCTGACCATGTGAAAAGGTTTGTCATGGCAAACTTCTGAAGTTAAAACAAATATTCAAGTTGCAAAAAGTATTGCACACTGCTAACTCTCGTTCAGCCAGGTTTCCATGGGTGGATGGAGTTAAAATCACCCCTTGAAGAACTTAAAATTCATTGTATAAAAATAATAGAATAAATCCACAGCCTCTAACTGGAATTTTGAAAAAAAATCTTTTTAATCTGCAGCTATATTTCTATCACTACTGAAATTCGTAATGAAAATAAAGATGCATGTCATTTTTTTTAGAAGGATAATTTTTTTCCTCCCAGAATAACATGTTCAGGATTATTTGATTGTCACAACTAAATTCTGTTAGCTGCATTCTCAATTGATCATTGCTTTAATGAATGGATCTGGTAAATACAGAAGGCCAATAGCTCTGCTGTTCTCAAAACATTGCCGTTATATTTGCTGAAGTTACTTAACAGTTTGATAAATATGAGCCCAGTAGCTAATAAAACTGTAGACCGAGGTTATAAAACAATTTGGGGAAAATAGCCTATATTGAATTAAGACAACTTGCGCTCTGCATTGCAGAATATGAATGGGTACAATTGTCTTTTTATGTATAAAAGAGTAGGGTCGCACAGGACAAGTACTGTACAAAGATCTTATTGTGATTCACGGGGAAAATATCTCCTGTATTTAACTATTAGAAACAATTCAATTCAATTATTTTTAACATTCACCAGAGGGGATGGTCATTATAGGCAGTCCCTTGAAGTCGAGGAAGACTTGCTTCCACTCCAAAAGTGAGTTCTCAGGTGACTGAACAGTCCAATACGGGAATTACAGTCTCTGTCGCAGGTGGGACAGACGGTCGTTCTGAATCGATCTGAGTCGTTTCTCAATCGGGAATCCCACCTTCACAATGTTTCTGAGGATGGTCACTGTAAATGTGAAGGTCCCTTGACTGGCTTTGACTCCTACAATTCATTATTTTAGAAACTTTGCAAGGATGGCAGGCCTGATCAGGAGAGGAGGCACTATTAGTAAATTACTGTAACTAAAACAAAAGTTTGGCTAGACATAACAACAACAACAAAAAATGACATATTTGCCATTAATAATTGAGTATAGAACCTTATCATACAGTGTTCCTTGAATTAAAAATCGCTCCAAGTTATCATGTGCAGCAATTTGTTTCCCCAATGATTAAAGTGTTGAAACAATAATTTGTATATTCTTTATTCGACAAAGTATACTGTTCACTAAGGCTGTGTTTGGCTATTTTTATAGACCTGATGATGTGCTTTTGAAGCGTGCCCATGATGAAAATGTTCTTTTGCACTGTGTACTCTGGCCTCTCCTTACTCTGCTAGTGGGTGTCCTCATTGTGCTGCTGACAGTGTGTGGTAAGAGTCTTGCTGTCCGAGCAGAAGCATTGCAGAAAATGAAGTACTCCTAGTGAGAAGACTGATGACGGGTGGCCATCAGTCAGCATTCCAGTCGTGCCATAATCAATCGTGCATTCAAAGGCAAATCCTCGATGACAAAGACCTGAAATTATTTCACTCTCAAATGTAAATTAACAGAGTTTAGTCTGATTTAAGCTGCTGTGAAGACTAAAGGCTTGATGATTGTAAATGCTTGCAAATTGGCATGAAGGTTCCACTGCATTATTGCTGAGAAAAAAAGCAGCAGACCTAATAAAACTTAACTATTTGCCTTCAATTCGTTTTCAATATGGTTATCCTGGTTCCCACATTATATTGTGAGCTAACTGCAACCCCACCTCTTTGTCAACCTTAATTAAATGAAGGCTCCCAGAATCTTTGCTATTGATAACTTTTTTAGAAAACTCTGTACTTTGTAATGATGTAAATGAATGGGTTTAAAAAATAAAATCTTATGACAGTACTGGAAGCTTTCTCCAGTCACTTTGGAAAGTTGTTTCTTCTTTATTTGTCCTGGGATGTGGGCGTAACTGGCAAGGCCGGCATTTATTGCCCTTGAGAAGATGGTGGTAAGGCATCACCTTGAACTGCTGCAGTGAAGAAACTCCCACAGTGCTGTTAGGGAGGGAGTTCCAGGATTTTGACCCAGCAGCGATGAAGGAATGGTGATATACTTCCAAGTCAGGATGGTGTGTGACTTGAGGGGGAATTTGGTGATGGTGCTCCTGTGTACCTGCTGTGCAAGAACTGTCTATTTGAGTAATAAAGAGTACATAGGACATGTATATTAACCTTTTACATTTGAAACACTTCATACAGTCATAGAATGATACAGCCCAGAAGGAGGCTGTCCAGCCCAGCATGTCTGTGCCGGCTTGTTGAAAGAGCTGTCCAATTAGTCCCACTCCCCTACTCTTTCCCCATAACCCTCCAAATATTTCTACTTCAGTATCTTTTTTGAAAGTTATTATTGAATCTGCTTCCACTATCCTTTCAGGTAGTGCATTCCAGATCACCTTAACTCACTGTGTGCATTTTTCCCCCCTCATGAAACCTCTGGTTCTTTTGACAATTACCTTACCACCAGTTGTAGCTGTAGAAAGTGTTTTGGAGACCTGCCTAAATAGGGGCTTCCGTAGATTTTTGTGCCTTTCGATTAACATGCAGGTGTGATCGAGTATGAATTCTGGTTATATTTTGCATGAAATGCCATTCGTTATAATGGTCTTTAAAAACCACATTGGCAGGACACAGGAAAAATAGTAATGTGCATTCAAATAAGAAGTAAGGAAGAATAAGACCCATTTGTTTTGCAAAGACTGACCAGTTAGTGCTATAATGTCACAGTACTGAGCCAGTAGATCTTGCAGTGGAGCCCTTTGGCTCCAGTTCAAAAGATTCATATTTAAATCAGTGATATGACTGATATCTGAAACTAGCTACCTTTACCAGGTGGGTTTCACTAGTTCTTTGAGACAAACTGCTAAATCAAATATATTGTGGTGCTGAAATATTTCCTGGGGTCAGTAGCACCTCCAAGCCAGTTTCTCCTAATTATAGAATCAGTGCTCAATGAAAAATCAGCAGATATGAAACAGAACAAAAATACCAAAGCTACATGTAATTTTTTTGAAAGGGTCATTATCAATCCTCAAATTGTGAGCAAACCTTTATTTTTGAAACTCCGTGTTTTGGGTTTTACAATGTGAGGGCTAAAAGTGTTACTAAAGGCAGAAAGCCGGGTTTAAAATCTTATATTCAATTTTTGTTTTAGCATTTTGCAAAGTAAAAATGCTCATTTCAGAAAAGGTCCAGTGCATAAAATATCTAAATTTAACAATACAAGAGCAGGTATACCTGTGCAAAAGGAAATTAATTGAATAGGACCTGTTTGAGGCCATGGAAGAAAATAAATTGATTGTTCATTACTTCAGATTTGATTTACATGCTCACATTCTGCAATTGTAACTACTAGATGGATTGGGAGGCAAAGAAAACAATTGCTTTGGGGAGGAAGGAGTCTCTCATGGAAGCTCATTAATTATCATTGGTTTATCGCTGGAGTCCATTACACTTCAAAGGCTAGATGGGAAACACTGCTGCATCTAACATACTTATTTTGGGCTCAATTTTCCCCAATTATCTACGCCCTTTTTTGGTGTGCACTAGTTTTTTTTTGAGTAAATTTAAATCTCCAAGTTTCCCCAAAGTTTCTGTGCTAGCGTAATTCACTTGGGTAGGATTTTTTAAAGCTATGATTTGTTTTACCGCGTTAGGGGCGTAACCTGCCACTGGCACCAATTCTGGCCATTTAAGAAAGTTTGACCAGCTCCGATTTACTCCCAATTTTTCTTGGGACAGCGAATGTAACCACTCTCAAAACCTTCTGGGCAGTTAATAAAATCGGCACAGGTAAGAGAATCAGTGCAGCAGATGCAGTTCCACGGCCCGGACAGCAGCAGCAGCAGAGAGGGAGAGAGAGGAGGAGGAGGAGGAGGGCGGGGGGGGGGGCAGGAGGCCTTTCGGCCAGGGTTAGGAGCGGCACCTGGTACGGGCAGGGTAGGGAGGCCTTTTGGCCATGGCTAGCAGTGGCAACTGGCACCAGAAGGCCTTTCGGCCAGGGTTAGGAGCGACACCGGGGGGGGGGGGGGGGAGGGATAGACTTTTGGCATAAACTTTTTTATAATTTAATGCTGGTGATCTGCTGCAAGGTACTTGTGCAGGTTGCTGTGAGCTGGCCAGAATGTGTTGTATGTTTCACTTTCCCGCCTCAGCCTGCAGTGTGTCCCTCGTTACCCTGGAAACTCGATCTTTTTGGCACCGATCTTAGGCTCCACCCCAAAGCTAAAGGACAGGCTAGACGACACCAAAATCAACAATTCAAACGGGGAACGTTGGATGATTTTGTTTTGGCACCAAGTACACCAAAAATCGGCTTTGGGGAAAATTGAGTCCCTTGTTTTGTAATATATTGATGTTTTATAATGTTAGAGATGGGGGTGGACATGATTATCTCCAAGAATTGACAAATAAGTAATCCAAGCAGAATTGATATCCGGATCGTCAATGAAGATTCATTATTGAATCTGTAAAATTAAATTTATTGTAAAATTTGACTGTCTTTACTGGAGAATTAGCTGTATTGCTATATCAGCAGCAAAAGGCTTATATTTATTGTTTGCAAGAAAGAAAATCAATAACATAGGTTTATGTGCTGGGCTCTTTAGGAATGTAATTTTTCAGGAATAATGATGTGAAGCAATTATTTTATTGCTGTTTCACCAACGTGCCAAGCAAAAAACTTTGGGCTAATAATTTGGGGCAGTAATACTCGCGAGCAATGAGCCAACTGTTGAAGTCTCGGCTCTCGCAAGAAATTGGGGTTACCACCCCCGAAAGGAATTGGTGCGCTAAATCAAGTGCTCCACTTCCTTTCTGGGGAGGTAGCAGGGCGGACGCCGTGGGAGCAGGGTGCAGTGCTACGCACTGGGCCACGTCGTGCTGCCGCGTAGGAAGGGCTCTTCCCTAAATTAAGGGAGGGGCCTAAGCTGCATACTCTGCAGATTTTAAACACACCTACCTGGACCACTGGGGAGCGGGGATACCGCGCGATTAGCCCAGCATTCAAGCAGAGTGCCGGGCTGAGCGATCACAGCACGGACCCCGCGGCCAAAGCTGCAGCGGTGAGCAAAAAAAAAGCCGACATTTGTTTGGCGAGCAGCCGGCCACCTCCCCTTTAACTTTTTCCCCGCTAGCGGCCGCCCCCCCCCGGTATGTGCCCCCTGAAGCTGTCGCTGTCATCGTCCAGCACAGCTTCAGGTGCCAATATCCAATTTAGGGTCCGGGATGCCACGCATGGTGATGTTACAGGTGAGACCTCTTGATGTATCTATTCCTGAATGCTTTGAAAACTGTCTATTCATGTAAACAGTTGTACCTCTCTCAAACAAGGCTTCCTGACCTAACTGTTCTTAACCTCTTTGAAGAATAGGCTTTATTATCATTCTATACTATAATTAATGTACCCTCTATCTAAGTTTATTACCGTAGCTGCCAAGGTTACACTTTAATCACTCCTGGCTGACTTCATTGCTGTCACTTATTTCCTTGCACAAGCACTTTTGTCTATAACACTCCAATACTAAAAGCAGAAGATTTCTTCTCTTGATACTTCAAAGCCATCCCATTTATCTTTGAAAGTCAGTTGCTCTAAGGTACAAGAAAGTTCGATTATTTACCCTTAACTCCCCAAGATGTCCAATATACAGCTCTCCAGGATGTCCAACACCATTCACCTTCATGCTGCCTGTTCCATTTGAAGAGATATAAATGGGTCACATGTCATTATGTATCAGAGCTGAATTGACCTAACAGGTTTTAAGAACCAATTTGTTGGGTTTAGGGGACTGCACTTAATATAATTAAAATAATTCTCAGTCAAAAACAATCAAAAATTTCTCCCTATCCTTTAATACACTTAACAAGAACATTACAAAGCATGGGACAAGAAAGAAATGTTTAACTCCTCAAGCTTATTCCTTCAATGGACAATGTAAAACTTGCTCAATCTTCTGAAAGAGGTTATGTAAAGTTTCCCTCTGACCCCAATGATAAGTGAGAAAAGCCTCAGTTTATTTGACCATAAGTTATGAGTCACTGTCCAGTTGCTTTTCATGTCATGACATGACCATCAACTCAGTGACCATGGTATTCCACAGAGTATTTCATAAGCTCTGTGTTTACTTATCAATGTAAATCTCAATTCCACTCCTAATGATATATTATCCAACTCTTGTGATTGTTGCTCGACGCAAAGCTAATTGTTTTTGTGAGAAGACTGTTTCCCATATCCAAATGTTTTTAAATCTCAAGACTCGTTACTTTTGTACTTGTAGCTTTCACTTCTGTGCTTACAGTCCAAATTAAATTGGCTGTATAATTATATGCATAATATGAGTAGTAAAGTTCCTAAATTCGTAGATCTTGATCATCTCAAAGGGACCTGCACACATTTCTGTGGTGACCTAAATTTCCATGTCCATTTCTCGTGTGTCACTGTATATGCTTTCTGTGCCGGTTTATTGGGATAACTTGCATGTGTGTTCACCTAAAAAGGTGTAAGCACAAATAAACTGTGAAGCTGTTGCCAATTAATTTGAACTGTTATAGATCCATACAGCAGGGAACCATTCTACCCATCATACCTGTGCTGGCTTTCTGAAAAAGCTATCAATTAGTCCCACTCCCTTGCTCTTTCTCCATAACCCAGCAATTTTATCCTTTTTAAGTATATATCTAATATATAGCAAAAGCAATTAGCTTTATGTCAAAGCAGTTATAAAGCTACACCTTTTATAAAAAAATAAAAAGTAATTTGATTTCAGGATGTCGGCAATACAAGTACTGGCAAAGTTGTATTTATTGCCCTGAGAAGGTGATGATGGTTCTTCGCCTTGAGTCACTCAAGTACTTGTGATGATGGTGCTCCAATAATGGTGTTATGGTGGGGAATTCCAGGATATTGATCCAACTACGTAGAAGGAATAACAATATATATCCAAGTCACAAATGTGTGAGATTATAAGTGAACTTTGAGAAGATGGTGTTCCTATGATATTGTTGCTCATTCTTCTTGGTGGTAGATGTTGCAGCAGAGGGAGGTACTGTTGAACTTTGGTAAGTTGCTGTATTGCATCCTGTAGATTGTACTGCAGCTATAGTATGCTAGTGATGGTGGAGGTGTATATTAAGCTTGGTGTCAAGCCGCTCTGTCCTGGATAGTGTGAAATATCTGGAGTATCGTTGTAGCTGCATACATCCAGATGAATGGTAAGTATTCCATCACACTCCTGACTTGAGCCTTGTAGATGGCCGGGAGGTGAAGTGCCCAGCTTCTGTCCTTCTCTGGTAGCCATAGTATTGATATGGCTGGCTTAGTTAAGCATCCGGTCAATGGTGACCTCATCTCCCCACATCTTGATGGTGGGAGAACTCAGCAATGATGGTGCTATTGAAGGTCAAGGGGAGATGACTTAGCACTTTCTTGTTCGAGATGGTCATTACCTGGCATTTATTTGGTGTGAATGTTATCTGCTATTTCTCAGCCCAAGATGGATGTTATCCAGATCCTGTTATAGGTTGACATGAGCTGTTTCATTATTGTAAGTTATAAGTGGATCTGAGCACTGTGGAATTGTCTGTGAACAGCCTAGCTTTGAATTTCTGATGGAGAGAAGTTGATGGTTAAAGGCTAAGGAGAGATTTTCTTCAAAATAAAGAAATCAGTAGTAATGGATGAAAATCTACGATAATAACTGATGTCTAAACATCATAGAATTTACAGCACTGAAGGAGGCCATTCGGCCCATTGTGTCTGGGCTCGAGCCGGCACCTCAGCTGCAGCAGTGTATTCTAATCCCATTTCCTACCACTTCCTCCTTTTTTTTATTTTATTCTTTTTCAAACTCTTGTGCAATTCTATTTTTAAATGATATCATATAAATCATAGAATTTAAGATGTCATTAAACAATTTGCAAATGATTGAATCATAATCAATCCCACTGACCATTCTAGTGAATTCAGAAGTCAAAGTGGAACTGATCATACAGTGGGTTAACATCTTATCATTTCACTTTTGGGGTTGGTTTGCATCCATTCTGGACTAATGGCGATAAACTCTCCTGTTTCTGCTGGCTGGAAGGGTTCTACGTGACATGGTTTCAGCCAGTCTCACTCCACCTCCTAGTGGACAAAGACCCACAAGACATAATTACTCAAAACTCATCACTATATTGCACCAGATAGGTTGCCTCACAACCCTGTAATGGTAGATTTGTGAAACTGTACTTATATCACTATCTGCCTTAACGCAGCATCTGAAGTTCGGGAAAGCTCCTTTCCATTCTTTTCCATTGGCCGGTAGTAATAAAGCCTCCCGAGTAGTGGTTTATTTGCTGCTGCAATATAACAGTCTTTTATGATCAACCAAACCTGTTTTTATTGAGTATGCGGCACATGCAATTTTGAGAGTTCAAGAGGTATTGGTTTCAGAAATAATGCTCCGCCAATAATCAGATATCTTTACTTCTAGATGCTATTTTGGAATACCTGAAGCACATATTAATTCTAACTGCATTTTTGTAGATCATTTGTTATTGAATGCATATAACATATTTGAAACTTGATCTTTTAAAAAAAAATAGAGACAGTAATGTGTCTGTCCCTCAATCAATATCACAAAAACAGATTGTCTGGTCACTTAACTCATTGGTGTTTGTGGGAGCTTGCTGTATGCAAATTGGCTGCCGTGTTTCCCTACATTATAACAGCAACAACACTTCGAAAGTACTTCATTGGCTTTGAAGCACTTCTGGACACGATGACAGGAGCTCTATGAGTGCAAGATTCTTCTTCTAGTAAATAGATTACATATGTGAGAAGACAATTTACAATTAAAGAAAATGACTACGTGAGTTGAAATATACAACTTTACGGGAAAATTAAAGCATACCTTCTGACATCAGAATGCCAATTAATTTCTTGGGAAAATACTGGAGTTATCAGAGCACTGTGCAGGCAATGTACTAAGTGGCATAAGGTGAGTAGGTGGAGAACTAGGAATTGGAATATTGATTTTCCTTACAATTTTGCAAGAAAATAGTGATTAAATGCTCTCCCAAATGATAGCTGAAAGCATCACGATGTGTTTCCTATAGTTCATTATAGCTTTATCCCTAGGGATTATAGTGGCAGTCTAGTAATGAAAACAAAAACTCACTAATCTTATTAGATTGCTGCATAAATACAGAAATGGTTCTATATAATTGCTTTTTCCAACAATGCTCATGTTAGAAAGAGCACTGATGAAATTATGAAATGAATATCTAGCAAACAAATTTAAGTTAACTGCACATTTTTAGTTATAGATCTTACGAGAAGGATGGTAAATTATAAAAGATATTAATAGGAGTTTCTGAAGGAGCTTGTATTTTCGTGAAAGGATAACTAAGGAAAGAGGGTTATAAATCTTTAAAAATGTAAGTTGCTTTCATCAATTTTTTACGTAGTTGATCTTATAGAGTTAAACCAACAACTAAAGAATATTCATAAGAAAAAAGGTGGTAAAGCAATTCACAGACTAACTTTCAATAGTTCCTATTGAAGTATTACATGTGCTACTAAATGTAAAACCATGAATAGACACATAAGGGAAGCCACAATCCTGTCTGGCTAAAATTAGATTTTGAATTTCTATCCAGGATTGGTAATGATACCTCCAGAGATTAAGTATTGGTATATGATGAATTCTAATATTGCTGTCAAATGAATATCACTTAAATAGTGCAGTTGAAGAGAAGAAGGGAATATTGGTGGCAAATATTTTACTTTGGTGGCTTAACTATGTCAAGACTATCTAAAGCAATCTTTTATTGCTTTAAATATAAATAATATTGTCCTAAATTTATTTCATAATTTGTCCACAAGACAAAGAACTCCAGCTGTTCGAATAAATAGGTGGTGTGCAGGCTGAACCGTGTGTAAAATTAATTTGAATAAGTTTGTTAAAAGGTAAGTAATCCAGTGGGGAAAGTAATTTCTTTTTCATTTTCTTATCATTAATGTTGGTTTGCTGCCATTAAATTGATCCTTCAAAAATGAATTTCTTCAGACTGTCTCAATTATTTTCTTTCTGTGATCACCCTGCTTTGCTGAGGTGAAGAATGCTATAAAAGGCCTCAAGCCCATACAAGTGACATGCCAAAACATGCTCTTGGGGCAAACTTTTAACTCCAAGTTAGCCTGTGAGAGAAATAACAACAGCAACTTACATTTATATAGCACCTTTAACATGGTAAAACATCTCAAGGCGCTTCACAGGAGCGTTACCAGACAAATTTGATAGCGAGTCACATAAAGAAATAATAGGACAGGTGAAGAGTTAGGTTTTAAGGAATGATTTAAAGGAGGATACAGAGAGGTTTAGGCTTAGGGCCTCGGCAGCTGAATGCACTGCGGCCAATGGTGGAGTGATGGAAATTGGGGATGTTCAAGAGGCCAGAATTGGAGGAGCGCAGAGGTCACAGGGGGTTATAGGGTTGGAGGAGGTTACAGAGATAGGGAGGGACTCAAACAAAAAGATGAGAATTTTAACATCGAGGTGTTGCTGGACCGGAAGCCAATGTAGGTCAGCAAGCACAGGGGTGATGGGACTTGGATGGGACTTGGTCGAGTTCAGATACGGGCAGCAGAGTTTGGATGAGCACAAGTTTACAGAGGGTGGTAGCTGTAAGGCCAGCCGGAGAGCATTGGACTAAATGAATATCATAGAAATCTACAGCACGGACGGAGGCCACTTCGGCCCATCGTGTCGAGTATGTAAAGAAGATCTTGTTCAAATGGACAACTAAACCAAGGGAAGAGGAACTAAAAAATAAGGTATATTAGCCATGGTTTTATATTACAGTTAGAGATCTGACAACTTAAGATGAGAATAAAGCCTAGAACTAAATGTTACATAGGATTACATAGAATATACAGCACAGAAACTAGTCCATGCCAGCATTTATGCTCCACTCGAGCCTCCTCCCATCTTACCTCATCTAAATCTATCAGCATACCCCTCTATTTCCTTCTCCCTCATATGCTTGACTAGCCTCCCCTTTAAATCCATTTATACTATTCGCTTCAACCACTCCCTGTGGTAGCAAGATCCACATTCTCACCACTCTTTGGGTAAAGAAGTTTCTTCTGAATTCCCTATTGGATTTCTTGGTGACTATCTTACAATGATGGCTTCTAGTTATGCTCTTGCCCACAAGTGGAAACATTCTCGCTGTATCCACTCTATCAAAACCTTTCATGATTTTAAAGACCTCTATTCGGTCACCCCTCAGCCTTCTCTTTTTAAGAGAAAAGAGACCCAGCCTGTTCATCCTTTTCTGATATGTATACCCTCGAATTTCTGGTATCATCCTTGTAAATCTTCTCTGCACCCTCTCCAGTGCCTCTATATCCATTCAACTAAAATGCTCCTTTATCTTTAAATTGGACCATAATTTGCTGTGGCAATTTGAAAAACTTAAACATCCAGGGGCAAATCTAATTAACACTGTTAGATGGTTTGCCACAGCAAATTATGGTCCAATTTAAAGATAAAGCAACATTTTAGTTGACTGGATAGATTGGAGTGTCTTGCAATACGACTCAGCTAAGTTTTCAAGGACCGTGACAGGCTGGTGCAGGCTGTGCGACTTAGCCTTGCGAAGAGGTATTATGGAGGTCCTGGAGAAAGAAGTCCTCTGAATACAGAGATAGGCTTGTAACCCTCATTGGCGTGCTCAAAAATCATAAAGTCGTGGAAGTAAGTTGCCTGTCTGATTAGAAAAATCTTAATTCCCAGGCATATTGTAAAAATTAATATCCAATATGCTGTTCCACTCTACAACCTACCACAGAGACCAGCTTCAACATAAAAAATGCAAACCAAGCTCTACAGTTTATTTCTAGAGGTATCTCTACAGTTTATTTCTAGAGGTATATTGAATTGAAAGGTAGGGAAGTTATGCAAACCGGAATCGAGCCTTGGTTAGACCACACTTAGAGTACTGCGTTCGGTTCTGTTCACCATATTATAAAAAGGTTACAGAGGCACTGGAGAGGGTGCAGAGAAGATTTACGAGGATGATACCAGAAATGCCAGGGTATACATACCAGGAAAGGATGAACAGGCTGGGTCTCTTTTCTCTTGAAAAGAGAATGCTGAGGGGTGACCTATCAGAGGTTTTTAAATTATGAAAGGTTTTGATAGAGCGGATACAGAGAGAGGGCAGAAATTCAGGTGCAGCCTGTCACGGTCCTTGAAAACTTAGCTGAGTCGTATTGCAAGACACTCCAATCTATCCAGTCAACTAAAATGTTGCTTTATCTTTAAATTGGACCATAATTTGCTGTGGCAAACCATCTAACAGTGTTAATTAGATTTGCCCCTGGATGTTTAAGTTTTTCAAATTGCCACAGCAAATTATGGTGCGCCAAAAAGCTGTCTATCATCGTCGTTACCCTCCGACCATCATCGTTACCCCCGATCAACATCGTTACCCCTCGATCAACATCATCATCGTTACCCCCCCAATCATCATCGTTACCCCCCCTGATCATCATCGTTACCAGCCCAATCATCATCGTTACCCCCCTGATCATCATCGTTACCCCCCCAATCATCATCGTTATCCCCCCTGATCATCATCGTTACCCCCCCAATCATCATCGTTACCCCCGATCAACATCGTTATCCCTCGATCATCATCATCATCGTTACCCCCCCAATCATCATCGTTACCCCCGATCAACATCGTTATCCCTCGATCATCATCATCATCGTTACCCCCCCACTCATCATCGTTACCCCCCCAATCATCATCGTTACCCCCGATCAACATCGTTATCCCTCCGATCATCATCGTTACCCCCGATCAACATCGTTATCCCTCCGATCATCATCGTTACTCCCCGATGATCATCTTTACCCCCCCAATCATCATCGTTATCCCCCATGATCATCATCGTTACCCCCCCTGATCATCATCGTTACCCCTCGATCATCATCGTTACCCCTCGATCATCATCATCATCGTTACCCCCCCAATCATCATCGTTACCCCCCCTGATCATCATCGTTACCCCCCTGATCATCATCGTTACCCCCCCGATCATCATCGTTATCCCCCATGATCATCATCGTTACCCCTCGATCATCATCATCATCGTTACCCCCCCTGATCATCATCGTTACCCCTCGATCATCATCATCGTTACCCCCCCAATCATCATCGTTACCCCCCCAATCATCATCGTTACCCCCCCTGATCATCATCGTTACCCCCCCTGATCATCATCGTTACCCCCCCTGATCATCATCGTTACCCCCCCAATCATCATCGTTACCCACCCAATCATCATCGTTACCCCCCTGATCATCATCGTTACCCCCCTGATCATCATCGTTACCCCTCGATCATCATCTTTACCCCCGATCATCATCGTTACTCCCCTCAATCAACATCGTTATCCCTCGATCAACATCGTTACCCCCCGATGATCATCTTTACCCCCGATCATCATCGTTACCCCCCGATGATCATCTTTACCCCCGATCATCATCGTTACCCCCCGATGATCATCTTTACCCCCGATCAACATCGTTACCCCCGATCATCATCGTCACCCCCCGATGATCATCCTTACCCCCGATCATCATCGTTACCCCCCCAATCATCATCGTTACCCCCCCAATCATCATCGTTATCCCCCCTGATCATCATCGTTACCCCCCCAATCATCATCGTTACCCCCCCGATCATCATCGTTACCCACCCAATCATCATCGTTACCCCTCGATCATCATCGTTACCCCCCCAATCATCATCGTTACCCCCCCTGATCATCATCGTTACCCCCCCAATCATCATCGTTACCCCTCGATCATCATCGTTACCCCCCCAATCATCATCGTTACCCCCCCTGATCATCATCGTTACCCCCCCAATTTTCATCGTTACCCCCCCAATCATCATCGTTACCCCCCCAATCATCATCGTTACCCCCCCTGATCATCATCGTTACCCCACTGTAAGATTTTTACATCTCTCTGAGCTTACATTTGACAGTGAGACGATTCTCTTTAAAACAATTGGAGCAGTTTATTAAAAACACACGCATGCATTTAACAGCAGTCGTCAAGTAACCTACAGATCTACCTTAGTTTCAACAGAGATACAATGAGGTTATAATAACGAGTGATATACGTTACGTCCCTTTGGCTGGCTGGTTTGAACACACTGCTTGCTGTTTCAGCTGGTCTTAAAAAGGAATGTCTTCTTGTGCCGTGTGTCCAAGATGGAGAGCAACCTGTGTGGCTTGAGTTTTTAAATCCCTTAAGTCCATTGTCCCTCCGAAAGCCTCATGATTGGATCTTGGCTCCAGGGTAGCTCCTTATTGGCTCTCCTCACACATGTGGCTATTTGGAGGCCAATACACAAAAGCCATGCGGCATCTCTGCGGGCCTCCATTTTGTTTCAACCCTAAAAACAGGCCTTTCCGTATTGTTATATATTTTAACCCCTTGCAACCTGTATCACATGACCACCAGAGGGCCTACTGTTGGAGTCCCGAGATCCCAGCATCTCTTGGGAGCACTGTATATAAGCAGGCCTCCCACGAGGTATCTGCAACCTGGAGTCTTATTAAAGGAGCTAAGGTCACACTTGCTCATTATTCACAGTACTCAGTTTCATCCCTTGTTATGAGTGTATCAATTGGTGACGAGGCAACGAACAACCGCGCAAAAATGTAAAGAACAGTTGGTATCCTGAAGAGGTTCTCAGAAGGGGACAATTGGGAGGCCTTCATGGAGAGATTCGATCAATACATTGTGGCCAACGAGCTGGAAGGGGGCGAGAATGCTGCCAAACAAAGGGCGATCCTCCTTACTGTCTGTGGGGCAACAACTATGACCTCATGAAGAATCTTCTAGCTCCGGTAAAACCAACAGCTAAATCCTATGAAGAATTGTGTACGCTGGTCCGGGAGCACCTAAATCCTAAGGAAAGCACTTTGATGGCGAGATATCAGTTCTATACATGTCAACGGCCGGAGGGCCAGGAAATGGCGAGCTATGTCGCCGAACTAAGGCACCTCGCAGGACATTGTGAATTTGAGGGATTCCTAAAACAAATGCTCAGAGACTTTTTTGTACTGGGCACTGGCCATGAGGTAATCCTTCGCAAACTGTTGACTGTGGAAACTCCGAATCTAAGCAAAGCCATAATGATAGCCCAGGCATTTATGTTCACCAGTGACAACACCAAACAGATTTCGCAGAGTAAAGAGGTTTTGGCCAGTACTGTGCACATAGTAACGTCGTTTTCGAGCAGGAATATACATGGCAGAACATACACACCGGCCGCTGCTGCATGACCTCAGATGACCCAGAGTCCGCCATCAATCGTTAATGTGAGGCAGTTAACACCTTGTTAGCGTTGTGGAGGTGATCATTGGGCCCATCAATGCCGCTTCAAGCACTATGTGTGCAACGGCTGTAGAACAATGGGACACCTCCAGTGAACGTGCAGGTGAGCTGCAAACCTTGCAAACCCTGCAAACCACCACCTTGCAGAGGAAGATCGATCCGCTGTGGATCAGGCTGAATTGGAGACTTATACCGAGGAGGCAGACATGTACGGGGTACACACATTCACCACGAAATGTTCATCAATAATGTTGAAAGTTGAACTGAACGGAATTCCAGTATCTATGGAACTGGACATGGGGACAAGTCAGTCCATAATGAGTAAAAAGGTCTTCGACAGGCTGTGGTGCAACAAGGCACACAGACCCAAGCTCAGTCCCATTCACACAAAACTAAGGACTTACACCAAGGAACTAATCCCTGTAATTGGCAGTGCATAAGTCAAAGTCTCCTATGATGGAGCAGTACTCCCGCTGTGGATCGTGCCAGGGGATGGCCCCACACTGTTTGGCAGAAGCTGGCTGAGAAAAATGCGCTGGAACTAGGATGACATCCGAGCACTTTCGTCCGTCGACGACGCCTCATGTGCTCAGGTTCTGAGCAGATTTCCATCGTTGTTCGAGCCAGGCATTGGAAGCTTCTCGGGGGCAAAAGTGCAGATCCATTTGGTTCCTGGTACACGACCCATCCACCACAAGGCACGGGCGGCACCGTATATGATGTGTGAGAAAGTGAAAATTGAGCTGGACAGGCTACAGTGAGAAGGCATCATCACGCCGGTGGAATTCAACGAGTGGGTCAGTCCGATTCTCCCAGTACTAAAAGAGGACGGCACAGTCAGGATTTGTGGGGACTATAAAGTAACGATTAACCGTTTCTTGCTGCAGGACCAGTACCCACTACCCAAGGCAGATGACCTATTTGCGACCTTGGCTGGAGGGAAGACGTTCACCAAGCTGGACCTGACCTCAGCCTACATGACGCAGGAGCTGGAGGAGTCTTCGAAAGGCCTCACCTGCATCAACACGCACAAAGGTATTTTCATCTATAACAGATGCCCGTTCGGGATTCGGTTGGCCGCGGCAATCTTCCAATGGAACATGGAGAGCCTGCTAAAGTCAGTTCCTCACACCGTGGTTTTCCAGGACGAGATACTGATTACAGGTCAGGACATCATTAAGCACTTGAAGAATCTGGAAGCGATTCTTAGTCGGTTGGATCATGTGGGACTCAGATTGAAACGCTCGAAGTGTGTTTTCCTGGCGTCGGAGGTCGAGTTCTTGGGAAGAAGAATCACAGCAGACGGCATCAGACCCACCGACGCCAAGACGGAGGCCATCAAGAACGTGCCAAGACCACAGAACATGACGGAGTTGCGGTCGTTCCTGGGACTCCTTAACTATTTCAGTAATTTCCTATCTGGGTTAAGCACCCTGCTAGAACCCCTACAGGTGCTACTGCGCAAGGGAGATGACTGGGTATGGGGGAATTCACAAGAGGCTGCCTTTGAGAAAGGAGAAATCTGTTGTGTTCAAACAAACTGTTTGTCCTGTATAACCCTTGTAAACGATTAGTGCTATCTTGCGATGCGTCGTCATACGGGGTCGGGTGTGTGTTACAACAGGCTAATGAATCGGGGATTTTGCAACCGGTCACTTATGCGTCCAGGAGTTTGTCCAAGGCCAAAAGGATCTGCAGCATGATTGAAAAGGAGGCTCTGGCATGCATTTACGGGATTAAAAAAATGCACCAATACTTGTTTGGCCTCAAGTTTGAGCTTGAAACTGACCACAAGCTGCTCATATCGCTGTTCTCTGAGAGCAAAAGGATTAGCACCAATGCCTCTGCCCGCATCCAAAGATGGGCGCTCACCCTGTCGGCATACAACTACGGGCATAGAGAACTGCGCTGATGCTCTCAGTCGGCTACCATTGCCCACCACCGGGGTGGAAATGGCATAGCCAGCGGACTTTCTCATGGTAATCGATGCATTCGAAAATGAAAAGTCACCCGTTACTATAATGTCCTTACACACTGCTATAAATTCACACGAGACACATTCTACAGACAAGGTCACTCTGTGACCTGAACCTTTATTCACAGGACCAAGAAGTGATGACCCTGTGTGGGACCTCCCTTTATGTACCTGGATGACCAGGTGAGGAGTGTCTCCCACAAGTTCATCCCCTGTGGTCAAGGTGTACATTTCTCAGGTGTATACAGTGTGCAGTGTTGTTATGAAGGTTACAGTTACATGAAGGTTACATACATGACATCACCTCCCCCCCAACGTCTTATGGGGTCAAAGATTAAGTCCTTCAGGCGGTCAACGCTCTCTCGTGGAGCGCCGCAGTTGGGGCTCTGGTTGTTGAGCCTTTGCCTGCGTCTCTGTCACCTATGGTGATTCCGGCTTGTCCGGGCTGGCCGCAGGGACTGTGCATGCTGCTGAATGTTCTTGTTGCTCGTTCACTGGCGGTGGTGTGGGCAACATCTCATGATCATCCTCAGGTTCCTCAGTGTTAAGAACAAATACAGGGTCATCAATTTCTATACATCTCCCCTTTGAGTTATGGTCACGGCACTCATTTTGGAACTGGCGCTTGCCCTCAACAATGTTTGACAGGACAGGATGAATGAGGGACAGCCGAGTTTTAAGTGTACATTTCATGAGTAGTTCCGCGGGCAGGACTCCCGTGAGTGAATGCGGGCGGGACCCATAGGCCAGCAGGTGGCGCAATAGGCGGCATTGAAGGGAGGGTCCTTGAATCCGGAGCATGTCCTGTTTTATGATTTGGACCGCACATTCCACCTGGCCATTGGAAGCCGGCTAGAACGGTGCCGTCCTAACATGTTTGATGCCATTACCCGACATGAACTCCAGGAATTCATAGCTAGTGAAACACGGGCTGTTGTCGCTAACCAGGATGTCCGGCAAGCCGTGGGTCGCAAAGACCGCACGCAGACTCTCCACAGTGGTGGATGTCGTGTACGAATTCAATATGATGCACTCGATCCATTTCGAGTACGCATCAACAACAATGAGGAACATTTTTCCCATGAACGGGCCTGTGTAGTCTACGTGAATACATGACCATGGCCTGGTGGGCCAAGGCCATGGGCTGAGCGGGGCCTCCCTGGGGGCATTACCCAGCTGGGCACATGTCGTGCACCTGCGAACACAGTATTCCAGGTCTGCGTCAATGGCCTTCATTAGCACGATGCCTGGGTGCTCGCTATGGAGTTCCCTGATGAATGCTTCCCTTCCCTTCTGGGGCATGACTACCCGGGCTGCCCCATAGTAGGCAGTTGGCTTGGATGGAGAGCTCATCCATCCATCTGTGAAACGGTCTGACCTCCTCGGGGCATGCTCCGTGTGCGGGCACCCAATCCTCAGTCAGGACACATTTCTTAATCAAGGATAGGAGGGGATCTCCGTTGGTCCAGATTTTGATCTGGCGGGCTGTAATGGGGGAGTCTGCACTGTCAAAGGCTTCAACAGCCATGACCGTCTCAGCGCTTTGCTCCGCTGCCCCCTCAGTGCTGGCCAGTGGAAGCCTGCTGAGCACGTCAGCGCAATTTTCGGTGCCTGGCCGGTGCCGTATGGTGCAGTCATACGCAGCCAGCGTGAGACCCCATCGCTGTATGCGAGCTGATGCATTGGCATTGACAGCTTTGCTGTCTGACAACAGGGATGTTAACGGCTTGTGGTCCGTTTCTAACTCGAACCTTCTGCCAAAAAAGTACTGGTGCATCTTTTTCACCCCGTAGACACATTCCTTTTCAACCATCCCATATCCCCGTTCTGCTTGGGAGAGCGACCTGGAGGCATAAACCACAGGTTGGAGTTGGCCCTCATCATTACTCTGCTGCAACACACACTCAACCCCATAGGATGATGCATCACATGTCAAAACCAATTTCTTACAGGCATTGTACAGAGTCAACAGCTTATTAGAACAAAGCAGGTTCCGCGCCCGATTGAAAGACCGTTCCTGACAGTCCCCCCAAAACCAATCGCAGCCCTTACACAGTAGCACGTGTAGCGGCTCCAATAATGTGCTTAAGTTCGGCAGAAAGTTCCCGAAATAGTTCAAGAGTCCCAGAAATGAATGCAACTCCGATGTGTTGCCAGGCCTGGGCGCACGACGGATCGCCTCCGTTTTGGATTCGGTAGGCCGGATCCCGTCTGCGGCAACCTTCCTGCCCAAAAACTCGACCTCTGGGGCCAAAAACACACACTTGGACTTCTTTAGTCGCAGGCCTACCTGGTCCAGTCGGCGTAGCACCTCCTCCAGGTTGTGGAGGTGTTCCGCGGTGTCTCGACCCGTGATAAGGAAGTCGTCCTGAAATACGATTGTTCCAGGGATGGATTTGAGCAGGCTTTCCATGTTCCTTTGAAAGATAGCAGCCGCTGATCAAATGCCAAATGGACACCTGCTGTAGACAAACAGCACCTTGTGCGTGGTGAAGGTGGTCAGTAGCTTGAATTCTTCAGCCAGTTCCTGGGTCATGTAGGCTGAAGTGAGGTCCAATTTGGTGAACAGCTTGCCGCCTGCCAGCGTGGCAAAAAGATCCTCCGCTCTCGGAAGCGGGTATTGATCTTGCAGTGACACTCGGTTGATAGTGGCCTTGAGGTTGCCACAGATCCTGACCGAGCCATCCATTTTTAGAACAGGGAGGATGGGGCTTGCCCAGTCGCTGAATTCAACGGGCGAAATTATTCCCTTTCTTAGCAACTTGTCCAACTCACTCTCAATTTTCTCCCACATCACATATGGCATAGCTCTGGCTTTGTGGTGCACTGGTCTGGTGTCTGGGGTGATGCGTATCACTACTTTGGCACCTTTGAAAGTCCCGACTTGAAATAGTGACTCAAATTTCTGTAGAACCTGTGAGCATGAACTTCGCTTCACAGATGAAATGGCGTGCACATTCCCCCACTTCCAGTTCATCTCGGCTAGCCAGCTCCTCCCCAAAAGCGCGGGACCATTTCCCGGGACAATCCAGAGTGGCAGCCAGTTCTCTGATCCATTATGTGTGACCACCAACATTGCACTGCCTAGCACTGGATGATCTCTTTGGTGTACATCCATAATTGCGTGTCAATGCGCTCTAGTTTGGGTCTGCTAGCTCTGAGTGGCCATAGTTTCTCGAATTTTTGGACACTCATAAGTGACTGGCTGGCCCCTGTGTCCAGCTCCATGCGTACCAGGATGCCGTTTAATAGGACTTTCATCATCATAGGTGGAGTTTTGGTATATGAGCTGTGGATATTTGCCACATGAGCCCGCTGAACTTCAGCATCCATTGCTTTGTCCCAAGCATCAACCTGCCTTGCAGACCCCTCTTCTGGTTCATCTGCCTCGTAAATTAGCCTCGCTGCGGGCTTCCTGCATATTCTGGCTAAATGTCCACTGAAGTTACAATTTCTACAGATAAATTGTTGAAACCTACAGGTTTTTGCAGCATGTCTGCCCCCGCACCTCCAGCATGAGCTGAGATTGTTGTGAACAAAAGGGCTGTTACCAAGCATTCCTCTCTGATTGTCTCTTTGATTACTCTTGAGCACTCTGTTAGTGGGTGTCAATGGCCCCATCCCGGGACGCATTGTCCACCGTGATGGCGTAAATGTCCGTTCAACCTGCCATTGTCTCTGTTGAGGACCCACTCTAGAGTCTGTTGCTGCCTGGGTGGTGTCGAATTGTCCTTGCCTGCCTGCGGGGTTGTGAGTCGCATTTACCATGTTAACTCCCTGCTCCATCGCTACATTAGAAGCAGAGTTGCGCGCGTATATTATCTTGGTTTCCTCCTCCCCCGCCATGAAGGTCTGAGCCATCAACGCCGCAGCTTCCAGGGTCAAGTCCTTGGTCTCAATTAGCTTTCTGAAAATCCCGGCATGACCAATGCCCTCAATAAAGAAATCCCTTAACATCTCTCCCCTGCAGGCGTCTGTGAACTTACAGAGGCTGGCCAAGCGCCGAAGGTCCACAACAAAGTCCGGTATGCTCTGTCCTTCCTGACGTCGGTGTGTATAGAATCGGTGTCGGGCCATGTGTATACTGCTCACCGGTTTGAGGTGCTCACCGATCAGTTTGCTGAGCTCTTCAAAGGTTTTGTCCACCGGCTTCTCGGGTGCGAGCAGGTCTTTCATCAGCGTGTACGTCTTAGGTCCACAGCTGGTCAGTAGATGCGCCCTTCGCTTGTCAGCCGCTGCATCTCCCAGCCAGTCCTTCATGACAAAGCTCTGCTGGAGCCTCTTAATGAAATCATCCCAGTCCTCACCAACACAGTACTGTTCCTCTGTGGCCATTCTCGTGAGTCGTAGATTCCCGTTTCTCGTCGCCAAATGTGGTGTCCTTACACACTGCTATAAATTCACACGAGGCACATACTGCAGACAAGGTCACCCTGTGACCTGCATCTTTATTCACAGGACCAAGAAGTGATGACCCTGCGTGGGACCTCCCTTTATATAGCTGGATGACCAGGTGAGGAGTGAGTACCACAAGTTCACCCCCTGTGGTCAAGGTGTGCATTTCTTAGGTGTATACAAAATGCAGTGTTGTTATGAAGGTTACATACATGACAGTTATGGCCCGCCAGCTCAGGACCTGGACCAGCCAGGATCTTTTACTGTCCTTGGTAAAAAACTGTGTCCTCCATGGGAGCTGGTCGAGCGTCCCAACGGAGATGCAGGAGGCGATTCAGCCGTTCCACAGACGCAAAGTCAAAATATCCCTGCAGGCAGACTGTCTGTTGTGGAGTAATCAAGTGGCCTTGCCCAAGAAAGGCAGAGATACGTTCATTTGTGAACTGCACAACACCCACCCAGGCATTGTAATGATGAAAGCCATTGCCAGATCCCATGTGTGGTGGTCCGGCATTGACTCAGATTAAGAGTCATGCGTGCGCAAGTGCAACACTTGCTCTCAGCTGAGCAATGCACCCAGAGAGGCACCGCTAAGTTTGTGGTCATGGCCCTCCAAACCGTGGTCGAGGATCCACGTGGACTATGCAGGCCCATTTCTAGGCAAAATGTTCTTGGTTGTCGTGGATGCTTACTCAACATGGATTGAAAGTGCAATAATGTCTGTAAGCACGTCCACGGCCGCTATTGAGAGCCTATGAGATATGTTTGCCTGCCTGATGTCCTAGTCAGCGACAATGGGCCGTGTTTCACCAGATCTGAATTCAAGGAATTCATGACCCGCAATGGGATTAAGCACGTCACACCTGCCCCGTTCAAGCCTGCATCCAATGGCCAGGCAGAATGGGCAGTTTAGACCATCAAGCAAAGCTTGAAACGCGTGTCGGAAGGCTCCCTGCCCCGAGTGCTGCTCAGCTACCGCACCAGACCCCACTCACTCACCAGAGTTCCCCCAGCCGAGCTGCTCATGAAAAGGGCATTCAAAACAAGGCTCTCTCTTGTCCACACTGATCTCCATGATCATGTGGAGGGCAGGCGGCATCAACAAAGTGTGTATCATAACCGTGCAAATTTGTCACGCGATATTGAGATCAATGACCCTATGTTTGTACTCAATTATGGACATGGTCCCAAATGACTCGCTGGCACAGTCATAGCCAAAGAGGGAAGTAGGGTGTTTCAGGTCAAATTGGCCAATGAACTAACGTGCAGAAAACATTTGGACCAAATCAAATTGTGGTTCACCAACAGCTACGAACAACCCGAAGAAGACACCACCAACTTTGACCCTCCAACACACACACAAGTGGCAACTGACATCATGGTTGACCACGAAGCCGAACTCATCATCCCCAGCAGCCCGGCAAGGCCAGCTGCTCAGCAGCCCAGTGAAGAATGAACCAACTCACCCACACCCGCATTTGTACCGAGACGATCGACAAGGGAGCGTAAAGCCCCAGATCGTCTCACCTTGTAAATAAGTGTACTATTAACTTTACGAAGGAGGGATGTTATGTATTTTAACCCCTTGCAACCTGTATCACACTACCATCAGAGGGCCTACCTTTTGGAGTCCCAAGGGATCCCAGCATCCCTTGGGAGCACTGCATATAAGCAGGCCACCCAGGAGGTACCGGCACTCTGGAGTCTTATTAAAGGAGCGAAGGTCACACTTGCTCATTGTTCACAGTTTTCAGTTTCATCCCTTGTTATGAGTGTATTACGTATAATCTACATTTTTAACATTTATACATACACATAATCAATTTTAATCATTAATAAACACTTTTATTCTTACATCATTACCCCCCCGATCATCATTACCCCCTCCATATTATCATCATTACCTCCCCCAATCACCACTACTACCTCCCCCAGCCAACTGTTTATTTCCAGATCCAATCGCTTTTCGTCCCAGTCGCCTCTTCTTCATCACTCGCCTGTGGGGGCCACTGCTGGTGTTGCAGAATCCTGATCTTCAATCTTGCTTCACCGGCGAGCTAGTATGTTACTGTCAATATCGGCTACGCCTCAGGCCCCACCATTTAGGCGCCGAGATAAATGCTCACACCACTCCAACCCACCCAAATGTAAGGTCCTGGGTGATAGCCTTGAAAGAGTACTATGTTCCACCCTTCAGACACATGGGGCTGGGTTATAATAGAACCTATTTTGGGGCTTTCAGAATCTGGTGGGGGGGGCGCAATAGATCTGCCCTTGCACCAATCAGTGTCTACCCTGAACCTGGGCAGAAGTGCTCCAATATGATACACTCTCTCGGGGTAACAGCACAATTCAGGACACTTTAGAGGTCCGCTTAGAGCAATTGGGAGCCAGGCTTCCCAGGCTGTTGCACAAGAGATGTAGCCCACAGCAGATTCCTCCCCCACTCTGTTGTCATAAGACAAGGGCCACCTCAGTCCCAAGACATTGTTGGTTTACACTATCTCCTCCCGCAACACTAATCCTCAGGTTGCACCTGGAAGAAGCACTAGGATAGAAAGACTTACATTTATATAGCGCCTTTCACCATCTCAGAATGTTCCAAAGTGCTTTACAGCTCGACACTCGGGGAAGCAAAGTCATAAGTAGAGACATTACTAGAGCCTGTCCGAAAGAATAATTATTAGATAGATGTTAATGTTTGCAATGTCTCTGTTGTTCAGTAAACTCATTAGGTTTCATGATGTAAGTTGTGATGAATTGTTATGGTTGGTTTGTAAGACCCAAAGGCAGATGCTTTCCTATGAAGGGCTTTGAGTAGCCATGTTGCTGGTATGATGGTTTTGTAGTCAGGGGCGCAATCTGGATCCTATTCGAATATCTGTCCAATAACCAAAGGGCAGAAAACGCTAGTGGGAGTTGTGTACAGACCACCAAACAGTAGTAGTGAGGTTGGGGACAGCATCTAACAAGAAATTAGGAATACGTGCATTAAAGGTACAGCAGTTATCATGGGCGATTTTAATCTACATATAGATTGGGCTAACCAAACTGATAGCAATACGGTGGAGGAGGATTTCCTGGAGTATATTAGGGATGGTTTTCTGGACCAATATGTCGAGGAACCAACTGGAGGGCTGGCCATCCTAGACTGGTGATGTGTAATGAGAAAGGACTAATTAGCAATCTTGTTGTGCGAGGACCCTTGGGGAAGAGTGACCATAATCTGGTAGAATCCTTTATTAAGATGGAGAGTGACACAGTTAATTCAGAGACTAGGGTCCTGAACTTAAGGAAAAGTAACTTTGATGGTATGAGACGTGAATTGGCTAGAATAGACTGGCAAATGATACTTAAAGGGTTGACAGTGGATAGGCAATGGCAAACATTTAAAGATCACATGGATGAACTTCAACAATTGTACATCCCTGTCTGGAGTAAAAATAAAACTGGGAAGGTGGCTAAACCGTGGCTAACAAGGGAAATTAAGGATAGTGTTAAATCCAAGGAAGAGGCATATAAATTGGCCAGAAAAAGCAGCAAACCTGAGGACTGGGAGAAATTTAGAATTCAGCAGAGGAGGACAAAGGGTTTAATTAGGAAGGGGAAAATAGAAAATAGAAAGCTTGCCAAGAACATAAAAACTACAAAAGCTTCTATAGATATGCGAAGAGAAAAAGATTAGTGAAGACAAACGTAGGTCCCTTGCAGTCAGATTCAGGTGAATTTATAATGGGGAACAAAGAAATGGCAGATCAGTTGAACAAATACTTTGGTTCTGTCTTCACGAAGGAAGACACAAATTTAACCTTCAGGAAATACTAGGGGACCGAGGGTCTAGTAAGAAGGAGGAACTGAAGGATATCCTTATTAGGCGGGAAATTGTGTTAGGGAAATTGATGGGATTGAAGGCCGATAAATCCCCGGGGCCTGATAGTCTGCATCCCAGAGTACTTAAGGAAGTGGCCCTAGAAATAGTGGATGCATTGGTGATCATTTCCCAACAGTCTATCCACTCTGGACCAGCTCCTATGGACTGGAGGGTAGCTAATGTAACACCACTTTTTAAAAAAGGAGGGAGAGAGAAAACGGGTAATTATAGACCGGTTAGCCTGACATCAATAGTGGAGAAAATGTTGGAATCAATTATTAAAGATGAAATAACAGCGCATTTGGAAAGCAGTGACAGGATCGGTCCAAGTCAACATGGATTTATGAAAGGGAAATCATGCTTGACAAATCTTCTGGAATTTTTTGAGGATGTAACTAGTGGAGTGGACAAGGGAGAACCAGTGGATGTGGTGTATTTGGACTTTCAAAAGGCTTTTAACAAGGTCCCACACAAGAGATTGGTGTGCAAAATTAAAGCACATGGTATTGGGGGTAATGTACTGATGTGGATAGAGAACTAGTTGGCAGACAGGAAGCAGAGAGTCGGGATAAACGGGTCCTTTTCAGAATGGCAGGCAGGGTGCCGCAGGGCTCAGTGCTGGGACCCCAGCTATTTACAATATACATTCATGATTTGGATGAAGGAATTGAGTGTAATATCTCCAAGTTTGCAGATGACACTAAACTGGGTGGCGGTGTGAACTGTGAGGAGGACGTTAAGAGGCTGCAGGTTGACTTGGACAGGTTAGGTGAGTGGGCAAATGCAAGGCAGATGCAGTATAATATGAATAAATGTGAGATTATCCACTTTGGGGACAGAATATTATCTGAATGGCGGCAGATTAGGAAAAGACGAGGTGCAATGAGACCTAGGTGTCATGGTACATCAGTCATTGAAAGTTGGCATGCAGGTACAGCAGGCAGTGAAGAAGGCAAATGGTATGTTGGCCTTAATAGCTAGGGGTTTTGAGCATAGGAGCAGAGGTGTCTTACTGCAGTTGTACAGGGCCTTGGTGAGGCTTCACCTGGAATATTGTGTTCAGTTTTGGTCTCCTAATCGAGGAAGGACATTCTTGCTATTGAGGGAGTGCAGCAAAGGTTCACCAGACTGATTCCCGGGATGGCTGGATTGACATATGAGGAGAGACTGGATCGACTGGGCCTTTATTCACTGGAGTTTAGAAGGATGAGAGGGGATCTCATAGAAACATATCAAATTCTGACGGGGCTGGACAGCTTAGATGCAGGAAGAATGTTCTCGATGTTGGGAAAGTCCAAAACCAGGGGACACAGTCTAAGCATAAGGGGTTAAGCCATTTAGGACTGAGATGAGGAGAAACTTCTTCACTCAGAGAGTTGTTAACCTGTGGAATTCCCTCTAATGCAGAGAGTTGTTGATGCCAGTTTATTGGATATATTCAAGAGGGAGTTAGATATGGCCCTTACGGCTAAAGGGATCAAGGGGTATGGAGAAAAAGCAGGAAAGGGGTACTGAGGTGAATGATCAGCCGTGATTTTATTGCATGGTGGTGCAGGCTCGAAGGACCGAATGGCCTACTCCTGCACCTATTTTCTATGTTTCTATGTAACCTGCTTGCATATTTCCCCGAAGGTTGGGATGGTAGTCTCCTTCTGTTGCTGGTTTGAAGGTACCTCCACTTCTACAGCTTCCTTCCCCAGAGATTCCAGGTCTAATATTTTGTGAATGGCTACATTGTGTAGGGCACAGCATGGAGCCATGTTGTGCGAGACCCCCTGGCAGCTAAGGATTTGTTTGATCGTGGCTGCATGTAAGGGCCTGTTTAATCTCAAATTACAGGAAAGAGATGTTTACTAGCTTGGAGACTCCAGGGACAAGGAATTCCAGTTGAGTGAATGGAATTTGGGTAGGAGCTCAGGGTGAGACATTCCACTTGAACAGAGACTGGCAGTTGAAGAGGCTCTCCGAGACAGTGGGGTCACGGGGGGGGGGGGTGGCAGGAAGGGGTTGGTAAAGTTCTTTGGGCTTCTTTTTCAAGGTTTCCTTGGCTCTTCTGCCAAAACCAGGGAAACCGTGAGAGAACTTCCGTGGAAATTCACCCCCGTGGTGTCAGCAGATTGTTGAACAAGGATGTAAGGCAGGAATTTTGATGCTTCTGTGAAACGCTTTGGGACATTTTTCGATGTTAAAGATGCTATATGAATGCAAGTTGTCATTATTGTTTATTGTTGTTGTTGTTGAATGTCCCCTTGATGGCTTCAGGGAGTTGGATCCTACCAGCACCGACTGGGTCATGCTGAAAAGAACCATGGGGATGAATGGGGATGAAGCAGAGCTTCTCCTGCTGGTCACCATAACTTTGGTGAAGAGGCCACAATACATAAGTGTTAAACTTGCCTTTGTGAGGCCACAAGGAGTAGGCGTGCTCTGTTGGACCCCACAAGGAAAGTCTCGGCTTCTGCTGCCCCAAGCTCCGCAGTTCCCCCCACACCTGCCTTAACATTGCCTCCTGTGAGACCAGGCCGAAACCCCCTTCCCGCCACTTACCTTCCAGCTGACGGGCACCCTCTGGGCCAGCCGGGCATGGATTTTAACCACTCAGCTGCTTCTCTATCTGCTCACTTTGAGCGGGCAGCTGGACGTAAATGAGACCCGGCTGATAAAATAGCCCTGGCCTCAAATTGATGCCGTCAAGCAGAGTTTGACATTTGCCCCACCTACCTGCCTGCCAGAAACCCACTCCCAGTGATAGACCTGCCCACCCAGGGTTGGAGTCGGAGAGGGGCAAGATCGGATCTGAGGTTGGGCAAGGTTGAAAGTAGGATCTAAGCTGAGGGCAAGATTGGTGTTGAGGGCAGGACTGAAAGTGGACCCAACATTAAAGATCGAGGCAAAGAAGATTCTCGGCATCGCCATCCTTTGCTCTGATGCTAGTTTCCTGATGATCAATGCTTTTCCTTTTGGTTTCAGAGATGTTAGGAGTAAGTGAATATGTATGTTGTGTAACTGTGTTAATTGAGTAAAAACAGAGGTATTCTAATCAGGAGTGAATCGATATAAGACAGCACAATATTTCTCTTTTAAAACTTTAATATTATTCCTCCAAATCGCGCACTTTTCCCTCTGCACACAACCATTGAGAAGAAGTGTGACACATTCATGCATGAACAAACAGCAGCAACCAGTGAACTTTGTTTACAGGTAAATCCCACAAAAGACAATCAGTACTGCTATCCTGGCGGTTAAATTACACAGCAGCTGGTTAAAAGAATGTTTACTGTAATAACCTTATTGCCATCCACACATTTAGACAATGGCTGGAGTTTTCTGCTGCTGCGTTTACTAACACGCAATTTTGCTCTCCGGTAAAATTAATGGGGTGGGGGGGATATTATGAGCTGGTAACCGTAGAAGCAGAAAACCCCAAGTACAACTTGTATTGTGCTAGGCTGTGGGCCCCCACCACAAATGCAAACTTTACAGCAAAAAAATATCCAGCAGTTTATATCAATATTATTGACTTGACATTTTCATTGGTATGTTTCTGTGCTGTGTTAATTCTTCCTAATATACGGCATTATTCTCAAAATACATTCAACTGCAGTATCTGGAGTGATAGATTGAATGACTACTGGAGACTAAGATGACCACTGAACTGAGCGAGAATAACCTGGGCACTCTGCACTCAAGACCCAGGCTTGTGCCCCACATCCCCAAGTACTTCCACCTACACCCCATCTCCCCTTCCCTACTCACAGCCCCCATTGCCCCTTTAATATCCCAGCCCCACAGGCAGCTCATTCAGCACCCAAATACCAGCCATCTTTCATCACTCTCACACCTCAGCCTCTCAGTCCTCCCACACCTTAGTGTCCCGTGCCCTCAACCTCCTCAAGTGCTTCCATACCGGAGATGCTCCCTGTTCCCACCATCCTCCCCAGTTCTACTAATCCCCCAATCCGATGAGTGCTCCCTCATCCCTTTTCTCAACTACTCCCAGATTTCAGGCTCTTTCTCCCCTCCCCAGTGTTCCCAGGCCTCATGTTTTTCGACACAAATACTCTCACACCCCCGATCTTCCCCAGCTCAAGCACTCCAGCCACACCTTGGGCTTGTTGGCTCAGTTACTTTGACGTAAGCAGCTTGTGCACAGGCTCACTGTCCCCTTTGTGCTTGTTGAGCACATTAGGGACGCACCAAGAGCCTTGGCTGCATTGTAGGCCTCAGGTTTCTGTGCCCAATATTTCAGGGCCACCTGTGTCCCGCTGTGTAATATATCATGTAAAGTATATATGGTATAATACGTCAATCATTATAAAGCAGCATATCCTCTGACTCAGTTGGTTAGATTTTGACTTTGTGCGTGTATAAAACGGGTATTAGTGAATTGGCTATTAAATAAAAATTGGGAAGGAAGCAAAATATTATTTAAATGGTGAGAGACTACAGAATGCTGGAGTCCTTGTACATAAAACACAAATAGTTAATATGCAGGTACAGCATGTAATTAAGAAGACAGATTGAATGTTGGTCTTTATTGCAAGGGAGAATGGAGTATAAAAGTAGGGAAATCTTGCTACAACTGTGCAGGGCATTTGAAAGACCACACCTAGAGTACTGCATAGTTTTGGTCTCTTTATTTAAGGAGGGATATACTTGCATTGAAGGCTTGACAGGGTAGATGCTGAAAGGATGTTTCCCCACGTGGGGGAATCTAGAACTAGGGGGCATCGTTTCAGAATAAGGGGTTGCCCATTTAAAACAGAGATGAGGAGGAATTTCTTCTCTCAGAGGGTTGTGAATCTGTGGAATTCTCTACCCCAGCGAGTTGTGGAGGCTGAATCATTGAATATATTCAAGGTAGAGATAGACAGATTTTTGAACTACAGGGGAGTCAATGGTTATGAGGAATAGGCAGGAAAGTGAAGTTGAGGGCAAATCAAATCAGCCATGATCCTATTGAATGACAGAACAGGCTCGAGGAGCCAAATGGCCTACTGCTGCTCCTATTTCTTATGTAAAAGGGGCTGCTGACTCACTATCACCCACACTCACTGTCACCAAAACCCAGGTTGCCAATTGAAGCGTGGGCAGGAACTTCGGCAGGGCCCAGGTACAGCAGAGGTGTGGCGAATGATCGGGGCGGAGGTGCGGCGAGAGCTCGCAGCGGAGGTGCAGCGAATGACCGGGGCAGAGGAGCGGAGAGAGATCGGGGTCCATGGACAATGTGATCGGGGCCCAGGAGAGGCGGGAGTTCGGGGCCTAGAAGAGCCGAGGGCTCAGGGGCAGCACGGGCCAGCCCACACTGCGATAAGTGTGTGCGCTCGGTCCGTGCAGCAGAGCTGGTCTCCAGTCGTCCTGGTTAATCCTTGCTACTGGACCAAGACCTAGCTCTGTCAAGCCCGTGTGGTGGCTGGTGTGCAACGGCCACCACACGTTAAAAAAATCCACGCTTCCACCCTTCAACATGCAGTTCGGGATCTGGAATATCAGGTCCTTAATTGAAACACCTGTGAACTCATCCCTTTTGGTGTGAAAGCAAGTCACCCTCGATACGAGGGACCACCTAAGAAGAAGATCATCCATTTTACACTATCACACACAGTCAAAATCTACCCCACTGAGTGCTGCCACAGGGCGATTATTAGTTCATTATGATCACCAGTACTTGCTCGTGACTTAGCTGCAGATGAAGTGAAATAGAATTGTCTAAAAAAAATGTTAAGTTTGCAAATCTCAGTTGGTTACCAAGTGATATAGTTGGTCCCAGATCAGGTTATGCCAGTTAGGTGGTGGAGTAGCATGAGGGCATAGGTGCCAGGGACAAAGTGCATGGTTGCTCCCATTCTCTTCTGTAAATGGGATGCCAATATCCTCTCTGGTGTCTATTCCACTAAGGCCACTAATACAAAAGCAAAATGCTGCGTTTGCTAGAATCTGAAATAAAAACAGAAAATGCTGGAAATCTCAGCGGGTCAGACAGCAGCTGTGGCGAGAGAAACAGAGTTAACATTTCAGGTCGATGACCCTTCGTCAGAACTGGCGAATGTTCGAAATGAACAAATTCTTAAGGAGCACTGAAAGGGGAGGGGAGGAAAGAACAAAAGGGAAGGTCTGTGATAGGGTGGAAGACAGGGGAGATTGGAGAGACAAAAGGGATGATGGGCCGACTTGAGATTCTAATAGCAGAAGTTAGAAAAAGATTAGTTTAGAGTGTGAATGGCAGCATAATTATCAGTTGCCATGGGAAACAAGGAGAGAGAAAAAATACATCAGAGCAAAATATGGGCAGAGGTTAAGGTCTGAAATTGTTGAACTCGATGTTGAGTCCAGAAGGCTGTAAAGTGCCTAAACAAAAGATGAGGTGCTGTTCTTCGAGCTTGCATTGAGCTTCATTGGACCAGTGCAGGAGTCCGAGGATGGAGATATCGGAGTAGGAGTGGAGCGGAGAATTAAAGTGACAGGCGACTGGAATCTTGGGGTTACGCTTATGGACTGAACAGAGGTGCTCCGCAAAGCGGTCACCCAATCTGCATTGGTCTCCTCAATGTAGAGAAGACCACATCGTGAGCAGCGAATACAGTATATTAAATTGAAAGATGTACAAGTAAATTGCTATTTCACCTGGAAGGAGTGTTTGGGGCCCTAGACAGTGGGAAAGGAGGAAGTAAAAGGGCAGGTGTTGCATCTCCTGTGCTTGCACAGAAAGGTGCCGTGGGAAGGGGAGGGGGTGCTGGGAGTGACTGCAGAATGGACCAGGGTGTCGCGGAGGGAGCGGTCCCTTCGGAATGCTGAGAGGGGAGGGGAAGATGTGTTTGGTGGTGGGATCGCGCTGGAGGTGGCGGAAATGGTTGAGGATGATTCGTTGAACGTGGAGGCTGGTGGGGTGAAAGGTGAGGACAAGGGGAACCCTGTCGTGGTTCTGAGAGGGAGGGGAAGGGGTGAGAGCAGAGGTGCAGGAAATAGAAAGGACACAGTCGAGGGCCATGTTAATTACAGTGGAGGGGAATCCTCGGTTTGGGAAAAAAGACATATCAGAGTCACTTGTGTGGAAGGTGGCGTCATCAGAGCAGATGCGACGGAGATGGAGAAACTGGGAGCTCCCTCTGCGACACCCTGGTCCATTCCACAGTCACCCCCAGCACCTCCTCCCCTTCCCATGGCACCTTCCGGTGCAAGCGCAGGAGATGCAACACCTGCCCTTTTACCTCCTCCCTTCCCACTACCCAGGGCCCCAAACACTCCTTCCAGGTGAAACAGCGATTTACTTGTATTTCTTTCAATTTGGTATACTGTATTTGCTGCTCACGATGCGGTCTCCTCTACATTGAGGAGACCAAAGGCAGATTGGGTGACCGCTTTGCGGAACACCTCCATTCACTCCGTAAGCGTGACCCCAAGCTACCGGTCGCCTGTCACTTTAATTCTCCGCTCCACTCCCACTCCGACATCTCCATCCTCAGACTCCTGCACTGTTCCAATGAAGCTCAATGCAAGCTCGAAGAACAGCACCTCATCTTTGGTTTAGGCACTTTACAGCCTTCTGGACTCAACATCGAGTTCAACAATTTCAGATCTTAACCTGCCCATTTTTGCTCATGTATTTTTTCTCTCTCTTTGTTTCTCATGGCAGCTGATAATTATCCTGCCATTCACACCCGATCTAAACTAATCTTTTTCTAACTTCTGTTATTACCATTTCAAGTTGGCCCATCATCCCTTTTATGTCTCAAATCTCTCCTGTCTTCCACCCTATCACAGATCTTCCCCTTTGTTCTTTCTTCCCTTCCCCCTTTCAGTGCTCCTTAAGAATTTGTTCGTTTCGAACATTCGCCAGTTCTGACGAAGGGTCATCGATCCGAAACGTTAACTCCTCTCCACAGATGCTGCCTGACCCGCTGAGATTGCCAGCCTTTTGTGTTTTTATTCCATTAAGGCCACTGTAAGGCTAACAAACAACTGACTAACATTAAAAAGATTCAAAATAAATATTAAAAAATTTATAGTGCTCTGATGGACATCAACAAACTTTTAAAATTTGCTACCTGGAGTTATATAGAACCTGATGTGAAATCAAAGAGATGTCAGATTGTCTCCTGGACCACATCTCATATTCCTCCCTAAATTAGATTTGAGTTGCCCTTTTGAGTTAAAATTGGGCCGAGCGGCACTGTGTACGTTATACCCATTTGTACTGGCGGTGAGTGGCCTAACTAGAGGTCCTTAAAGGGCCTGTCACACGCCTCTCAAAAAAACAGGCCGAAGAAATTTTTAACTTTTATTTTTGTAGCAGTAGGAGCAGCATTCTCCGGCCTGCTGTTAGCCCATGTGGAGATTACCCCTCCACACCCCACCAGGATTGCTTCCCCAAACCCCTCCCTCCTGCCAGGCTCCGACTGCTGCCAGCCTGGCAGAGAAACCAGCTGATCTCCTGCCCTCAACTGGTGGGCTGCCTCAAAATGGGCTTGGGCCTCATGACGGTTACAATGGGAGAGCAGTGGGCGCATTCTGCCCGTCAACCGCCCACTGAGTGCAGTGGCAAGAGTTAAAATTAGGCTCCCCACAAGTCAGGAGTTCTCATGCATGAACGTTAGGCCAGCATAAGTATGCCTAATTTCACAACAAGGGTGGATGTGGGGACCAACAGCTGTGACTGACATTGAAACACAGTTATCTCCAGATGGGCTTTTGAGCCATTGTTAGGCCTGGTGGAAGGCTTTCCCCCTCTGGCTCGGTGGAGACCTAGCAAATATTTCTAAGTGCCTCTCCCATCAGCCTGATGATACGTCTCTCACGATATAGAATGCCATTAATGGTGGCTATGGAGAATTCGATAACGCAGTCTATCCCAACCTGCTGCCTGATAAGAGAACCAAATGGGTGCAGGGGAACAAAGCAAATGGGTAAAGTAGAAAGAAAAGTGGGATCAAGTAAATTCTAACAAACTGTTTTAAGCTTGCATTTTAATTGTCCATAATACAAAAACTGATTGCAGATTTCATTGAATCAGGTCAACATAAATTAATGATAAATTAATATATAATGGAGAAGTCCACAGCTTTACTTGCCCATCTCTTGACTGAAGGCAGATACATGAACATGACAGCTAATATGTAATACTGGTTTAAATTGTGCCAAATTTTGCTCTTAACTGTAATATTCAAAGTACAATGTAATCTTTGATCTGACACAGCCTTTCATTTAAAGACAAGTTGGTTCGTTTCAAAAAGATGTAGGCAACAAAGATATCGGTTGTATTTAAAAAGGGGAATTTTTCCAAGTGGGTGTGTAATATTACACTTGTCTATATGTCAATAGAGCTTTTAAAGAAACAAAATAGACGAGTTCACAGTGGGAAATATCCACGTGCAGTTAGTCTGCCAACATTGGTGGTTTTGTGCAAAACAAATTAAATTTTGGCAAACAAAATCAACAATGATGATTCTTTTAAAACAAATTAAACTATGTGTTGCACTATAAATGGTTATTCAATATCAGCGCTGGAAAAGGTTCTCATATTTAGGTATCTTCCTACAGCCTAGAGGTGAGGAGATGAAACCTGTGACTTCCCCATTAGTCAATGGCTGCCCATGCTCTGCTTGTGGTGGAATGGGACACTCCACACAGTGTTCATTGTCTCGCTCTCACTCGCTCTCTCTCAATTTAGACAGTCAGTGCAGTGAGGTTCCCATTTCCACATGCTTGAGAGCTGATGTAACTGATCACACAAGTGGCTGGCAGATTTGAGTGCCAGATAGCACTCAGACGTGAACTCGCAAAACGTGATTTGAATGTTTAAATGGCTATTATACTCTGAAGAACACAGACCTGATGTTAAAGAGCACCAAATCACAGCCTTTCAAGCCTGATCGAAAGGCATAGCATTTATTCCTCAAACATCTCTCCAGTGTAAGCACCCCATGTGTCAGCACATCACCTTTCAAGTACATCCAGTTACAACTTTCCTTCCAAATATCAAATTTCCTTATAAAACAATTTGGATAGCATAGAATATTAAATTGTGAATATTAATCTCTTTAAAACCCAAACAAAATGAATAATAAAACAGAATTATATACAGATTACTTTTTTAATTACAATAGATACATTTTTATAATAAGTAATATAAAATACAGAATCCCAATTTAAAAAATATACATAATATAAGAAATATTTATTTGAAATATATAAGTATATACAATAATCTCTAATACAATTAAATTACAATATTACCCAAAAGGAATACCAGGCAAATAAATTATACACACCGTGAAATGCCAGACCTGGTATTTATTTAGTGCATGTTTAGCTGTACTGCAGGTGAGGTTCATTACATCAGATGACGATGTCTCCATATACTTCAGTGTCGTCCGAAGAGGAAGTCTAGAGAATCAGCAAATGGAAAAAACTATTACTCAACATTCTCTTCAAATATTGAAATACAATTCTGCCAACTCTCACAGCTGTGCCGTGGCTCAGTGGGCAGCACTCTCGGCTCTGAGTCAGAAGTCCCACTCCAGAGACTTGAGCACAAAACTCTCGGCTGACACTCCAGTGCAGTGCTGAGGGAGCGCTGCGCTGTTGGAGGTGCCGTCTTTCGGATGCAAATTTAAACCGAGGCCCTGTCCGCCCTCTTACGTGAATGTAAAAGTTTCCATGGAGTCCCTACTATTGTGTCCAACCTATCCCATTACTACCAGGAAATATGTATCCCTATAATTGCTACATAACCAGGCCTGTGTCCATTCGCGTGTGCATTTTGGTTGCAGACTCGAGCTGTTCACTTCTATTTCCACTTTATCTTCCCCTTTTTCTTTTCTCTCCATCCCTCCCTGACGGCTCTCTCTGGTCACATGCCGGCTTTCATCTCTCCTCTCGCGGGTACTCTGCCCTCCCAAATCCCTACCCCAACCGTTCATTACTCTTCGACTATTCTACTCTACTGCCGCCATCCCAGGCTTGTCTCCCTCCTAGATAAGCCTACAGCTTCCCTCTGTGCCTCTCTTGGCATCCTCCGAAGGACCCACCGTGGCACTCATCGCTGCCTCCTCATGAGCAGCAACCCCAACTGTCCCATCCTACATTCTTGTCGAGCTTCCCGCCCAGCGCGCTCACTGGGGGCTAATCTTGCCAACTGCCCCCCCTCACCCTCCCCGCAGTGCTGACCCTGTGGACTCTGGCAGGCATCACTCACCCTCTCCGTATCTCCCTGCAGAATGTCCATTCACTTGCGAACAAGACCCTTGCCATACAAGAGCTTATCGTGGATGATTGCATCAACATCATAGCCCTGACGGAAACTTGGCTATGACATCTTACCCTTAAGTGAAGCCTCCCTGCCTGGCTATACCATGGTGGCGATGTGGCTCTATCACCAAATCACAGCTTATTCTGTCCCCGTACTTCTCTGGCACTTTCTCCTCCTTTTGAGCATCTTGCCTTATTCCACCCCCCTCATTTAAAATTCTCATTCTCTACCACCCACCCAAGTACCATAAATATTTTATCACCGAGATATCTTCACTGCTTTCCTCCCTCAGCCTCTGCACCGAGCGACTTCTCATCCTCGGTGATTTCAACCTCCATCTCAATTCATCATGCTCTCTCTCCTCTGAGTTCATGAGCCTCCTATCCTCCCTTAATCTCTCCCTCCATGTTAACTCCCCAACACATATTCACGACCACCCCCTTGACCATGCTATCTCTATGTGGCCTCACTACTCCCATCATGTTAATCGCAGATAAGGCCATATCCTTGTATCGCTCTCCACCCACATCCTCCTTCCCCCCCCCACAACTCTGCTTCCTCTGTGCACATTCCAGAAAAAAACTCTCCCCAACTCTCTTACAACTGCACTTACAAATGCCAACTGTCCATTCTTTGACCCTCCACTTACCACGGCAATTCTGCAACCGATCTGCTTAATCTCACCCTCACCACCATCTTTGATTCCCTAGTCCCTATTAAATTCCATTACTCTCTCTCACCCTGGTCATTTCCCCTGGTATGGCCCTCATCTTCACTCACATAAGTCCAAGGGCGCAGACTGGAACGGAGATGGCGGACAACTGGTTTAGCCAATCACTGCCAGATCTGGCTGGACCACATAAAGCACTACTGGGTCCTGCTCTTGTCTGCCAAAACTGCTCACTATTCTAGGATTATTCTGGAATGCAAGGATAACCTCAGCTTTTATTCTCTACTGTTAACTGTCTTCTTAAACCCCTCTCCGCTGTCTCCTCCACCTTCACCTCCAACAACAAGTGCGAGGAGCTCATGGATTTCTTTGTCACTAAGATTGAGACCATCCAATCAGCTGCCTTTGCTACCTCTCTTTCTTCCCCTTGCCTACCGGGCCAAACCTTTCTCACAAATCTTCCCTCATGTCCTCTCCTTACTCATCTTGTCCATGAGGCCTACTTCCTGCTCCCTCGACCCTATTCCCACCAAACTGCTGACTACCCAACTTCCTTTTCTGACTCCCATGTTAGCTGACATTGTTAACGGTTCTCTCTCCTCAGGTACGATCCCCCTCTCCTTCAAATCTGCCATCATCACCCCTCTCCTCAAAAAAAACAACCCTTGACCCCTCCGTCCTTGCAAACCAACGCCCCCTCTCCAAAGTCCTTGAATGTGTTGTCGTCTCCCAAATCCGTGCCCACTTTTCCCGGAACTCCATGTTTGATTCCCTCCAATCTGCTTTCCGCCCCTGCCACAGTACCGAAACGGCTCTCATCAAAGTTACAAATGACATCCTTTGTGAGTGTGACGAAGCAAAACAATCCCCTTTTGTCCTTCTAAACCTGTCTGCAGCCTTTGACACAGTTGACCACTCCATCCTTCTCCAATGCTTCCCCACCATTGTCCAGCTGAGTGGGACGGCCCTCAGCTGGTTCCATTCTCATCTATATAATCATAGCCATAAAATCACCCGCAATGGCTTTCCACATGTAGGCTGACGACACCTCACCGCTACATCCCTTGACCGCTCCACGGTCCCTAAATTGTCAGACTGCTTGTCCGACATCCAGTACTGGATGAGCAGAAATTTTCTCCAATTAGATATTGGGAAGACCAAAGCCATTGGCTTCGGTCCTCGCCACAAACTCCGTTCCTTAGCAACTGACTCCATCTATCCTTTGTATCTGTCTGATGCTGAACCAGACTGTTCACAACCTTAGTGCCATATTTGACCCTGAAATGAGCTTTCAACCACGAATCCACGACAAAACTAAGACCGCCTATTTCCACCTCCGTAACATCGCCCATCTGCGCCCTTGCCTCAGCTCATCCGCTGCTGAAGCCCTCATCCGTGACTATTCCAACGCACTCCTAGCTACCCTCCCACATTCTACCCTATGTCAACTAGAGGTGACCCAAAACTCGGCTGCCCGTGTCCTAACTCGCACCAAGTCCCGCTCACCCATCAGCCTCTGCTCGCTGACTTACACTGGCTTCCGGTTAAGCAACTTCGTGATTTCAAAATTATCATCCTTATTTTCAAATCCTTCCATGGCCTCGCCCCTCCCAATCTCTGTAATCTCCTCCAGCCCTACAACCCCCCAGAGATATCTGCATTCCTCTAATTCTGCCCTCTTGAGCACCCCTGATTATAATCACTCAGCCATCGGTGGTCATGTCTTCTGCTGCCTAGGCCCTAAGCTCCGGAATTCCCTCCATAAACCACTCTGCCTCTCTACCTCTCTTTCCTCCTTTGAGACACTCCTTAAAATCTATCTCTTTGACCAAGCTTTTAGTCATCTGCCCTAATTTCTTATGGGGCTCTGTGCCAAATTTTTGTTTTATAACACTCAGTGAAGTTTTACTATGTCAAGGGCGCTATAGAAATACAAGATGTTGTTGTTGTTGTTTTATTTGAAGAAGAGCAGGCGGGTATCCCTGGTATCCAAATATTTATCCCTCAATCAACATCACTAAAAACAGATTATCTGGTCATTAATCACATTGCTCTTTGTGGGAGCTTGCTGTATGCAACTGACTGCCACGTTTCCTGCAGTATTTCATTAGCTGTAAAGTGCTTTGTGACTTCCTGAGGTCATGAAAGGTGCTATATAAATGCAAGTCTTTCTATTTTTTGCCATGGTTAATGATTCACTGTTGCTGCATTTTGAGATGGGGACCAGTGGTAAAGCACCCATTACCTCCTAGTCTCTAACGTCATTCCATGTTAATACTGAGTACCTTCTCGGCATGCTGGCAGCTCTGAGTCATAGGGAGTGAAGCTTGCCTATGGGAGCACTCATGGGAGGATGAACCCCAGAAAAATACCTCGAGTAAAAATGTAACAACCACCTCAACAAAAATGTTCCCAAATGTCGATGGCTGCTCTGGAACAGTTTTCTATTTTTTTCTGGCTATGGATGGTCTGTGTATTCAACACAATCAGCCAACAATGCAGTTTCCTGTTTCTTGGTGCAATTAACCTTACTTGGCCATTGTGGGTGGTCTGTAGCCGGAAATGAAAGTTGTCGGCGTGACTTTCAAACCGTGGCAAACTTCTGACTGTGGGGTCAGCCATACAATGTAAATTGCAACAGAACCACATTAAAGTGAGAAAGAAAGAGAGAAAAGAGAGAAAGAAAGACACAAAGAAAGAAAGAATGTGAAGAAAGAAAGAAACAAAGAGAGAAAGAGAGAAAGAATGACAGAAAGAATGACAGAAAGAAAGAAAGAACGAAAGAACGTCTTTCACAATCTCAGGAAGTGTAGTGATTGTTCTAATGTAGGAAACACGGCAGCAAATTTATGCACAGCAAGCTCCCACAAATACTAATGAAATAAATTACCAAAACATCTGTTTCAGCTGTTCGTGGAGGGATCAATATTCCCCTGCTCTTCTGTATACTCTTTTTGTCCACAAAGAAAATCACTTCTACACAATCGCCTGCACTAATGCTGTCTGATATTACTTCCTGGAAAATATTTCCTCCCAGCAGACAATGAATCCACCGCCCTTCTGCCTGCTGGCTTTTCCACTATTAATGTGTTTAACCATAAATATCAGCAACTTTGGTAATGAAGGGAGGGCAGGAGTTCTGGTTCAACATATTATGAGGGGTCAGTAAGCAAAAGTTCTTGTTTCCTCTCTCTAACACCCACCCCACTCCCTCACCCTCCTAAGCCATGTGATCGTTAGATCAAAATAGTAGTTCAGCCATCTCAGAGGTGTTAGAATAATAACAATTTTTAAACCTACTGTGGAAAATATGACCAGCCTCTGTGCTATCTCTACTGGAATTAGCACAAAAGCAAATTGGACAATCGGTCAGTAATTCCATCAAACTTCCATGACTAGTTTTCTCAGTATCTAGTTCCAGCAGTGGGGAAACAGTTTTAAAAGTAAAATCAAAGCTGTTGTGAAACATTGGACTGGTCAAGGTGAGGCTGACTGGTGAATTGAATGTTTTTCTACGTTTTGTACACAGTGTCAGGCACTCCCAGGTAGGTCTCTCTGATCAAGACTGTTGCATAGGATTATATACAGCACAGAAGCAGGCCATTCGGCCCAACCAGTCCATGCCGACGTTTATGCTCCACTCGAGCCTCCTTTCGTCTATCCTCATCTAACTCTATCAGCATAACCCACTATTCCCTTCTCCCTCATATGCTTATCTAACCACTCCTTAAATGCACCTATACTATTTGCTACAACCACTCCCTGTGGTAGCAAGTTTCACCTTCTCACCACTCTCTGGGTAAAGATATTTCTTCTGAATTTCCTATTGGATTTCTTGGTGACTATCTTATATTGATGGCCTCTAGTTATGCTCTACCCTACAAGTGGAAACATTCTCTCTGTATCTACTCTATCAAAACCTTTCATAATTTTAAAGATCTCTATTAGGTCACCCCTCAGCCTTCACTTTTCAAGAGAAAAGAGACCCATCCTGTTCATCCTTCCCTGATAGGTGTATCCTCACATTTCTGGTATGATCCTTGTAAATCCCTGCCCCTGCACTTGCTTAAAACCTGTTACATCTCTAACATTTTCCATTTCTGACAAAAGGTCATCGACCTGAAAAGTTAACTCTGTTTCTCTCTCCACAGACACTGCCTGACCTGCTGAGTATTTCCAGCATTTTCTGTTTTCCTTTCCGATTTCCAGCATCCGCAGTATTTTGCTTTTTTATCTCAATAGTCTGGGTTGTATTCAAACCCAGATCTGAGGCAAAAGTTCAGGTGCTTAACACCACCCAGACTCTGAGCAAATGATTTTACTTAATAAAAAGCTCTGAAAACACAGCTCGTACACTTACTGTTAAAATGAACATCAAGGTCATTGAGTCTGTCATATTGTGCTATAACTAACAGCTCACCTTTGGTAACTAACTCTGATAAGTAGGCAATAATTTATCAATAAACAAAATGATGGAAAAGTTACCTGCAAGGACTATTTGCATACCTCTGTGATATTCTGGGTTGACATTTTCATATATGGGAAACAATGGATTTTCTTGTTCACCTCGTAGCTTCCTACTCCTTAAAACATCTCTGATGCACAAATGTAAATATGCATATTGACACTGAAAGAAAAATACAGGCAATAATGGGTTATTTTTCTCGTAATTTTAAATCCGTTTATAGGTTTTAAGTCATTAACCTGACGGTTTGCATATTGCCTTAAGGCTGGCCATGAGCCATTATTATAGATAAGTGTTGCAATCCCATTCACAGGTTTCATTATTTAAAATATAAGGCCAGGAAAAAGGCTGTTCAGCCCATCTAGCCATGCCTTGTCACATGTCACATGGGATCATTTCTGTCTCCACTTACCTTACATCTTAAACTAATTGATCGTTGAATATTTCAGCAATAATGAAGGATTATATTTACCATAAGTTTAATGTACCATACAGAGTTTAGGTCTGTGTTTATAATTCATTTTTGTTCTTTTCTTTTGCAATTCGATACTGTACTTTTCCCTCTCCTTGGCTTTCCTTGGGCTATGCGCCATTTTCTGGCTGAAAAGATTTGCTTCTCGGTCTCGAACAACTTTACTGGAATTGTGGCGGAAAATGGGATTGTGGCGAAGTTATGTCAGCGGAGCGGGAGCAGCTCCAAGGAAGTTCTCGGTCGTTGAAAATCCTGGGAGGAGAATTTTTTCCATTCACATCATTTCTCTGGGGCTTTCCGCACTCCAGAAGACAGCAGGAGAACCACTTGATCACTCCTTTGATTTTTGTCTATCAAAAGTTTTTTTATTTGCCGAACATTATTACACTATGAGGGAACTTGCAATGAAATGTGTGACCAGGTCCTAAAGACGTCACCATTTTGTTTATCCACAACTACACCATGAAAAAGATGGGAGTCCACCTCTCTTGGTCATTATGCCGTGTGTGAATCAAGTTCGGGGGTAGGGGGTGGGGGGGTGCATAACAGAACACCACCATTTTGTGCTAGACATGTATTTACAGTTGGACTGAGGACAGACACAGGAAGCTTCTGCTTGAAACAAGTGGGAGCTTTGTTGTAATATTCAAAATGGTATGGAAATAAAGAAATTATGGTGTAGAAAATGTCGAGCGCAAACCCAACGGCAAATGGGAACCGTCACGCTGAAATGGATGAGCAAGAGGACCACGAAAGTTGGTCCTCTTAAATCAATAGGACGTGACAGGCATGCTGGGGCTACGATTCACGTCCAAGAGGCGATGCATTGGTTGCAAAAAGGATGAAGAAGTGTGACACAAGTGCAATCGTGGGTCCGGGGGAGGGGGGGGGGGGGCGGCGGTGTGAAGATGGGGATGGGGGGAGAAAGGGGGGATGCACATGCAGTGGCTGATAGCGACCTGCAGTTTTAATGTGGGTACAGTTTTAATCCTGCTCCTTATGGCTCCACTTTTCAGGTAAGTTCAAAATATTTTTACGTAGATTTTAAGTGGTAGCCTCCCGCGGTCCTTTTAAAGACCGCTGGTATGGCTTCTCTGCGGCATGCATGGCACATGGCAGGTGGCAACCAATTTTGGGAATGGGCCTGAAATAGGTGTTAATCCTTCAATCTGCATGGGCAATGACCTAACACCCGTTTCAGTGCGCCCTAACCAATATTGCACGTGGTGCATATTCAGCGTGGAATAAGCGCGCACATGCCTCAGACATTATTAAACCTTGCCAGAACTAGTTTGCTCGGCTGAAAAAAATGGGTGCTGCACAATCTAGTGTGTCTTTTTCTGAATATTACAATGCCAGATTATATTTATTCCCACATATAATGGATGTCCAGGTGATTATTTGTAGGTGAAAGTTGATTTAAAGGGCACAGGAAGAAAATTAAGTGAGCATATTTAAGGCCATTCCTGCAATGCTTTTCTAAACTTTTGAGGGGCTTGTGCTGCCACTGAGGTTTTCATCAGCCTCTAGGTAGATAGATGCTCTGTAGCTTTTTTCATTGCACCCATTACTGCCATCAGTAGGTTTCCCATTGGGAAACTCCACATATGTGAAAGGAGCAGAAGGATGCTGAACAGCTCAGGCTGTCCCAGCGTGTTAGGCCCATTCACTTGCACCCTTGCATCCCTTTCTACAGAGAGAGGGCTACATACTGCACTTTGGCAGTGGGTTAGTGCATGTAGCTAAAGGAAGCTAATGTAGCACTTCAGAAAGAACCAAGAAGATATGTGAATCCCTGACCAACTGTAATGCAAGATGGTTCATTCCCCTATTATGTCACTTCCTAATTAATTTCCACCTATATTACAATTTTCTGCACCCAGAGCTAATGTGCTCCTGCAGACATCCAAACCTGCCACCTGGAGCTGCGAATAATGATGTAAACGAGCTGATCCTGGAAAACAAATTGCTGCTCTGATGAAATTTACAAAATTTTGCAGATGGAGTATAATGTTGGAAAGTGGCAAGTTATTATTTAAATGGAGAAAGATGGCAGTACAGCGGGATCTGGGGGTACTTGTGCATGAAACACAAAAGGATAGTATGTAGGTACAGCAAGTGATCAGGAAGGCCAATGGAATCTTAGCCTTTATTGCAAAGGGGATGGAGTATAAAAGCAGGGAAGTCTTACTACAGCTATACAAGGTATTGGTGAGGCCACATCTGGAATACTGTGTGCAGTTTTGGTTTCCATATTTACGAAAGGATATACTTGCTGTGGAGGCAGTTCAGAGAAGATTCACTAGGTTGATCCCGGGGATGAGGGGGTTGACTTTGAGGAAAGGTTGAGAAGGTTTGGCCTCTACTCATTGGAATTCAGAAGAATGAGGTGTGATCTTATCGAAACATATAAGATTATGAGGGGGCTGGATAAGTGGATGCAGAGAGGATGTTTCCACTGATAGGGGAGACTAGAACTAGAGGGCATGATCTTAGAATAAGGGGCCGCCCATTTAAAAATGAGATGAGGAGAAATTTCTTCTCTCAGAAGGTTGTGAATCTGTGGAATTTGCTGCCTCAGAGGGCTATGGAAGCTGGGACATTAAATAAATTTAAGACAGAAATAGACAGTTTCTTTAACAATAAGGGGTTATGGGGAGCAGGCAAGGAAGTGGAGCTGAGTCCATGATCAGATCAGCCATGATCTTATTAAATGCGGAGCAGGCTCGAGGGGCCTTATGGCCTACTCCTGCTCCTATTTCTTATGTTCTTATGTATGGTGGCCGGGAATTGACACTGAGCTGGAATCATGTGTGCATCAGTGCAACACTTGCATGCAGCTCAGCAAAGCACCAGAGGAATCGCCGCTGAGTCTGTGGTCGGGGCCGTCGAAACCATGGTCCAGGATCCACATAGACTTTGCAGGTCCCTTCCTGGGGAAGATGTTTTTAGTTGTGGTGGATGCACATTCGAAGTGGATAGAGTGTATAATCATGTCATCCAGCACATCCACAGCTACCATTGAGAATCTCAGTGTCATGTTCACGATGCATGGTCTGCCTGACATCGTTGTTAGCGACACCGGAACGTGCTTCACCAGTCAGGAGTTTCAAGAGTTCATGAAACTCAATGGTATCAAACATAAAGCTGCTGCCCAAATCATAAAGCAGAATATGAAGCGAGTAACCCTATGGTCACTGCAGACCCGCCTGTCATGCATGCTGCTGAGTTACAGGACAAGATCACACACGCTTACCGGGGTCTCGCCTGCTGAACTGATGATGACGGGAGGTCTTAAGACCAAGCTATCTTTTGTACACCCTGACTTGAATAATAATGTTGAATATAGAAGACAAAGTTAGCAAGGGTATCATGATCATACAGCTGTGTCACGTGATATTTCTGCAAATGATCCTGTATATGTTCTGAATTATGGTCAGGGTCCCAAGTGGATCGCTGATACTGTCATAGCCAAGGAGGGCAACAGAGTATTTATTATGAAGCTCAAAAATGGGCAAACATGCAGGAAACATATGGATCAGACAAAGTTGCGGCACACAGACGAACCGGAACAGTGGGAGGAAGAGACAATCGACGACCAACCAACCTACCCCCAGTCATCAGAGGACTCAGTGGTCATCAGTGAATCGGGACTTTCAATCACTGACATATTCAATGAAAATGGACTTTCAATTCCTGACATGGCCATTGCCACTCCCACCAGGTCAGCCACCCAGCCACCAGTCACAACAAACTCGGAACACTCACCCAAGGCTGGAGTTGAACTGAGACGGTGTTTCCACTGATGGGGGAGACTAGAACTAGAGGGCATGATCTTAGAATAAGGGGCCGCCCATTTAAAACTGAGATGAGGAGAAATTTCTTCTCTGAGGGTTGTTAATCTGTGGAATTCACTGCCTCAGAGAGCTGTTGAATCTGGGACATAGAATAAATTTAAGACAGAAATAAACAGTTTCTTAAACGATAAGGGGATAAGGGGTTATGGGGAGCGGGTGGGGAAGTGGAGCTGAGTCCATGATCAGATCAGCCACGATCTTATTGAATGGTGGTGCAGGCTCGAGGGGCCGTATGGCCTACTCCTGTTCCTATTTCTTATATTCTTATGTTCATATTTAGAGCTCACTCCTGACCAAAATATCAGCCCCATGATGTCTGGCTGTGGGACCACAATAAAGACAGTGCACTTGAGATAACCTGACACAAGTATTCAAAAATAACGCAGTACTGTTCATTGAGATGTAACAAAGTTAAATCACACACTACAGAATTATGATAGAGTGCTATCAAATCCCATTACCTCAGTTTGAACCATATGAACCCTGTGAAGCCTCAGGTCATAAACTGTTCCATAAATGTCTACGGAATCCTTGCTTTCCAACTGCTGAAGGATTCTGTCTAAAGCGATAAATGTGCCTGTCCTACCGACTCCAGCACTGTGCAAAAACAAAGCAAAATCTAAAATAAGAAGCAAATACATAAACCAAATCAACAAAAATAAATCGTCATTAAATAAAACATCCTGGGGTTGGCTGGTGTGGTTATTTACCATATTGTCCTCCCATCTTGAGAACCTGGATTCAAATCTGAGCCGAACTGATGGGGTCAAATCACGTGCCTGACTAATTGCAGTGAGTTTGGGTGATTTTTGTCCAATTCCTATTCGTGCAGGCCCATGTCACAAAATTGCTCAAAATTTGTTTATCTCATTTAGAGAGATGACAAGAAATGGAAAATTCACACTAGTGCTATAGGGGATTTATCAAATAATAGCCTGGCTTCTACTTATTCTGCCATGTTTGAAGGTAGGATTACGGTTCAATGTTGGGGTAGATGACTGTCCCAACAAGCTTTATTCTGCAGCTAGATATGATACGCCTGATTTAGGAGTGCTTGTTGCTGCTTAAAATGGAAACAATATTCCACTCCCCAACAGACATCCAGTACCTTGATATGTGTGGAAAAAGGTATATATGGATAAGTAATATTTAATCAATAAAGCATCCAATGGATAATGATGGTAATATGGGTGCGAAAGACAGCAGTCATCCCTGCCACTCTTTCCCACAATAAAAAGAACTTACCTGGAGCACCAACAGTGGCGTGCGGCTTGAATAATTGAATGTTTAAACATATCAGGGGTTATTTTGGTCAATGGGTGAAAACAGGCACTAAATGTGCTAATAGAAACATAGAAATGTGGAAAAATAGGTGCAGGAGTAGGCCATTCAGCCCTTCGAGCCTGCACCGCCATTCAATGAGTTCATGGCTGAACATGCAACTTCAGTACCCCATTCCTGCTTTCTTGCTATATCCCTTGATCCCCCTAGTAGTAAGGACTACATCTAACTCCTTTTTGAATATATTTAATGAATTGGCCTCAACAACTTTCTGTGGTAGAGAATTCCACAGGTCCACCACTCTCTGGGTGAAGAAGTTTCTCCTCATCTCGGTCCTAAATGGCTTACCCCTTATCCTTAGACTGTGACCCCTGGTTCTGGACTTCCCCAACATTGGGAACATTCTTCCTGCATCTAACCTGTCTAAACCCGTCAGAATTTTAAACGTTTCTATGAGGTCCCCTCTCATTCTTCTGAACTCCAGTGAATACAAGCCCAGTTGATCCAGTCTTTCTTGATAGGTCAGTCCCACCATCCCGGGAATCAGTCTGGTGAACCTTCGCTGCACTCCCTCAATAGCAAGAATGTCCTTCCTCAAGTTAGGAGCCCAAAACTGTACACAATACTCCAGGTGTGGCCTCACCAAGGCCCTGTACAACTGTAGCAACACCTCCCTGCCCCTGTACTCAAATCCCCTCGCTATGAAGGCCAACATGCCATTTGCTTTCTTAACCACCTGCATGCCAACCTTCAATGACTGATGTACCATGACATCCAGGTCTCGTTGCAGCTCCACTTTTCCTAATCTGTCACCATTCAGATAATAGTCTGTCTCTCTGTTTTTACCATCAAAGTGGATAACCTCACATTTATCCACATTATACTTCATCTGCCATGCATTTGCCCACTCACCTAACCTATCCAAGTCACTCTGCAGCCTCATAGCATCCTCTTCGCAGCTCACACTGCCACCCAACTTAGTGTCATCCGCAAATTTGGAGATATTACATTTAATCCCCTCGTCTAAATCATTAATGTACAATGTAAACAACTGGGGCCCCAGCACAGAACCTTGCGGTACCCCACTAGTCACTGCCTGCCATTCTGAAAAGTACCCATTTACTCCTACTCTTTGCTTCCTGTCTGACAACCAGTTCTCAATCCATGTCAGCACACTACCCCCAATCCCATGTGCTTTAACTTTGCACATTAATCTCTTGTGTGGGACCTTGTCGAAAGCCTTCTGAAAGTTCAAATATATCACATCAACTGGTTCTCCTTTGTCCACTCTACTGGAAACATCCTCAAAAAATTCCAGAAGATTTGTCAAGCATGATTTCCCTTTCACAAATCCATGCTGACTTGGACCTATCATGTCACCTCTTTCCAAATGTGCTGCTATGACATCCTTAATAATTGATTCCATCATTTTACCCACTACTGATGTCAGGCTGACCGGTCTATAATTCCCTGTTTTCTCTCTCCCTCCTTTTTTAAAAAGTGGGGTTACATTGGCTACCCTCCACTCGATAGGAACTGATCCAGAGTCTATGGAATGTTGGAAAATGACTGTCAATGCATCCAGTATTTCCAAGGCCACCTCCTTAAGTACTCTGGGATGCAGTCCATCAGGCCCTGGGGATTTATCGGCCTTCAATCCCATCAATTTCCCCAACACAATTTCCCGACTAATAAGGATTTCCCTCAGTTTCTCCTTCTTACTAGACCCTATGACTCCTTTTATATCCGGAAGGTTGTTTGTGTCCTCCTTAGTGAATACCGAACCAAAGTACTTGTTCAATTGGTCTGCCATTTCTTTGTTCCCCGTTATGACTTCCCCTGATTCTGACTGCAGGGGACCTACGTTTGTCTTTACTTAGACGCGCCTGCTTGAAAGTCTGGTTTTAACATCACAATTTTGGTCCTAATTGCCGATTACCATAATTTTAACTTGCCTGGTGGTATTAAACAAGACTGCAGGTTTAGCACTCAAGTACTGATTAGACACAATTTTCGTGGTGCAGTATATGTGGGCTCCTCGTACCCATTTCCACTGAAGTTGTGGAGTGTGCTGGTTGGCACACAGCGACACATTACTGTATGGCTCAGGGACTGAGCGACATTCTCGGACGCAGCACTGGAGGTCCTGGTGTAGAAGGTCCAGCAAAGGAGGGATGTACCCACAGGAGGGAAGGATGCCACCTCGTCTTCCAGTCCCTCTCTCCTACATCAGCCGGTGCTGTCCTGCCTGGCCTCATCTCCTCCTTTAATTCCTCCTGAGGACCAAGGCATCCCCTTAGCAAGATTCACATGACCAAGCTCTCCCTTTATCCTGTTGACTCCTATAAGTTGTCTAATAAGGTCGAGCAGCACAGTACTTCTCTTTTCAGATGAAATCCTCAGAGAATTTGCAGAATACATGTTGCTGGAGTGTTGGTGAAGTCTTGACAAAGTGTTCCAGAAAGTCTCCTGATTTATTTCAGAGGTCCTCGTTGCAGCCCCAGCATCAAGTGAACATGACAAGGTGGTATCTCTTTAAGTGGTGCTTGAATTCCACATCAGCGCCTTGTTTACTCCCAACCAGCTGGTCGCTGTTAGGTGAGGGTGTTAGGGCAAGCGCTAGCCATCAAAGTGCTGTGCAGTCTCCTTAGTGAATGCTAACAGGCATTTTAAGTGACAATGTCAGCTGTGGCTCAGTGGGTAGCATTCTCACCACTGAGTCAGAAGGTTGTGGGTTCAAGTCCCACTCCAGGGATTGGAGCACAAAAAAAATCTTAGCTGACACTCCAGCACTGCATTGTAGGAGGTGCCATCTTTTGGATGAGATGTTAAACCAAGGCTTCGTCTGCTCTGTCGAGTGGACGTAAAAGATCCCATGGCACTATTTTGAAGAAGAGCAGGGGGGTTATCCCCGGTGTCCTGGCCAACATTTATCCCTCAATCAACAGAACAAAAAAAATCCAGATTATCTAGTCATTATCACATTGCTGTTTGTGGGAGCTTGCTGTGTGCAAATTGGCTGCTGCGTTTCCTACATTACAACAGTGACTACACTCCAAAAGTACTTCATTGGCTGTAAAGTGCTTTGAGACGTCCGGTGGTCGTGAAAGGCACTATATAAATCCAAGTGGTTCTTTTCTTAACGGGGTTCTGGGAGGCTGTTCCTAGTGAGTGCTTCAACTCTTTTACCAAGATGGAGTCTTGCGCTAAGCCTGGGCTAAACTGTTGTTTCAGCTCAAGACCCCATCTTGGCCACCTCGGAGGATCGTTCGCGCCTGCACATGTTGCCAAAAACTGCCCCCATCACCTCATATGGATGATTGCTCTCCACAGTATTTACTCTGCAGCTCACCGGCAGAAAGCAAAGTTGTGAAACAGAAAATATCGCCAACACCTCGTACCTGCAATGTATAACTGTGGGTCCAGAATTTGGTGTTCTGTTAATATAATCTCTCACTGTCCGCACAAACTGGATTAAAGATTGTGCTGTTTCGGGCACACCATGATCTGGCCAAACTGTGTAGTGAAAGTGACGAACAATTCGAGCACAGTCAAGTTGGTCCTCCTAAATAACAAGAACAAGATTCTTAACTGCAGTCATATTGCTGGCATCCTTTTATCACAAACTGCTGTGAATAAACTGGCTGAGTGTATATATGTAAATACATATCGAACATTGTTTAATTTGGTATAACAGGAAACCTGCTTTCTATAATGAAACCATAAATACATTTACATCTTATGGTTGAAAAAGTTGGAGACACAAAACTTTAATGAAACTCAATTCGATCGCTGAATATTTTTAAAAAGCATTCAAAGATCCTTACATTGCATATTTTGAATTCTCTGATTGTCCATTCTGGTAAGACAGATTCTGACAGCATCTGGACAATGAGATCTCCATAATACAAAGCATCGTGATCAAAGGGCCAGTAATGATCACATTTTACCTGTTTGTGAAAACACAAAGCAAACTGTCACCAGGATTTAAGTGTACGCCAAACCAACATGTAGGCAGTTGTAATTTCAGTGTATGAATGAGTCTCAAAAATCTCCCCCTGAATTTACATGTGGGTTCTTCTGATGTCCTGTAGTAACTTTGCCCGAAACCCCAGAGAAATGATATAAACAGTCAATTATGCTGCTTCTCTGGGGGTTTCATTGATCTTTTCCTGTTGCAGCAGGGAACTGTGGAACCTCCATGCACTAAAAAATGTTTATTCTCGGGATGTGGGTGTCGCTGGCAAGGCCGGCATTTATCGCCCATCCCCAGTTGCTCTGAGAAGGTGGCTGTGGGTCTCCTTCTGTTTTGATACAACAGAGCGACACGTTAGGCCACTTCAGAGGGCAATTTAAAATCAACCACAGTGTGGGACTGGAGTCACAATTAGGCCAGACCGGGTAATGACGGCAGTTTGCATTCCCTAAAGGACCAGTTGGATTTTTACAACAATCCCATAGCTTTATGAAAGAAAGACTTGCATTTATATAGCACCTTTCACGACCACCAGGCGAACCAAAGCATTTTACAGCCAATGAAGTACTTTTTGAAGTGCAGTCACTGTTCTAATGTGGGAGACGCGGCAGTCAATTTGCACACAGCAAGCTCCCACAAACAGCAATGTGATAATGACCAGATAATCTGTTTTGTTATGTTGATTGAGGGATAAATAATGGCCAGGACACCAGGAATAACTCCCCTGCTTTTCTTCGAAATAGTGCCATGGGATCGTTTACGTCCACTAGAGAGCAGGGCCTTGGTTTAACATCTCATCTGAAAGACTGCACCTCCGACAGTACAGTACTCCCGCAGCACTGCACTGGAGTATCAGCCTAGATTTATGTGCTCAAGTCCCTGGAGTGGGACTTGAACCCACAACCTTCTGACTCAGAGGCAAGTGTGCTACCCACTGAGCCACAGCTGACACTTTTACAGATACCAGCTTCTATATTTCCAGATATTTTTTCACTGACTTCAAATTCTCAAGCTGCCATGGTGGGATCTGAATTCACGTTCTCTGAATTATTAATCCAGTAACATAACCACTACACTACTGTACTTCTTCATGTTTTAACATACCTACCAGACCTACATTCATATTAAATTATTTGCAAGCAGTACAAATGTTTTGAAAGGAATAGTAATATTCAATGCTTACCCTTCCCTTTTCTACGCATTGTGTGACCATCACAATATTATGAACGTTTTGTTCCCAAACCATTTTCCAGAAGTCATCTTTGGTGCCAGGTAGAGGGCCTTGAGTGGCAATGTATTCCCTTCGAAAATTGCATCCCTAAAATTCCCAAAGTCAGGTTATATTATACATACTGAATCGCATCAGCTAAAATCTAAATGATGCTCAAATACAGAAAATAACTGAGCAATATAAAATAACTACAGTGAAACAATTGTCCAGCTTACTGGTATATAACTGGCGTTGATGTAATCTGAACAAGGGTCATCATCGATGTAGGTTATTTTTACCCTTGTTGAGTCATCTAGTAGAAAACAATAACAGAATCATGAAAAAATAGCAAACTATTGTTTTGTGCCTGAATATTGATTATATTAATACACAAAAATCACTGTGTTTAACGTATAATTAAGATAATTTAACCTAAAATGCCAAAATGGAGCATTGCTGCATCTACTGGGGCTGTTGGGATGCATTTATATAGTACCGTATCACCTCTCTCAAACATCCCAAAAGAATTCACATAGAATTAGTTACTTTGTAGTTAAGTTCCTGTTGTTATGTAGGCAAATTTAGCAGCCATTTTGCACTCTGTAAGATCCCACAAGCAACAATGAACTGAATGACTAGTTAATCTGTGTTGGTTGATTGAGTGCCATGGGACTTTTAATGTCCTCCTGAACCAGGGGAAGAGAGAGGGCCTCAGCTTAATGTTTCATCCAAGGAGCTGCACTCCCTCAGTACTGAACCTGGGGTCAAGTCTTGGAGTGCGGTTCGAATGCACAGCCTTCTGACTCAGAAACAGAAGTGCTATCAACTGAGCCAAGCTGACACTGAGAGAAAAGAGTATTAAAGTAGACTTTAAAGCAGACTGTACAATTAAGATCAAAGATAAATCTAAGATGCAACAGCATCAGCACTCTTGTGCTCAAATTATAAAATATTTCGAGATTAGTTAACACTATAGCTCAAGACTGCACCATCTGTAACAGCTTGTGACATGAGAAACATTACACTTACAAGGCAGAATATTGTTGTATCGATTTTTTCCTCTATTCTCGGGTAAAAGTGCTGTGTCAAAAGACTGGTTTCTTCCAACATCTTTTAAATCCTTTCAAAGAAAAAGCAATAACTCAGTATAATATGATCAGGGAGGGTTTTAAAAAAAATTAATGTTCCCTCTCATCACACAAAAATATTTATAAATAGATAAAAACTGCAGCCCTACCTCATACTCCTCAGACAGGAGATAGCTGGAATCTGCTTGTAGTTTGGTAAACTGAGTATCAAACTGGTTTGCCGTAATTTCTCTGAAATGAATTTGGAAGAGTTGATTTGCAAGAAACAACATTAATCATAATTTCAATAAATGCACTGTGATCCAGATGTCAATAATAAATAACATTGAAACAAACCTGGAGATTGGAGGTTTACTGGAAAGGAAAAGAGAAAAAAATATCGCAGTGAGTATTTTTATTTCAAATGATCTAGTTTAGAAAAAAAGCAAGCTGTTACAGTGGAGCTGTGGAATAAGAGAGTTCTTACCTCCCCTGTACAAGAGGGACATTAACAGATGATGGCCTGTCTTTTGGCTTTGATGAAGGTCTAGGCTCAGTATTCCTAAATAGATTGAACATTAGAATTTTTAGGTACAGGGAAAATGGCATCAGCCCAACAAGCCTTCTCCTTTTTGACAGATCAATCCCACTTATCGAGCTTCGCACTGTATTCTTTAACTCATCCTTTCTCCAGAAAGTCATAGAATTATAGAAATTTGCAGCACGGAAGGAAGCCGTTTTGGCCCATCATGTCTGTGCCAGCCAACAAAGAGCTATCCAGCCTAATCACACTTTCCAGCTCTTGGTCCGTAGCCTTGTAGGTTACGGCACTTCAAGTGCACATCCAAGTACTTTTTAAATATTGTGAGGGTTTCTGCCTCTGCCACACATTCAGGCAGTGTGTCCCAGACCCCCACCACCCTCTGGGTGAAAAACAATCCCCTCAAAACCCCTCTAAACCTCCTACCAATTACTTTAAATCTATTGTTGACCCCTCTGCCAAAGGAAATAGGTCCTTCCTACCCAATCTATCTAGGCCTCTCATAATTTTTTACACTTCAATAATCATCCAATTAATTTTTGAACCCATTTATCCTGCCTACATGAGTGACCTTCCTTGGTATATTATTCCACACCTCTCATTACGCTTTGTATATAAAAGTTCTGCCCGACTGTTGTTTAATTTCGAATTTTTAACTTGTCTCCTTTGGTAATTGAACCCCTCACCGTAAGGAGTAATATGCTTGGATCAACTTTGTGAATTGCCTTCACAATCTTGAAAACTTCAATTAGATTTTATTAGATTATGTCAGACGTTTTGCACCATGCAATGGGCGGGAATTTCCTCAGAGCTGAACCTGCTCTATTGCCGTAACTTCGCCGGAAGCACGCCGGAAACCCCACTTACCCGTGTAAACAGGCATTCTGCCGCACTTCCAGGAAAGTTACGGTGGAGTAGTGAGAGGAGCTCCGAGGAAATTCACGCCCAATTTAAACAATACAGCATTCAGATTTATCCTGGCCCCAGCAATTAAACAAAAGATAGTCATGTAAAGAATACTGTAACCTCAGAGCAAAGGTCAGTGGAGTAAGCTGTTGTCTTTAACTCTTCCGATGCAGAGCCTTATGTGCTGAGAGAGTGTCAAAGATGGACATTTATACCACTGAATCCTGCTGTGGCGCAATAGACTATGATCAAGAGATTCCTCGGAGCTGTTCTCGCTCTGTCACCGGTACATTGCCGGCAGTGCAGCGGAAATCTCGGTTGGCGGGTTTCCGCTGTATGTCCGGCAAAGTAACACTGGTGGTGCGGGAGCAGTGCCGATGATTTTCACGGCACAAGAAGCTTCAGAATCTCAAACAGATCAATATGAAATAACAGGTTTACCATAAAAATGCCAAAATACTCACGCTGGTTTCACTTTTCTTCTGCAAACTATTATAGCCATGACTGAAATGAGTACAACAATCAGAAACACACCAGCGCTTGCTCCTTCTATGACGCCAAAGAGAGGCTCTAAAGACAGGACATAAAACTCGGTCATCCATTTTGATCGAAGCAGGTTAAAATCCCTATCAATATGTGTCAAGTATTGATTGGGGGGCTACTGAGTTAACACAAGGAAAGGTGAAACTGTTTGCCCCACTATGAAATTTACATTGGTCTGCACAAGGCAGGACCTACCTGACTCAGTCGTTATAGGCAAGGAGAAATAGGTGTCTGAAAATAAAGGACTGCTCATATCTTCATCAAACAGTTGAGTGAAGGCACGAACACTGATTCTAAAAGAGTAATCCATGTATTAGTTTCACACATTTGTAACATTTTCAATACAAAAACTTTGAGAGAGTATATAGAGAGGAGCTCATGCTTCGAAGAAGTCCGACCTGTATGATGTTCTGGATTTTAAGGGCCCATCGCAGAATATCTTCTGATCCGTCTCACATTTCCCTCCCAGCCTGTCCATCTGAGCTCCAATTTTTATTTCAAAGGATTGAAAGGTGCCATCAGTATTTTCTGTGCATTTGCTTGAAAAATAATTTGTCTGGTAGTTTCTGACCGAGGTGTTATGTTTGTATTCCAGATAAGATGGCAAGGGGTGCTGTTTCTCTGGCTTTGAATTTTCAGTACCTAAAAACAGAACAAATTAGTCATATTGAACTAAATCACATCACTTCAGTGCAAAGCTCTGTTGAAGGACACAATCCAAACTGTTAACTTCTTTGTAGATCCTGATTGGCCTGCTGTATGTTTCCGGCATTTTCTGTTTTTATTCCAAATTTGCAGCATTTTCTTTTGTTTTTTACATCCTTAAGGGTCAGTTGTGGCTCAGTGGGTAGCACCCTCGCCTCTGAGTCAGAAGGTTGTCAGTTCAAGTCCCACTCCAGAGACTTGAACACAAAAATCTAGGCTGACACTCCAGTGCAGTGCTGAGGGCATGCTGCACTGTTGGAGTTGTTATCTTTCAGATCTTTCACTGTTTGTTCTCTCAGGTGGATGTAAAAGATCCCATAGCACTATTTTGAAGAAGAGCAGGGGAGTTATCCCCAGTGTCCTGGCCAATATTTATCGCTCAATCAACAGAACAAAAACGGAGTATCTGGGAATTATCACAGTTCTGTTTGTGGGAGCTTGCTGTGCGCAAATGGCTGTCACGTTTCCTGCATTACAACAGTGGCTACATTTCAAAAAGTACTTAATTGGCTGTAAAGTGCTTTGGGAAGTCTGGCGGTCATGAAAGGCGCTATATAAATGCAAGTCTTTTTCTTTTACTGCTGACATGTCAGGTAAACACCAACATAAACTGGTTGGGACAAACAGCATGTTTCTGTGTTATAATTTCTATGTTACATTTCTTCCTTTATATTTTTTGAGTACAAGGTTTCTTGGCCAGGCTTATTCTTGTTCCAATACTTACTGCATGGTTCTCTTAGCTTAAATACACAGTCCCTTACCAAACCCATAAAAAGCTTACACTATGGTGCAGACCACAGCCAGTTTTGGAGCTGTCATCAACAGGCAGCAACTTCAGGATTTCCGCATGCGCCTGTGCCAAATCCCGAAGTTGCGGTCAGTTTCACAGCCGGAATGGCGGTGAATGCTGCCGATTCACCGTCATCCAGGCCACAAATTCCGGGCCATTATAGTTTGGCTCCGGTCTATCTAATTTTCTATTTGTGGCAGCTAATGCAAATAGTGGAGTTTCAGGACCACAAAATAGTTCTTTTACCAATTACTAAGAACATAAGAAATAGGAGCAGGAGTAGGCCATTTGGTCCCTCGAGCCTGCTCAGCCATTCAATAAGATCATGGCTGGTCATACTAATTGTATGAATTTTTTCAAGTTTGGTGGGGGGTGGGGGAATGGTGGTTGTGTGGCAGGTGTGGGGGTTGATGATAGCTCAGCCACAATGCCTGAGACTTAATGGAGATGAATATGTCGTGGTTGGAAATAGATCTAATTCAAATCAGTCCAAATCCAAAATAATTGTTTTCTCAACCCTCTTTAAACTACACATGGCATCCATAATAATACTAGAATTTAACATTCAAATGCAGTTTGAAATTCAATAATTATGCTTACTTCTGTCCTCCCTACCGAGCTTATTCTATGTTAACAAGGAACCTTTGTCCCGCAATCATGGTCAATGGGCAGGAAACTTACGAACATATGAAATTGACGGGCAGGAAAAGACCATCAAGCCTGCCCCACACCACAAACACAGCCCTAGCACTATAAGGCCGACACTCCCCATAGTTTTGGATGTAGTATTATGACAAGCCCGTGATGTCCTGATCTGTGTTCCTGGCGGACGAGCGTCCCAATCTAGAGTGCCGTTTGTAAAATTGACTCACGTCTTTTTTGGACTTATGTAAATGTTTACCAGTATTAGTTAACAGCGCAAATCACGTCAGATAATTCTTACCTTCTGATTCATACACTATCACAGTGAAGTACTTTATGGCTCCATTGACATCACTGAACCAGCTGCAATTAAAATTGAAATGTATGGTGGATTTGGTAATGATGACTGCTTTGTCATCAACTCGGATATGTGAAGGTGGAGGAGGTGGACCTGAGGGGAAAATATATTTAGTTATCTTTTGTCATAAACGTTATGTCCGCACTGAATAAAACTCATCATCTATGGTCATCATAGGCGGTCCCTTGAAATGAGGCGGTCCCGAACTACATCCTGAAGGGTGGAAGATGTCCATGCGTGAATTTTCTTAACGTGTGGTGGCCGTTGCACACCAGTCACCACACGGGCTTGACAGAGCTAGGTCTTGGTCCAGTGGCAAGGATTAACCGAGACAACTGGAGACCAGCTCTGCTGCATGGACCTAGTGCGCACACATATTACAGTGTGGGCTGGCCTAAGGTACCAAGCTACTGTGTCATGTTTTTGCTCATTAAATTATGAGAGATATGACAGGGTAGAGATATGGAGAGAATGTTTCCACTTGTGGGAGAATCCAAAACTAGGGGCCATAAATACAAGATGGTTGCTAATAAATCCAATAGGGAAATGTGGAAAAGATTTCTTACCCAGAGAGTGGTTAGAATGTGGAACTCGCTACCAAAGGAAGTGGTTGAGGAAAATAGCTTGGATGCTTTCAAAAGGAAACTAGACAAGTACATGAGAGAAAAAATGGAGCCAAAAGCTATGCTGAAAGGCTGAGATAAGATAGTTGGAATGGGAGGAGACTCGTGTGGAGTATAAACACCAGTACAGACTAGTTGGGCCGAATGGCCTGTTTTTCTGCTGTATATTCTGTGTCATTCTATGTAATTAAACACCGTGGAGTGAGATATGTTAAAGAAAAGATTAACTGCACAATTAAAAGACTCCACTATTGAACTTCACACAAGAACCAGTGAATGCACTGCTGTATACATTTTTTAAATGAACGGAATTGAAATACATCCTTGAGGGAAGCCATCATGTGTATCTGGGAGTTCTGTTTATCAAACCCAATTACACTATGCTCTGGGGATGTCACATGTACCCCAATGTACAGCTTCAACTGAAATGAGTTATTCTAAATCGGGCAATTATTAAAGATTAACGTGACAATATTTAATAAACAGTTGACAAACCCTGGTGCCATCTGTTAAGAAAGACAAAGTAGCAATGTTTCAGGATTGTAAAGTAGGCAGTCCTTTTGAAGAGGATGAAGCAATCTAAGAGTTGAAGTATGGGGCCCAGTAAAACAGATAGCAGACCAGATGGTCAAGAGTTTGAGACCCAAGACTGGTTGGCTTTTGAGCTGGCCTCCCAAAGCTTCGGAATAGGTTTCCTCTGTATTCTGCTCCTAGGGAATACTAGGGTTCAAGGCATGTAGGGGAAGAAAGCTGACATAAGTCAGCTCATTATGCTGTCATAGACATAGCGATGAGTGGATTCCATGAAGAATAAAATGGAGGAAGGGATGTAAATTAAAAGAACATTAAAAAGTTGAAGCTACAAAAATCATTTTAAATGAATTTAAAATGTACTCAAGTTTCAAAGTAAGATACATAAACATAAGAACATAAGAAATAGGAGCAGGAGTAAGCCATTTGGTCCCTTCAATAAGATCATGGCTGATCTGACCCTGGCCTCAACTCCACGCCCGCTCCCCATAACCCTTGACTCCCTTATCGTTCAACATGGGTGTTCAAACACAGAGAGCTGGAATTATGTTTGTGGCTTGCAAGCTCAGTTCTAGGATAAACATAAACTGAAATTGTGGCATATGCATAAAAAGCAGGAACTTTCGGATAAGTTCAGCCTGAGTTTGCTGAAAGTACTTGAGTTGGAAAACCAATACATAAATATTTCATTCAGCTTTCAATATACAGTACCAACAAACTCTGTTTGTTTATTGAAACTGATATAATCCGCATAGTTTAACCAACCTAAACCAATCATTTATTTTTCAGGAAGTGGCCCATTTTCATCCATTCTATACTGTTCCCATTGTTTTTTGCTTAGTTCTTATGCATTTAACAGGCATGTCCCCAATCTTTAACAGACTGCGTCATTAAACTGCTTTTGCACTTAGAATTTTTCGGACAAGCTTAGCATTTTTACAAAAGCTTCCGAATATTTGATTGCGAATACTTACTATCAATCATGGTAATAACACTGTCCTCAATAGCATCACTGGTCATTTTATCAGAGATAACCTTTATAGCCACTAAATATTTCTTGTCTGGCTCGAGATCCTGGATAATGTGTTGAACTAATTCCTTTTCGATTCTTCGTGAGTACACCAATTCCTTTTTGTCATAGTGGTAGCATTCAATGTCATAGCCATCGTAGTCTGAGTCAGGATGCGTCCAGGAACAAGAGACTGCAGTGGAACTCTGGGGTCGACACCGGATATGTTGTATTTTGTCAGGCTCTGTAATGTTACAAATAACATAGAAACATTTGCAATAGTCGAAAGATAGTAGAATTTACATTAATGCCATTTTGACAACAGGAATGGCATTCAGCAAAAAATACTTTCAATGTAGCGGCCGGTTTGTCAGAACCTGTCAAGTTGACCTGGCACTTGAACGGAACTGAAAGTCTCATGAGTGGTCGAGACCGAACTTCTCTAATGCCCTTCTTGCTGGTTCCTCATACTTGCCCTAGGTAAGCTTCAATTTATCTTGTTCTATGTCCCAGTTACCTATCACCATTGGCTTCCTCTGCCCCAAGATCTTGATTTCAAGATCTTGGTCTTCATTTACAAACTTTGTCACCCTCCCCGCCTTTGTTCTCCAGCTGTATGTCCCAGCTTGCTCCCTCCTGTGTTCCAGCTCAGCCTATTTTATGTCCTCCCGCCCCTCTCCTTTCCAGCATTGCAGCCAAATCCCTCGACACTCATGGCCCCGAACTCTGGAATTGGCTTGCTAAACCTCTCCTGTCTCCTGAATTGTTCCTCCCCATCTTTAAATGACCCCTCAGAACCTACAGGCTGGATTTTCCCGTTTTCCTTCCGCACGATGCGGGGGGACCCGGGAGACAGTGGGAAACGCGGACGTTTGGGTTTGTGTGTTTTTTTTAAATCCCTTAATGTCATATCCCATTGAATATTGTAGATTTGGTGACATACTTAGGTTGGCAGTAAGAAGGTTTAACTGTTGTCTCAATTCAGGCTCAGGCCGAGTATATTGAGATTACTTGATTTGGAAAACCAATACATAAATCTTTAATCCAGCTTTTAATAATCCAACAAACCCTATTTTTGGGAAGATTTAGCCTAAACCCCTTTACACGGCAATAATCCAACAATTCATCAACGAGCAAAGAAAAACAAATGATTTAACAAGTGTTAAAATTAAATAATACATATTAATACTTGAATTTATACTGCGATCGTCATGCTGAAACAAAAGTGCTTCACACAATGTTGTTATGGAAGCAAATGGTTGCTTCTTAATCATTATTTCAATTTTGTGCGCTGAAAACATATTGTAGCTTATTTTGTTGCTCTCCAGTTAAGACATCAAATATGGACTTTTGATTTTGTGATATCCACACTCTGAAGGTGGTTTCTCTTGCTCGGGTACCATTCTCAGAGTATTGGCAGTCTTCCAATACCTCACCTTCATGTGAGCTTGTACAGAGAGTTATTCAACCATGATGGCATTACAGCGGAGGCTGATCCTATCAAGCACATGAACGTTCCAGCAGGTGGGATCAGGAATGGTAATCCTGGCTGATTCAGTTATTTACCCTTCTTAGTTCAGGGGCACTAACTAATTGCTGAGACCAGAAGCTGGGACCTTTCCGGTCTGTATAGTGTGATGTCACACAGTGTATTCACCCATTAATCCATTACAGGAAGTTAGCACAATTGTATTTTCAATATACATTCTTCTCCGAGTTATAGCTACAACATTCAGTCTATTTTTACTCTTAACAGCCAATGATAAAAAAATGGAGTTGTGTTATCACTTACTTGTTCTTATATGAGCTTGAACAGGTTCACTGAAGGATTTCAGTGATTTCCCACTGACTGTGCGCACACTGAAGGAGTAGTGCCGCCCAGGATGAAGTTTCTGTATGATACGTCCTTTTGATTTCACCGTGTTGTATGGGTTAAAAACAACAACTCGAGCATCTTTTGGAGTCCACTGTAGCTCAAAGTCATCATAATCCGTCCAGTCTGGAGGACCGAGCCACGTGATGACAAGTGAAGTGTTTGTAACATCAGCGAAAGACACTGATCCCGGACGCTTCGGGGCTTTGAGAAAATTGGAGATTATCAATAAAATGTTACACCAAAATATTAATCAAACTGTTACATTACCTTCAATATTAATTGAGGATATTTATATATATATTACTTATGTGCTTATCTCCAACCTCTTCCTATCAGAATCATTTAGCTTTGCTGCGTGACTACTACAACAACTACTGGCATTTATATAGCGGTTGAGAAAATCCTCAGTGCACTACCTCACGGGATAAAGGCTGGCATGTACCCGCCTGCCGCCACTGGCTCTAACCCTGCTGAGATTTGCAGGGTCAGGGCATGGGGTTGGGTGAAACAGACTGTCGGTGGTGTGGACCACATAGCTAAGGGATAGTTAACAAGGAGCTGATTTTGTAAAGACACTTTAGCCTTCATTAAGTTTAATTTCTGTCTGTGCAGAAGCATGTCAAAGCTGATCACGGTAATGAATACCAATGAGCTTGGACATTTTGGGAGATCGGGCACATCAGAGTTTTTCTAAGCACAAAAGTAAAGATTATGGCTCACAAAGTTATAAAATAAATTATTATATCAAATTCCGAGCTCATAATCTTTTCTTAAACTGCATTTTTATCTCCGCAGTGACTTGGTTATTAAGAGAAGTCTAGACCTATTTTAAAACAAGTTCTGCAATGAATCAGTGTCTTCCTTGTGAATTAACTTTCTAAATAGTTTTTCTCATTTTCGAGACAATGAACCAATTTTCTTCTTGTAAAGTTATGGTTGAAATCAAAAAATACTCTTCTACCTGAGGCTGTAATGTGACATCTGTTTCTGGACTCCTAACTGAAAAAAAATTACTGCATCCTTTAAAATTTTTAAATGATGTCAAATTTTGGATTTTATGACTTGTTCATAATTTGCAGCGACCCTGAACCGAACTACTTTCTGTAAACAGAAGCTGCTTACTCAATGCACTGTCACTTTGGGAGGGAAACTTTTAGCTCAGAATGATGGCGGTTAGCATTGTTTCAACTCAAACCTGCATCTGTTTCGGATCTGACCTGGTGCCATTTTGATAAATGAATTAGTTTTGCGAAAAGGTGCTGGGGCCGAAATTCAGGGTCTCAAAGAGAGCTGTTAATGCCCATTTGAGGCGGCCATTGCTAAAAATCGAATGGCCGCCGCATTGGGGTCAACCAACTGACCGACCCGACCTAAATTCAGGTCGGGGATTTTTCGGCCTGAACCCCAACCCACCCGAGTGGTTGCACCGCCAATGCAATATAAAAGCAATAAAAATTCTTACCCATTGATTTTCACCTGAATCTGTCGATTCCCCCGCCGTACAGTGCCCCTGGCCGACTTAAAGGGGAGGGCCGACTGTCACGGCCGCAATGCTAAATTTTTTGCCGGCTGACTTGCTGATCGGCCGGCAAAATACTGTCCCCGGGTTCGGCCGGGCCTCCAACGGGCAGCCTGGAACCCCCTCTTGGGTGCCAGGCCACTGGCCCGGCTGAAACCCTCTCTGGTGGCCCAATGGCCAAAGTTAAAAAATGATAGAATCTCTCCCCTTTAACAGAGGGGAGAGCCCGTGGTGACGCACACACACTGTGACGTCACCACGACTCCACCGCTGATTGATAGCAGTGGAGGTCCCGACCGACCCATTTTCAGCCAGTCAGCCTGGCTTTCAGTCTAAGGCCTGCCCCCATTATGATCCATTTCCTGTATGACTTTGAAAAAATGTTAAAGTCCTGAAAATAGGTCTACTTACTGTGATGGAACTCAATTCAAATCAAATTTTGAAAAGAATTTGACCCCAATGTAAACAGTGGGCAGCAGTACGTCACAAATCCTGAGGTTGCTAATAAAATCAGTATCCTGATGAATTTCTTAAAGGCTCTTGCAATAAATTGGACACCCTCCTTGCTGAGTAAGCACCAGCAGGGTTTGGGTGGATTGGTAGATGAATCACTTTGTGATTATAGCCTGCTTTGTACCAGCTGGTAGGAAAAACAGGCAGAACTTGCTGATCCTTTCAGAAGCGCACCTCCTTATTTCTGCCAGTTTTCCTTCTCTTCCCCTCTTCCTCCTCTCCTGAAAGTTTGAACTTCCCGCTAAGGTACAGTTCCATGGATACCAGTAACTCTCTGGTACTTTACCCAAGTGGGGACCCATGGTCCACGTGTGAGCTGTGAGCGTCGGCAGTTTATTCAACAGCTCAGTCCAATTCTGTCCTTACTTAATGTCCACTCTCACTTTCAGTCAGGGACTCTAAACAGCAATCACGGGAAGGACCTTGTCAATTATCCCCTCCCTAAACCAAGAGTAATAAGATTTATTATGGCGCTCCTATTGCTGCACCAGCCTGAGATCAGCTAACTCAAGACAGACCAAGGATTGCTCTGGGACCTTCTTGGACTATGTGGCTCTGCTAATTACTACCACAGGAGCCACATCTTTTTTTCCCAAATTGAGAAATCTAGGTACAGGGCCAAGAAATTCAGTGTAGTACATTACCAAAGTTAAAAAGAATACCGGATACATTGAGAAATAGTGATTAGGCGATGCCAAGTTTAAACTGACAGGAGAGTTAAAACCATGTAACATAAAATACATAACTCTGTTGCTAAACTAGAGCTATGCTTAACCTGGTCTGTCCTTTTAAGGCCACAGAGTCTTATTGCTTGTAGAAGTCCTGAGGTCAGTTACATGTTAATTGCTATTGGTGAGGGAAGTTTACAGATTAGCAAGCGCTTTCGCGCTCCAGGTGAGATAAAGATTCTTGCTTAAAAATGCTACTGAAACTTTGAACTGTGACTGCAATGCATCCTGCCCATTTATAAATATTGATGTTATGTCTGTAATGCATTTATGAATGAGTCCACGAGGCAATGTGTTGTACTCAAACTGTAGTGACCTTGGTCCTTTATTCGTAACTCCAGAGTGAGGCACAAGCATGGTGGGCAGCCTTTTATACTGGGCCCTGCACACCTATGCAGGTGACCCTCAGGTCTTCCACCACAGTGCCCTCTGGTGGACAGCCTCTGCCACAGGGGCAGGAATCCCCAGTCTCCACCAGTTGCACCCTCTAGTGATGCCAGCATAGTACATATACACAGTGTAAACCTTATTGATAGTACATCAGATAACAAGTCTCCATCTTATGCAACTATACAGTGACTACACAGAGATTATATCTACAGTCTGCATATATAACAATTGATACTGTACATACACAATGGAAATACTGGGGGTCATTTTAACTTTCATCGTCGGCAGAAAATGGGCGATAGTGAATCAGCCACCTGTTTTAAACCTTGCCTGATTATCCAATGGAAAAGAGATTAGGCCAATAGATAGACAACCTCCTTGGCACCTTCGAATGATGTAGTAAAGTGTAATTACAGACTATTATTCATGACACCACCACCTGACCTACCATTTATTAGGGTTACACTGGTTAACAGATAGTTAAAATTTCTCCATACATTAAAAGTGAAAAAATCAATCAGTCTTTACCTGTTCTGCCGTCTGCAGTAGCTTTATTGCTCAACTCTCCACTCTGTGTTACTAACACCATGTGATAAATCCTACCAGGGATCAGGTCCTGAAAATAGCATTCCTTCAAGTCCTTCTCTCCAAATTTATTGCCTTGCACAGTGCCATTAGGATTATAAAGTGATATGTTGTAGGAATCAAACTCTCCCACCGCCGGCCTCCATGTGAACAACAGACTGTCAGTCTGGTTAATGTTCATCCACTGTAGATGGGTAACCTGAGCTGGAACTAAACAGATAAAATTAGATTTGGATGATTTAATAAGGCAAAAGAACATAAACAAAGATTTGTAACGGTCTTACCTCATCTATCAATGACTTGAATGAAGGAATAAAGAGTTGTACATCCAATTTTGCAGATGATAGTAAAGTAGGGTTAGGAGGCCCAGTAAATTGTGTAGATGGGAGCAGGAACAACAACAACAACTTGTATTTATATAGTGCCTTTAATGTAGTGAAATGTCCCAACGCGCTTCACAGGAGTATTATGAAATAAAAAATGACACCGAGCCGCATAAGGAGAAATGAGGGCAGGGGCTTGGTCACAGAGGTAGGTTTTAAGGAGCGTCTTGAAGGAGGAAAGAGGGGTAGAGAGGTGGAGAGGTTTAGACAGGGAGTTCCAGAGCTTAGGGGCTAGACAACAGAAGGCACGGCCACCAATGGTTAAGCAATTACAATCAAGGGTGCTTAAGAGGGCAGAATTCGAGGAGCGCAGACATCTCGGGGGGTTGTGGGGCTGGAGGAGATTACAGAGACAGGGAGGGACGGGGCCATGGAGGGATTTGAAAACAAGGTTGAGAATTTTGAAATCAAGGCGTTGCTTAACCGGAAGCCAATGTGGGTCAGTGAGCACAGGGGTTTTAGGTGAGCGCCACGTGGCCACGTGGATCTTGATGTTTGGGGGGCAGTGCTGTGCGGCGAGGACAAGTGTAGGACCTTTGTCTTACAACGTGGACCACTTCCCCTATCTCGGGAGCCTCCTATCAACAAGAGCAGGCATTGATGATGAGAACCAGCATCGCCTCCAGTGCGCCAGTGCAGCCTTCGGCCACCTGAGGAAAAGAGTGTTTGAAGAAGATCAGTCCCTCAAAACTGTCACCAAGCTCATAGTCTACAGGGCCGTAGTAATACCTGCCCTCATGTATGGCTCAGAGACATGGACCATGTACAGTAGACACCTTAAGTCACTGGAGAAATACCACCAGCGATGTCTCCACAAGATCTTGCAAATCCCCTGGGAGGACAGACGCACAAACATCAGCATCCTCATCCAAGCTAACAACCCCAGCATTGAAGCACTGACCACACTCGATCAGCTCCACTGGGCAGGCCACATAGTTCGCATGCCCAACACGAGACTCCCAAAGCAAGCGCTCTACTCGGAACCCGTCCACGGCAAACGAACCAAAGGCGGGCAGAGGAAACGTTACAAGGACACCCTCAAAGCCTCCCTGATAAAGTGTGACATCCCCACTGACATCTGGGAGTCCTAAGTGGAGGAAGTGCATTCGGGAGGGCGCTGAGCTCCTCGAGAATCGTCGGCGAGAGCATGCAGAAATCAAGCGCAGGCAGCGGAAGGAGCGTGCGGCAAATCAGGCTCCCTGCCCACCCTTTCCCTCAACGACTATCTGTCCGACCTGTGACAGAGACTGTGGTTCTCGTATTGGACTGTACAGCCACCTAAGAACTCATGCTAAGAGTGGAAGCAAGTCTTCCTCGATCCCAAGGGACTTCCTATGATGATGTTGATGATTTAGGTGAGCAGGACTTGGTGCGAGTAAGGACACAGGCAGCCGAGTTTTGGATCACCTCTAGTTTACGTAGGGTAGAATGTGGGAGGCCAGCCAGGAGTGCGTTGGAATATTCAGGTCTAGAGGTAACAAAGACATGGATGAGGGCTCCAGCAGCGGATGAGCTGAGGCCAGGGTAGAGACAGGCGATGTTACAGAGGTGGAACAGTCATAGTTATGCTATGGATTTGTGGTCGAAAGCTCATTTCAGGGTCAAATATGACACCAAGGTTACGAACAGTCTGGTTCAGCCTCAGACAGAAGTTGGGGCGAGGGATAGAGTCAATGGCTAGGGAACGGAGATTGTGGCGGGGACCGAAAACAATGGCTTCGGTCTTCCCAATATTCAATTGGAGAAAATTTCTGCTCATCCAGAACTGGATGTTGGACAAGCAGTCTGGAGGGGTCGAGAGAAGTGGTGGAGAGGTAGAGCTGGGTGTCATCAGCTTATATGTGGAACCTGACATTGTGTTTTCAGATGATGTCACCAAGGGGCAGCATGTAGATGAGAAATAGGTGGGGGCCAAGGATAGATCCTTGGGGGACACCAGAGGTAACGATGGGGTGGGAAGAGAAGCCAATGCAAGTGATTCTCAGGAAGTTACAAAGGGACAAAGTAAGTGGGAAAAACTGTGGCAGATGGATTTCAAAGTAAGAGGTAATCCACTTTGGATCCAAGAAATACAAATCGAAATATTTTCTTAATGGTGAGAGACCAGCAACTGTGGAACAGCAATGAGATTTGGATGTCCAGGTAAATCACTAAAATCCAGTGCACAGATACAAAAATATTCAAAAAGGCTAATGGAATGTTGGCCTTTATCTCAAGGGGGCTGGAAACCAAGGGTGCACAAGGTATGCTTCAGTTTTACAGAGCCTTGGCCAGACCCCATCTGGAGTGCTGCATTCACTTTGGGGCACCGCATCTCAGGAAGGATATACCGACCTTGGAGGGGGTAGATTCACCAGATTGATACAGGCTGAACGTCCCGAATCCAGCAACCTCAGGACTGAGGCCGAGCCGGTTTTCATGTTTTTCCGGACTTTGGAACGTGTTGCTGATGTCCAAAGTCCGGAAACGCCTGAGCCCAGGTTCGGGTATTTCCAAATTTCGGAACGCCAGAAGCATGTCCCGAATCCGGAAATGCTTGGGCCCAGGTTGCGATATTTCCAGTTTTTGGATGTCATCTTATAGTTCTTCACCTCGCAGGCCTTGTAGTCCTCACTTCTTCGCAACGCATGGCAAGTCTCCCTCTCTTGTTTTTGCAACGCAGTACTCTGTAACTGTACTTAATGTGAGCTTCCCGGACTGTATCTTTTGCTACCATCTTCAAATTTGAAAAGGAATGTATGTACTCAAAGCATGAAATATAATAAAGGTTTTTATTTGTAAAACAGTTAAGTTATAAAATATAAAACAGTAAATGAAGGCTTTTCTTTGTTAAACAGAGTAAAAATAAACAGGTAGAGTTACAATTGACTGGAGGTTGTGCTTGAGGTGGAGGGCTCAGCTCTGATGTCCGGGGCTGATGACGGGCCAGCAATAGGATTATCAAATGTGGAAATTGCTGGTGTAGTTACACACTGTAGGTCTTAGGCCTTCTGTTGTGACATCTTTTGAAATATTTTATATTGTTGTTTGTTTAAATAATTTGGGCTTTTCTTTCACTAATCTTTCCCGAATTCTGTAGACCTGCAGTATTTCTTCTTCACTTATGAAGCTTCGTTGCTCTAAGGCGTGAATTAATTCTTGGCAAAGATTGATTGCTTTATCAATCGGCACTTTTGCGACTTGATCACAGACATCATCACCATCCTCACTGCTTTCATCCTTTTCTTCTGGATGCAAAACCCTCTGCATAATTTCTTCATCTGTCACTGCATGCACAATGGGAGCATCGAAGTCTATGTCCATCGTCCTCATTCAATTCCTGCACAGCTTCGCAAGTCAGCCCTCTTGCATAATCTAAAAGTTGAGCAACCATTGTTTTCTCCCTGGACACGCAAAAGTCTTGAAAGTCCTGAGGAGCACCATCGTCAGCAAACATAGTTGATGTCCAGATGTTACGCCAAGGTGTCTGCAGTTACCAAGATCCATGCATCCGCAGCTGCCCATATGGTGGCCTTGATAGAGAAAGCTTTTGAGAATGCTTTTATTCCCATGCCCGTGTTCACAGCATTAAGTAAACACCTCATAAACTCATTTTTGTACAGACAGTTCATCGATAACAAAATTCCTTGGTCCATTGGCTGTATCAGTGATGTAACATTTGGAGGTAAGTAGATTCCATGGACATTATCCTTTGCCAAAAGCTCAGCATCGGGATGTGCTGAGCAATTGTCTAGCAGCAAGTATATTTTGCAGTTTCCCTCAAGGCCAGCTTCTGTGCAATGAGCACGTGCCTGAGGGACAAAATTCTTCTCAAACCAGTTCAGAAAGATTACCCTGGTTACCCATGCTTTCTTATTGGCATAACAGGGGCTAGTTGGTGTCAGTGGGTCGGGAGAAAATGGCGGCTGTGGAGAGGCCACGCGCTGCTCAGCCCCCGCCCGCCGGCCCGTCACACGCTCACTGCTCAACCTCACTCGCAGCTTCAGCTCCCGGATTTCTCACTGCTGCACTTTACATAACTGAGAGGGTTGGAGGTGACCAAAGAAGCTCGAGAGAAATAAAACAGTAGTGCTGGAGGGAGCCCCATTTGGAAAGCTGAAGATAAATTGGACGCGAAGAAGACAGTGATCACCATGGAGGAGTACAACAGTGATCCCAGATCCTCGGCTGGAAATGAAGGAGCAGCGAGAGACTGTGGAGGGATGTGATCAGGGCCCAGGGGAGGTGTGAGTTCGGGGCCAGGGGCCCAGGGTCAGCACGGGCCAGCCCACACTGCGATGTGTGCGCACTAGGTCCGTGCGGCAGAGCTGGTCTCCAGTCATTTTGGGTAATCCTTGCCACTGGACCAAGCCCGTGTGGTGGCTGATGTGTAACAGCCACCACACGTTAAAAAATCCACGCACAGGCATCTTCCACCCTTCAACACGTAGTTCGGGATCTGGAATATTAGGTCCTTCATTGAAACACCTGTGAACTTTTTGATGTGGAAGCAAGTCATCCTCGACTCGAGGGACTGCCTATGATGATGATTGGCATAATAATGCACTGGCAATACTCTCAAACCCGTGAAATATCTTGGACGCTGGCTTCTCCCAATGACCATAAGCTTACACTTACGTGTCCCAGCCGTATTTGCAGCAGCAAGCACAGTCGGCCTATCCTTGGCGTCTTTAATACCTGCTGACTGCGGTTGTTCTGCTGCTGCTAATGTCTTTCGGGGTACCTAGCGCCAAAACAGTGCTGTCTCGTCAGCATTGTACATTTCTCAGGTGAAAGGTTTTCATCAGCAATTAGTTTGGTGAACTCATCAATATAATTTTCAGCTGCCTCATGATGTGCTGAGGCTTTCTCACCACATATTTCAGTTGCCTGATGCCATGATGCCTTTTAAATTTGGCTAGCCAACCAGAAGAGTACTCGCATGGAGTTTCAATCCCCACTTGTACATGGAATATTTTAGCTCGTTGCACCACCATTGGGCCAGACAAAGGAACCTTTTCACTTCGCCCCTGTCGCCACTATTCCATCACTGCTCGATCCAAATCATCACATATCGGTTTATGCACACTTTTTTTCTTACTCATTTCCTTCTGAACATCACTTTCCGCATAAAACTTCATGAGCTGTTCTTTCTGTTTTCTAATAGCATAGATGGTGGAGAGCCCAACACCGTACTCCTCACTCAATCTTCTCACTGAAGCACCTCTATCTAATCTCTGAAGTAACTCAACTTTCTTGGCAATTGAAAGTGAACTATGCCTCCTCTTTCCTTTATCTGAACCCATTGGGGTATCTGTTGGCCTTTTTGACATGTTCGCAATGACAACACAGTCACAATCTTTACCTGTGCAGATCTTTAAATCAGGAAAAACCCCACAGCGATGGAGTCAGTTTGGGTGGAGTCTCAGCACGGGGTGTAGGCGGGTCAGCTGGGGTAGCCATATAAGGTTTAATACCACAAATTTTTTTAAAAATGCTGAATTTAAAAGTGCATGTTATGTACAGGTGCAGGTAGTATTTTTTATTACAGGTACATGTACAGGTGTGCAAACTTAAAATCGCAATCTGGTCGGGTCAGCTCGGGTCAGCTCAGGTGAGGTCGGGTCAGCTCCGCTCGGAGTCATGGGGCGTGGTGATCCGATTGTGCGGTTGCTGCTTTGGGGAGGTGCAGTGTGCTGCACAGAACTTGATTCTGGCCAGGGACTTGTGTGCTGTGCAGAGTTTGATTCTGGCCAAAGGGGCTTGTGTGCTGTGCAGAGTTTGATTCTGGCCGAAGGGATTTGTGTGCTGTGCAGAGTTTGATTCTGGCCGAAGGGACTTGTGTGCTGTGCAGAGTTTGATTCTGGCCGAAGGGGACTTGTGTGCTGTGCAGAGTTTGATTCTGGCCAAAGGGGCTTGTGTGCTGTGCAGAGTTTGATTCTGGCCGAAGGGACTTGTGTGCTGTGCAGAGTTTGATTCTGGCCGAAGGGACTTGTGTGTTGTGCAGAGTTTGATTCTGGCCGAAGGGACTTGTGTGCTGTGCAGAGTTTGATTCTGGCCGAAGGGACTTGTGTGCTGTGCAGAGTTTGATTCTGGCCGAAGGGGCTTGTGTGCTGTGCAGAGTTTGATTCTGGCCGAAGGGACTTGTGTGCTGTGCAGAGTTTGATTCTGGCCGAAGGGACTTGTGTGCTGTGCAGAGTTTGATTCTGGCCGAAGGGACTTGTGTGCTGTGCAGAGTTTGATTCTGGCCGAAGGGGCTTGTGTGCTGTGCAGAGTTTGATTCTGGCCGAAGGGACTTGTGTGCTGTGCAGAGTTTGATTCTGGCCGAAGGTACTTGTGTGCTGTGCAGAGTTGCTGCGGACCCAGAAGCAGCGGTGCGGTGTCTGTGAAGACCTGGCCTGGAGCAGGTAGGATTGGCGTTTTTATTCTTGCAATTTTTGTCACTGTACAGTAGTTGGATTTCATTTTTTGACTTTTCACTGGACCCTGCTGGCGGTGCAAACGGTTTAACAGGGTATCCGGATTCTGGAACATTTTGCAGATTCTGGACAACCCTGCCACGGATCGTCCCGGAGTCCAGATTCCGGAACTCCGGATTTTAGACGCTCAACCTGTACCAGAATTTAAAGGGTTGAATTATATGGATACGTTGCATAAACCTGACTTGTACTCCCTCGAGTTTAGAAGTTCGAGGAGGTGATCTAAGCGAGGTGTTTAAAATGATAAGGGATTTGATAGGGTAGATACAGAGAAACTCTTTCCTCTGATGATGGAATCCAGCAACAAGGGGGCACAATCTTAAAGTACAGGCAGGCCATTCAAGAATCAATCTGGAAGCAATTTTTCACACAAAGGTCAGTGGAAATCTGGAACTCTCTCACCACCAAAAGACTGTGGATGCTGGGACAATTGAAATTTTCAAGATGGAGATCAATAGAGTTTTGTTAGGTAAGGGTGTCTATAGATATTAATAACTTCAGTAATTCTGATCTTGATAAGCTATTTCATTTCACAGATTATGATTATGCAGGTCCATAAGAATCACTGAGACAGGTATGGCTATGGCCTTGCTAGTCTTGGCTAACTAGAATCTGCCTATCTTTTGAAGAAAACCCCTCTGCACGAAAGGAAAATATATTTTCCATGCGTGCTGTTGTGGCTGCCAAGTGGGTTTAAGAAAAACTGATAGGTTACGAAGCAGAAAAGCAAGAGAAGAGGTATTGCAGAGAAATTGGGAAAAGCAGGAGTTAATTTTTTTTAAATTGGTAAAAGGCCAGATTGAATTAAAATTAAAAATTTGTCAATGAGGAATTGAACATCACAGTGATAGAGAGAAAGAGAAAAAATAGGGCGGGATAAACATTTTACGTAGGAAATAAAAGACAAAAAGAAAAAGGAAGCACAGCTCGGGAAGAAATACTAGAGCTCGAGATTAATTTGCTTAGTGCTACCTGTTAGCGCCCGAGGATAAGTTACTAGTTGGGGAAGATTTCCTTTAGTAAATGAATTTATAAAAAATGCATTTACAATTGGTGACACCCACTTGGTGACGTCAAGAGTGTGCAACACCCCCGTAGCACCGCTGTCGCGAACCTGACTGCTTTCGCCTGCCGTCGCGCCTGACTACTTCCGACAGGAAAAGCAGGTATTACAGAGAGGCTGTGGGGGTGATATATCCGAGGGGGAGCAGGTGGGCAGTTAAATGATTTTTCCATTAGTGCATCTCTCCTAGATGCTGGACACTGCTGCCTTGGCTTTTCTTTAACTTTTCGGGTGGTCCAGCCGTCCTTCCCTTTAGGCGCTAAGATGCTGGTTTCCTAACGCCAGAACATCAGCAGCGCTTCCACGACCGCGCCCCAGGAATCAGGGTTAGTGCCCTGAGAGGGGTGTGGAACGCTTGCTTCCCTTAGCGTTCCATTCCCCTCTTGGGACACGAAAAGCAAATATCCCGGTAGGAGATGGTAAACATCGTTCGGCGCTAAAGTTAGTGACCATGCATGTCTCTGCCTCAAACTGGGCTATACTGAATTTTTAGCCCATGATGTTTGGAGAGAAGGGGAAAGATAGTTCAGAAACACAATCTAACTCATCACTCTACCACTTCTAAAAGGCTTCTTAGAGGCCTAATAGCAGAAATAGTTGGGACATAAATTAGCACATCTCATACATATTTAAAAATGGCAAACCCTGTAAATTAAGCACCTTTATCCAAAATATTTGGTAACTTTCAGCAATATTATTCTCTTTGATCAAACTTAATGTTATAAATATGAAGTCAAATAAATCCTTTCCATATCTGAAACATTGCAGAGTGTCTGTGGAGCCTGGAGTCTGCTCTTTGAAGGGATATTTGCTCCTGTAAAGGTACTTTATGGTCCTTTGTATTCATGCATATAATGACAAACATTTCAGTGTAAGGAATCATTGGATAGAAGATGTTTTGTGTTCTATTTGTAGCAAAATTGTAAATCTATTTTTTATGGATGCAGTTACATAAAGGAAAGCTTCCCCCACTAATAATCGAAAATGTCATTTGATAATGCAGCATTCCTAGCTCGTGGAGTGAAAGATAAGCCAGGGGTCCTACTCTCGATTGTTATCGAGTGATCATTGCTTGTTTGTGGATATCGAGTGAGGACTGTGTTTGGCCCAACTGCAATGCTCTCTGTAGTTAAACAGCCTTCCCCTCACAGCCAAATAGACGCACTATCTGAGTCGAGATATCAGCACATAGTTGGCACCCAACGAAGCGTATTCTGCAATGAGTTGACACCATCAGTAAAGAATGGGATTCTATTGGAGTATGTGATGGTTCTGGGGGAGGAAACTAATTATTTACTTTTTAAAGTGATAACGAAAAAGGTATAACATGAACAATTGAAATGAATTGGCGGAAATGATTCCACTGATTATGCTGCTTTACCTGTCCTTCCAAAAACAGAGGATTCGTTTGTTAAGTCCCCGCTGTGAGTGACTATCACAAGTTTATACATTTTGCCTGGCGTCAGGTTCTGGAAGGAGCACTTTTCAAGGTTCTGGGTGCCAGATTTCCTGTCATGAAGTGTCTTGTCTGAATTGTAGAGGAATATTTCGTAGGAGTCACATTCTCCCTCTGCTTTGGTCCAGCTGAAGGATAGAGTCTCCGTGCTGTTCTCCTGCAACATCAGATCTGTGACTGCAGCTGGAACTGAACCGGAACGCATAATGAGTAGATACCAGACACAAATATGCAGAACTTTATGAGAACAGTTATGCATCTCCAACACCATCTTGCATTGTGATAATATAATGAATCCCTCTACATGAACTTGAATTTGTCAGAATAAAGGTCCATTTTAAGAATGATTTGATCGTAATGGCCCAGGTTTTGTGGTCAGAGGAGAATGCACGGCGTGCATTACACTTACACACTTACTTTCGGCTTTTGCACTGGAACCTGCAGTGATTAGAAATCCCGCGGCACCCTCTACAGAGGATCTGGGACCTGTGTGAACAGGACAAGCAACTGCATATCTCCTTGGCCAATCAGTTTGAAGAATCCTTACTGAGACATGCAGGGGCTGAAATTTCCCCCTCCATAAGATCCATTACTGCCTCCAAGACCGGGGGCAAACGGATGGGCCAACCCGGCCAAAATTGCCCCTGTTCCGGAAGCGGCAGGAACAGGTTACAGCACCGCCGGTTCTCCTGCAGCTTCAGGCACGCGCCGACCCCTTACCGACCCCTGCGCGGAATTTCCGTGCGGCAGCGGAGCGGCCACCGGTCGGCGCCACTGACAACTTTCGCCAGCGGGGAGCTGTCTGTGGCTGGGCGGTGCATCCGCCCTTAAAGGAGAAGTCGCACTGCTGGCGACTCCATGTTATTTTTTATTGTCAGCCGACTGCCAGGTCGGGCCGACAATTATGCCCACGGGTTTGGCCGGGCCGCCAACAGGAAACCTGGCACCCCTTCTTGGGTGGCAGGCCGCTGGCCCGGCCGGAACCCTCCCTGTTGGCCCAGTGTTTGCCACTAAAGTGGCTGCGGAGTTCGCAGTGGCCGTCCCCTTTAACTGAAGGGAACGTTGTGACACGGCACGTCCGCGTCGCGCTGACGTCATCAGTGCGGTGCTGGTGGCTTGGAGCGATGGCTGCTCCAACCCGCCCGCACTTCCGCCCCACTGACGATGGCTGCTCCAACCCACCCGCACTTCCGCCCCACTGACGGTGGCTGCTCCAACCCACCCGCACTTCCGCCCCGCTGACGACTGCAACACCGCTCCGACCAGAAAAAAAAAGCCATGAATTTCGCCGGATTGTCCGCACCATGCATTGGGGCAGACAGAACACTTGCAGAATGGTAAGTGCGTCCTGTTTGGCTGCAGGGCAATTTCGGCCCCGCAGAGTCTGTAGCAGGAAGCACAAGTTAGAATACTTAATTCAATGTCAAGTCATGTATGGAAAATGAAATAAAAAGAGGAAAAGAAAGATGGAATTAAGAGAAAGAGAGAAGCGACGGAAAGAAAAAGTAAACAAAAAGTTTATTTAAATGTTAACATTTTTTTAGATTGCCAACAATAATTAAAATCTGAAAGAATGAGATTCCACATTTGTAAAAGTTCATTTTCAGTGCCAGAGAGGTTGTTTGGCAGTAATTAAGACTTATCACATCATTACAAATTCACCTACACTTGAATGGACAAGCCCCACCTTTTTCTGGTGTGTTTACTGAGTACCTATCAGGTAAGTACTAAACTTCCATGTATTTGAATGTCGAGTCTCTCGTTGAGATACTGTTACAGCGAAGCGTCTGGAGCAGCAGGGCAACTCATTCAGCAGCTTCCTGATTTCCACGTTTAACTGCACATGTGCAGTTGTTGGAAGTTGCTGTTCGATTTACTCTTTAATAACGGTGAGCGCTGATTGCCTCACCATTATTCTTACCACAAAATCCGGGCCATTAGCTTTTTCTGGGATTTCAGCAGAATGTTTTCAGTGTCAAAGTGAATTAATTATTAAAAATACATTGTTGAATTCATTAAATTATTGTAAATATATTTCAAAACATATTAATTTTCAAGTTAAGAAGTTAAGAACTGTGTGGAATTTCTATCACAAAATGTATAAATTCAGAAATCAAAGATGGGAGGAAAAGCAATGTGTGAGGAGGACACAAAAAATCTGCAAAAGGACATAGACAGGCTAAGTGAGTGGGCAAAAATTTGGCAGATTAAGTATAATTTTAGAAAGTGTGAGGTCATGCACTTTGGCAGAAAAAAAATTAAAGAGCAAGTTATTATTTAAATAGAGAAAGATTGCAAAGTGCCGCAGAACAATAGGACCTGGGAGTACTTGTGCATGAAACACAAAAGTTTAGTATTCAGGTACAGCAAGTGATCAGGACGGTATCTTGACCTTTATTGCAAAGGGGATGGAGTATAAAAGCAGGGAAATCTTGCTATAGTTATACAGGGTATTGGTGAGGCCACACATGGAACACTGTGTACAGTTTTGGTTTCCATATTTAAAAAAGGATATACTTGCTTTGGAGGCAGTTCAGAGAAGGTTCACTAGATTGATTCCGGAGATGAGGGGGTTGACTTATGATGAAAGGTTGAGTAGATTGGGCCTCTAATCATTGGAATTCAGAAGAATGAGAAGCGACCTTATCGAAACGTATAAGATTATGGGGCTTGAGAGGATGTTTCCACTGATAGGGGAGACTAGAACTAGGGGGCATAAACTTAGAATAAGAGGCCTCCCATTTAAAACTGAGATGAGGAGGAATTTCTTCTCTCAGAAGATTGTAAATCTGTGGAATTCGCTGCCTCACAGATCTGTGGAAGCTGGGACATTGAATAAATTTAAGACAGAGATAGAAAGTTTCTTAACCGATAAGGGAATAAGTGGTTATGGGGAGTGGGCGGGGACATGGAGCTGAGTCCATGATCGGATCAGCCATGATCGTATTAAGTGGCGGAGCAGGCTCGAGGGGCTGTATGGCCTACTCCTATTTCTTATGTTCTTATGTTCTTAATTAAGAATTAGATTAGAACAATAGCATTGACTTTTACTTTAGGTGGTTACTTCCTTATTAAATGATTTTCAGTTATAATTCAAGGGGACTGAAATTGGCTTCAGTGGCGGTAATGGGGTGGTAATGCCTTTCCGATCGAGGGCAGGCAGATGGTCCAACCCCTGCGGAATTGGCCTCGAGCCGGTGGTGGAAATTGGTTTCCACCGCGGCCCATGTTTCCGCCCCGCCCGGCACTCCGAGCCGTTGTCGGGCATGCGCCGACCCCTTTCCGCCCTGCGGGGGATATTGCCCCCAACAACTTCTGCTGGCGGGAAGCTGCCAGTGGCAGGGCGGTGCATGCACCCTTAAAGGGGAGGGTGCACCACCACGGCCGCCATTTTATATTAATTATCAGCTAACTCTGCAGTCGACTTGACAATAGCGGCCACGGGTTCGGCCGGGCCACTAATAGACAGGCCGGCACCCCCTTTTGGGTACCGGGCCGCTGGACCCGCCGAAACCCTCCCTGGTGGGCTAGTGGGCTCGACGTAGGCCTCATAGTGTCCCTCCCCTTTAAGTGAAGGGGCGGGACGTTGATACGTGTCAGCGCGGCACTGATGGCACTGCCCGCCTTCCACCCCACACCCGACTCACTTCTGCCCCTCTGCCACCCCAAAAACCGCCCCGATGAGTTTTTTTAAAGAAATGAGGGCAATTTCTCTCTATTCCCCACCCCATCGATTCGGGCAGTAATCCATCACATCATTCAAATTATCCGCCCCAAATTTCGGCCCCAAAATTTTCAATTCAGCATCATGTTTTAAATTTTAAATCACGCTTTTAAAGTAACATTTTGCCTTTAATTTTACACCATATTTTCAACTTAGTCCCGACTTTCTGTTGTCAAGGTTTTAATGCTTGGGTGATAATTTTCTGGTCTACAGATAAGACCACTCACTGCTGCATTGAATTATCAGCCTAAATTATATGCTCAAATGCCGGAAGTGGGTCCTGAACCCACAAGCTAACTCAGAGGCAGGAGTGCTGCCACTGAGCCAAGGCTGATGCTTAAAGCCCAGTTTATTTTCATTTTCTTTTTCCACTTCCTTGTTGAATGACGTCTAGCTCATCCTCGCATCTTATAGATGGCCATTCTCCTGGAACATGTTTCATGCCTTGAGCGCTTTTACTGAACACATGGCCCAGAGATTACTGAATCCAATAGATTTATAGCTTAGAAAGTGCTAATATGCCTTAGCCTCCTGCAGAGGTTTTCCAGGTCAGGCAAAGCCATTGCTGAGTCAATACTCTACTTGGCTGTCAAAGTTGAGCCTATAAGGATAACATAATTTTTAAAGGATTTAAGAAATTCTGTCTTTGTAATAAGAAAATATGGGTCATAATCTTTGCACACTTACATGATAAGGGGCTGGGTAAATAGGAAATGCCCTACCTAGTCCTGCTGCAATTGAACTGAACTGATTTGAATTAAATTTCTGCATTGACCCAGTTATGTGAAACCCGCTAGTTTTCTCAGAGCTTTCCAGTTGCCGTTCACTTTCAGAAAAGAAGCCTGCACTTGACCCTCCCTTTATAGACAATTGCCCTTTGCGTTTTCTTCCAGGTGACTAAAGTGCTGGTCTGAACTGACAACGCCAATCTGTGAAGACCAGCAGCTGCCAATTGCTGCTTGCTTGCCCTTTCCAACATTGTCACGGACAGTGTTCAAGAAACCCTGTGGATTTTTTTTCTCACAGGCCTGATAAATGTGAAAAGCACTGCGTGTAGGTGTGACTTTCCAACTGTACTCCAAAAGCATTACATACCCTCACTTAAACCTCTGCAATTATTTTTGAAAACACAGTAAAAGTGAGCCAAGCAGCTTTCAGCACTAAAGATGAACTCAATTAGCTGCTGCTAATAATAAAAATGAGCTGTGCCAGTGTGAAATGTTTATTGCCTTCATTTCCTTTTGTACACCTTCACTAGCACAGTGACTGCACTCAACACATAGGGAACGCAGATGCGAGCAAGAAAGCTTTCTTAACTTTGCTCATTTTAATTCACAGCAGACTTTTGTATGGAAGCTGGTTTTGAAGCAGCCTTCTTTCACAGCTCACCGCTGCGTCACGTGCTTAGGAATGTTTACGTCCTCCTCATCTCATCTATTTTTCTGAACAGTAAGATGTGTCGCAGCCAAATGATTGAAGGATGAAATCTGATTTAATGCCACCTAAATGCATAAAAATGCATTGGCTGCAGACGGAAATATTTTCAAGCCTATTTGCAGACAGTGACCCAGTTATGTCTTCTAGGTCACTCAGTTTGGACTCGATGTGTCAAAGACTCGAGCTAAACGTCTATAAGGAAAAGAAAAGGCAGGTATTTGGGCCGAGGAATCCAGGGATTAATTTGCTGGCTCATTATGCAAACTGCTTTATAACTTGCACATCACTGTCCCTAAAAAGAAAGAGATAACGTTCAGCATCAAGCATCTGCTTTACCTGTTCTTCCCTCACGGACTGTTCCGATGCTGTACAACCCTCCACTTACAGTGAAGACACGGATTTTGTACTTCTTGCCTGGAGTCAGATCATTGAACTTATGGCCCCTGTTACCAGCTGGCACAGACACATTCGAGAGCATTTGAGTTCCTTGCTCAGTAAGGAGCTGCAGAGTGTATCCCTCTGAGACACCAGTGGCTGGCTGCCAAGACACTGCCAAGGTACAGGTGGTATGCTTGTTTTCGACGGATATTTCTGTGACTGAGGCAGGGACTAGGAATACAATTAAAAAAAAAGGTAATAAGTTGGCTTAGCAAGTAATCAAATTGGAAGTCATATTTGAGAAATTAGTAAATTATTACCTCATAATAAAATAATTCACTGTGAAACACCACAACTACATTTTACTAAATATTGATTTAAATGAATTATTTACTGTAGCGGTGGGTTCAAATAACAAGGCCACAAATGAAAGATTAACGACTATGGGGGAGATTTGTAAGTTGGGCCTAAAACGGGTGTCCGTGGTACATGCCACAGTCGGGAGGCCCAAAACACTTTCGGATTCAGGCTCCCTCTAAATTTTACCAGTGAGCTGTGGATGTCAAAGGGCCACTTCACTGCAACTCGCCAGGCTGGTGAAACGGAAAATTGGTCGGCTTCTGCATGGAGCCAGTTATCAGGTAGAGCTTATTGCGGGTGGGGGTGAGGAGGGTGCTGGAGAGGATCCTGGGGGCAAGGGGGACGAGAAGAAAAAACTTACCTTTTCTGAGCAGAGACCAACAATAGCTTTAAAGGACTGCTGATTAGGCCGATCAATGCCTGGAAAACCTGGGGCCAGCAGGCACTTTGAATGTCCTGCCCATTTCTCCATGGAGGTTGCAAATGGCGTCCTACAGCTGGCTGAGGACCCCACTTTGCATATTTAAAAGAAAGATCTGTATTTAAATAGTGCCTTTTTCGACCATCTCAAAGCGCTTTACAACCAATTAAATACTTTTGGAGTGTAGTCACTGTTGTAATGCGGGAAACGCGGCAGCCAATTTGCACCCAGCAAGCTCCCACAATCAGCAATGTGATAATGTCCAGATAATCTGTTTTTGTTACGATTAAGGGATAAATATTGGCTAGGACACTGTGGATAACTGCCCTGCTCTTCTTCAAAATAGTGCTATGAGATATTTTATGTCTACCTGAGAGAGCAGACGGGGCCCGGTTTAACATCTCATCCAAAAGACAGCACCTCCAACCATGCAGCACTCCCTCAGCACTGCACTAGAGTGTCAGCCTAGATTTATGTGGAGTGGGACTTAAACCCACAACCTTCTGACTCAGAGGCAAGCGTGTTACCCACTGAGCCACAGCTGACACTAAACAGCCTCTCGCCTGGTTTGGACAGGGATGCTGGGCACTCATTTAAAGGCCTCCCTTAACATTAAATCAGCCAGGCAAATAGGTGGCTAAGGTTCCCCACCAGATTTTCCACTCCTGGTCTCCCAGTTTTCAGGTGCTTGGAACTCACAAGATATCCCATTTGTTCGATGGATTTGATTGCTAGCTTTTCCATGTATTTGGCACCCTTCTCTTTCCTCCGTGCTTTACATCCAGCAGATTATGCTTTGGGATTTTCCGTAAGGAAGACGCCTTTTTAAGTGGACGTCATTAGCCTGACCGGGAGACCTGGCTTGATGCGATGGGGAGAAAGGAGGTCACCACTGACATCAGATACGAGCACCCCACTGAACATCAATCTAGTATTCAGGGGTGTGTTTTACCCTGGGGCCTGATAAATTTGGGGATGAGAGAAATTGAAGCCTTTGTGCTCTAAGAGTGACAGCTTGTTACATTTATTAATAATACAATATAAAGAATGAATATACATTAATCACGGGGTACAGTAGCGTAGTGGTTATGTTACTGGACTAGTACTCCAGAGACCTGGGCTAATGATCCACAGATGTGAACTCAAATCCCACCACGGCAGCTGGGGAATTTAAATTCAGTTCATTAAATAAATATGGAATTATAAAGCTAGCATCAGTAATGGTGACCATGAAACTACTGGATTGTTGCAAAAACCCAACTGGTTCACTAATGCTCTTTAGGGAAGGGAATTATTATATCTTTATTGCAACTCACAAACACACACATAGCCTTAAGATGGCAGAACACTTTGGAACTTTAGTCAGGTGACCTGTTCCCTCCTTATTTATACACAGCACTGGGTGCAGTGTCACAGTAGTCCACAGGTGGCGCTGTATATATTACACTTCTCCCTCCTTAATGAAGAAGTAATTATAACAAAATAATCATCATACATAAGCTATACATAACAAAAGATATGGACTTATTTTGCCATATTTACAAATCAAACTTAACCACTTGTTTTCTGTTTCGAAGAGGATACCTTCGCTCTCGAACAGAACCTTCCAAACATGGTGTCAAATTTAAACTTACTCAAGGCTGACCCTGAGGAAAGTTTTAATCTGCTGTCCTTACCCGGTCTGGCCTATATGTGGCTCCAGACCCACAGCAATGTGATTGACTCTTAACTGCCCTCTGAAATGGTTTGACAAACACGCAGTTGTACCAAACCGCTACGACAAAGTCACTGTGGGAGTACCGTCACCACACGAACTGCAGCAGTTCAAGAAGGCGGCTCACCACCACCTTCTCAAGGGCAGTTAGGGATGGGTAATAAATGCCGGCCTGGCCAGCAACGGCCACATCCCGTGAACGAATAAAAATAAAGAACATCTGAGCAATTCTTACCGGTGCGTCCAAATGCTGTTGAGTTATTGTGGAAGCTGCCACTGTTTGACTGAACGAGTATATGGTACAGCTCCCCCGTCTCTAGATCAGAGAAGGCATGCTCGTGCACATGTTTTTGAACAGGGTGGGTGAAGATCTGATGGCCCTTGTGGGATAAGATCACAGTATAGCTGTCCACATCACCTCCTCCAGGAGACCAATTCGCCTTCAGGCCCTTGGTCACTCCATTGTTTGAAACATGAATGTTTTTAACTGCACTGGGTACTGCAGAAAGATAGATTTGTACCAAAAATATTAATAGCTGTATGGTCATGTACTATAGTTGGCTTCTAATTAAGATGTACCTTGTTTTACTATGTTTTCTAGGTAAATATATGGACGCCTGTCTTCAAACTCTGTACTCTTTCTTCTAGTCAGATACTTGAGCATATATCATAATATTTATTGTTCAGTCATAATAATGTCAACTTAAGAAATATTTGCAAATTGTATATATTTGCATTATTTAATATATTTTCAACTTATGGGAGATGAGGTACTTTTAAAGAGATTCTGGGGCACAAATTGCCCCTTTCGATAAGGCTTCTGCCCACCAGTGGCCAAGGGCGGCGCAGAATGACCGCCCACTCTCCGTGGAGGGGCCGCCATTTTAGAAATTGCCCTTCCTCACGAGCGGAGCAGTGTCCGGGACCGCTCCGCCCGTTTTCCTGCCGCGGCGTGCATGCGCCAACCCCTTAACGGCTGGCGGGGACCCTCTCGCGAAATTGCCCTCACGAAATTGCCCCTTACCCAAAATTGCCTGCTGGAGCGGTGCTCCGCAGGCCAGTGCCCCCGACTGCTTTTGCTGCCGGTGCAGTGTGTGTGAAATGGCGGCACGGCTGCCCTTAAAGGGGAGGGTGCACTGCCATGGCTGCAATTTAAATTTTCTTGTCAGCCGACAGCCAAGTCGGCCCAACAATTATGCCCCCCGGGTTCGGCCGGGCTGCCTCTTGGGTGTCAGATCACTGGCCCAGCCGATACCCTCCCTGGTGGCCAGTGGACCTAACTAAAATGAATGCCGAGTTCGCAGAGGCTCTCCCCTTTAACTGATGACTGACAGCTGTGGACACATCGGCCCAGCCCTACCTTTGCCCTGCTAGTGACACCCACTGCACTCTGCTCCCACTTCCGCCCCCATGATGATCCACTTCCGCTAGAAAAAAACCCCGAGGAGCTGAATTTCACAGGATAGGCCACCGCATCCATTGCGGCGGCCAGAACACTTCAAAAGTGTTCACTAGCTGCGCCTCGTTTCTGGCGGAGGGCAATTTCTACCACTCTTTATTTTAAAAGGTGAAATCATGCCTGTTTATAGAATGCAGTACAAGCTAATCTTTAATCCACAAAATAATAAGAGCCTTCACTTAAGTACATAGTCCAATGCTACAGGTTTGAGTCCCAAAGGTTACTGCCTGTTCACATGCGTGCAAAGAGTTTAGTTAATTCTCTTCCTACGCAACAGTGTCACTAAGTTAGGAAACTGATCCTTGACAGACTCAGTTGGGACAACTTTAACCTAATTTGCCTGGCGGGAAACTGACAGGGTCAGGTACAATGCTGGATTTACACCTTGCCCAATATTTCTTCAATGGGTGTAAAACCAGTGCTGCATCCGATCCTGTCAGTTTCCCGTCAGGCACATTAGGTTAAAATTCCCCCCAGTGTGTGGCTATAATGTACATGCTATTACATAGCAGTCAGCGTAACAATTATACACAGAATATTTGGCATCTGTTCCGGCTTCGAGATACAATTTCACATTTGCAAATAATGGTCTGGGCCATTCTTACCTGTCCGTCCTTCGATGAAGGCAGCACGCTGCAGGGTCCCAATCCACGTGGAGACTTGGATTTTGTAAAGGCGCCCGGGCGTTAAGGAAGTAAACTGATGCGCCGTGCTGCCCAGTGTTATTGGAAGGAAAACATTCATGTCATTGAAGAGCAGCTGAATCTCGTAGCGATCCACGTCGCCAGCAGCTGCTTCCCAGGTAACGTTCAGAGTGTCAGTGCTCCTGTCCGCCACGGTTAGAGACCCAACGGCAGCCGGAACTAGTCAGACAGATTAACATTGGCATCAGACAGTGCGACAACTGTACTGCAACAAGCTACACAAAGACACTTCAGGGGGTACATCAAACACTTTGAAATCCGATTCAAAGACATTCTAGCACAGACAAAAATATTACGGTCAAACTAGTGAGACCACACCTGGAGTACTGTGTACAGTTTTGGTCTCCATACCTAAGGAAAGATAAACTTGCCGAAGAGGGGGCGCAACAAAGGTTATCTCGATTGATTCCTGGGATGAGAGGTTGATCTGTGAGGAGAGATTGTGTAGAATGGGCCTATACTCTCTGGAGTTTAGAAGAATGAGAGCTGATCCCATTGAAACATATAAGATCCGAAGAGGGCTTGAGAGGGTAGATGCTGAGAGGTTGTTTCCCCTGGCTGGAGATTCTAGAACGAGGGGGCATAATCTCAGGATAAGGGGTCGGCCATTTAGGACTGAGATGAGGAGCAATTTCTTCACTCAAAGGGTTGTGAATCTTTGGAATTCTCTGCCCCAGAGGGCTGTGGATGCTGAATCGTTGTGTATATTCAAGGCCGAGATAAGATAGATTTTTGGACTCCGGGGGAATCAAGGGATATTGGGATCGGGCGGGAAAGTGGAGTTGAGGTCGAAGATCAGCCATGATCTTATTGAATAGCGGAGCAGGCTCGAAGGGCTGTATGGCCTAATCTTGCTCTTAATTATTATGTAATAAGCAAGAGGGAGGCTAAGCTGGCTAAGGATTCAGTAAATTGTGCCATGGTTTACATCTGCAGTTCTGTATATAAGCCTACAACCACGACCAAGCTATCAGAGGAGGTGCATGGGGAAGGCCTTTCATTTCCCTACACAAGGTGATTCACTTCAGCCGTTTCCATCCAACTAGTGTGTCATTTTCAGGGGCCTGAAAACCGTGGACAGTGGTCCATGCTGTCAAGAATTAAATGGCACATGGCAAGTGGGGGAAGCTAAAGAGAGGACGAAAATAAAACATTTAAATGAGGGGAGTAAAATGAAAGCAACAATTGCTCTATTATTACTCTGTTTTTGTGGCTTAACATAAGGCTATTGTTTCTTTCAGAAGGGGATACAGGCTAATCACAGGCAAAACCTTGACTGAGTCAGTTCAGTGCTCCATAAGGACATTACCGGCACAGCTGTTACTCATTTTCTTCAAGTTTGTGTAAATGGGGCAAGTACGTTTACAAAGGTAAAGACAGAGCACAGTTCTCAATAAGCAGTGGGTAATCAATAGCAGTTACTTTCCATCGCAGTTGGTTCCAAAGTTGATGGATAAGTAAATCATAAATTCAGACGTTAAAAGAAGTGTTGTGAGTGGTTTTCTCACACCTTATTTGCAATATTGCTTTTCGATAAGGGAACAGAAATAAGGCCCGAAATTCACCGGCCCCGAAGGGTCAGCTGCCGCGGAGTTTGGGCGGTCGATCGAAAAAAATCGATCGGCTGCCGCAGTCAGGTACTTTTCCCTCATCGCGCCATATTCAGCTCGGGGGGGGGGAGGGGTTTCAGCGGCGCTCACTTCCGGCGGAAACGGCGCGGTGAAGCCGGAGTAAAGGAGGATTTTCGTGCGGTAGGGCCACTGGAAAACGGTCACCACCTGGATTTTCAGCTTTAAAAAGGTAGTTCTTCAGTCAGTGCTCGGACGCGACACCGCTGGAGCGTTGCCGGAATCGGGGCCCTTTGGCAGGAAAATAGTTTAATTAAGTTTTGATTTGAATTTAAAGTGCAATAAGTTGTAGTAATTGTTTTGGCTTCATTAAACCTGCTGACTATTTAGTGAAGATCTGTGGGGCCTCATTGTGGGCTGCAGAGACTTGCTTGGCAGGGTTCACCCTGAGGATGGGAGGAGTGTTGGGAGGGCGACACCTCGTATACCTGGTCAGAAGCAGGGCGGCTGATGTGCGCAGACCTGCAGCTAGAGAGGGTGGCCAGGAGGGAGATGCCATCAGGAGGAGGGTGAGCGATGCTTCCCCCCCCCCCTCCCCCATCAAATACTGGGAGAGGAGCCTTTCCAGCAAGCCTCCAGAGGAGCCCAAGAATGAGGAGGACCAGGGAGATGGCCAACAGGCAGCTCCCAGGGGAGGTGGCCAATGCAGACGTGGAGGAAGGAGGCCATACCCTCAAAGGGTCTACAGAACTCAGTTCTCCTTCCTCCAGTTCACTGATGAGCAATGCCTGCGAAGGCTACGATTTCGGATAGAAGTACTGAGGGAGCTCTGCACTGTCCCCAGAGAAGATTTGCAGCCTCAAACATGTCTCAGAACCGCCTTCACCGTGGAGACCAAGGTCACCATCGCCATGAATTTTTACACGATGGGGTCTTTCCAGTGTCCCAATCCTCGGCGCATCGGTACATCCGGCAGGTCACAGATGCACTGTACAGGAGAAGGGTCCAGTACATCTCCTTCCCGATGACGAGGGACAAACAGGTGGAGCGGCAGGCCGGATTTGCCCAATTGGCAGGCTTCCCGAGGGTGCAGGGTGCCATTGACTGCACACATGCTGGGCTGAGGGTACCACATCATCACCCTCAGATCTTTGTCAACCGCAAAGGCTTCCACTCTCTGAACGTGCAGCTCGTGTGTGACCTCCAGTGTCAGATCCTGGCAGTTGATGCGAGGTACCCAGGCAGCAGCCGTGGTTCGGTCATTCTGTGCCAGACCAGTGTGCCCGCCCTCTTCACCGGCCTGAATCAGCATTGCAGTTGGCTGCTTGAGGACAAGAAGGGATATCCCCTGACCACTTGGCTGCTCACTCCACTGTGGAACCCCAGGACAGCACCAGAGCATGCATACAATGACATTCATTGTGCATCATCGAACAATGAATAGTCATCCTCAAGCAGAGGTTCCGGTGCCTGGACCACTCTGGTGGCACCTTGCAGTACTCTCCTGAATGGGTCTCCTTAATCGTCGTGGTCTGCTGCATGCTGCACAACCTGGCCATCCTGAGGGGACAGCTGCTGGGGGTTGAGCCAGCAGTACCACCTGAGGAGGAGGAAGAGGAGGATCCCCGTCGCCCCAGAGCTAGGAGGCGTCGTCACCATTGCAACGCTTTTGGAGAAAACCATAATTAATTAAATCAAGTGCCCCCCCGATCTGGGGGACATTCCAAACACTTTTCACGTGCCCTTTTTTTTTTGTGGTGATTTTTGTGTCATCCCTATTGCAACTCTTTTTGAGACAAAAGTAAACATTAAATCAAGTGCCCCCCGATCTGGGGGACACTCCAAACATTTTTCGAGGCCCTTTTTTGGTTTTTTTTGTATTTTTTTTTAGTTTTTTTTGGTGATTTTTGTGTCATCCCCATTGCAACCCTGGAAGGGAGGTGCAGCTGCATCTCATAACTGCTCACTTCAGATCATCCCATCCACACATGACCCTTCGGGTCCCACTTTCAATGGCGATCGCAATGAGTGCTTTAAATCAGAACTGCCCACTCCCAGATGAAACACCTGGCTAGGTATATATCAAAAAATAAAAATTTATCCAATTATCCAAATCACATCAAAAACAGACCATGAAGAACAATATAATAATAGTTATCATTTTGTACCCCTGTGCATCTCACTATAACACCTGTTACGCATGACTACCCTAATACCATGCCTAACTGTCTTCCCTGTGGCTGCATCATGGGTCCAGGAAGGCTGCTATGGTTGTTGTTTTGGACCTACAGCTGTCCTTCTAGGACGCCCTGGAACACCTCTGGGCCTGGAAGAGCTGGATGCAGACTGGCCAGCACCCTCCTGGGAGGGTGCATCCTCACATATATGGGAGGTGCCTGACATCTCCCCTGCAATCTCTCTCCATGCACTATGTACTGCCTGTCTGCCAGGCCTCCCCACATCAGGAAACAGTATTCTTCTTCTGTCCTCCACACCATCCATCAGGGTCTCCAGCTCCATATCAGTGAACCTGTTGGCTCTCCTTGCACCTCTTATGCCTCTTACACCAGCCAGCCCTCCTACCCTCCTCAGGGCCTTGCTGCAAATGCAGGCCTTTAAAAAGGCCAGGGAGCAGCTGGCTCGTTAGAAACCCTTACCTGCATGCTGAATTTCTCAGTGGTGATAACGCTCAAATTAAGACAGCCACACCGCTGAAAAATCCACTTTGGAAGGGTTCATTAGCATTGGAACCTATTTGTTCACTTTTGGAGCTGAATATGGGGTGGCCCAGCCACTCAAAAATGTCGGCGCTAATGGCCACAAAAAGGTGGAGGGAGTTCCAGCTTTCCAGTGGGACTGAATTTCGGGGCCATAGTCTCTTCAAGCTAATGCATCATCCAAAGGCAACTTTCAGCTGATGTTTCCTTTTAGAAATATTAGACACTTAATGCATTCTTTGCCCTCCCACTTTAAAATTACAATTTGGCTTGATACCAAACAGAATTAATTTCAACAATCTTATGTCATAACCACCTAGAAGCAAAGATTTTACTGCCAATGAGATTAACATTTAATTGCATTAAAAGAAGTATTTAATATTTTTCTAAACTGGAACTTTCTGTTTATTGCAGCAGATTTCATGCTTACATGTTCTTCCAGTAGCAAAGTAATAAGTTTCATATTTCCCGCTCTTGGTGCTAACAGTGATGCTGTAAAGCCGGCCCGGAATTAAATTGAGGAATATGCATTCGTTTTCAGACTTCGGAACCTCTAAGTTTTTGCTGTAGTTATAACTGTTCTTGATAGTTGCTATGTAACAGTCAAAATCCCCTGATGCATCCAACCAAGAGACTTTTAGGTAGTCGCTCCGTCCGGAGTTGCTGACTGTGATTCTTTGAACAACCGAGGGTTCTGTATCAATCAGAAGAAGTCACAAGGCCATTTAATCAAAATGGTAACGAGTAATTACCAAGCTTGCAAACTAAACTGATTCAAAATAGTGACATAACTCAATCAGAACTATGTACATACAGATGTGAATGTCACATAAATTGTTACTCAAAACATACCTACACATGGTAGTGATTTTAATTTGGGGGCAGCGGAGGATTTACTGACCTCTAATCATAATTCACAACTTTATCGCCGTTATTGATTTTCACCTAAAATTGCCAGATTCGAGATTTTCCCACATCTGGCAATGTCTGCAGTACAATTGCTAAAATTTACAACACAGCATTCTCCTCATTTGTCTGGAAAGTGTAACATTTAATTTTTCCCCGTGATTTTCACCCCCCATTAATTCTTTTAAAATACAACCTCTTGGGGAAATAAAAAATGAAAAATGAAAATAAAAAAAATGTACTCAAGGATCATTTATTTTAAATCTGTCAGCTCATTTAGTGCCTAATTTCACAGATGAAAGAATGATCCTGCCAGTGGGTATCGTACAGCCAATCTCTCGATTTAGATGCTCGTCTGCAAAAAGTTGCCAGGCTCCATCAGATAATGATAGAACCCATCGGGGCAGATCACAGTCTTCGATAAGTCCCAGAAGATGCTGGCATGGTGTGACTGCATTAAAATGGGCGGCGATCAATGCCGATGGTTCACCGCTTATTTTGCACGCTGCTCGGGTGTGTGGGGTGGTGCCCGGTTTGGGTTGTGGAGGTTTCTGGCTAAAATAGGTGGGAGCTTCATAATATAGAACTGAACACAAAGAGGCATTATTTAGACATAAATGTGATTTTACACAGTTCACACTCTGATTACACTTGTTGTTTAGAAAGAAAATCGGGGCCCAGGAGAGGCGTGCGTTTGGGGCCAGGGGCCCAGGGGCAGCACGGGCCAGCCCACACTGCGATATGTGCGCACTAGGTTCGTGCATCAGAGCAGGTCTCCAGTCACCTTGGGTAACCCTTGCCACTGGACCAAGACCTAGCTCTGTCAAGCCCGTGTGGTGGCTGGTGTGCAACGGTCACCACATGTTAAAAAAATCCACGCACAGACATCTTCAGGATGTAGTTCAGGACCTGGAATATTAGGTCCTTCATTGAAACACCTGTGAACTCATCCTTTTTTGGGGTGGAAGCAAATCATCCTCACTTCAAGGGACTGCCTATGATGATGGTGATGAGAAAGAAATCAAGAAAATTTTAATTTGATGGCACCTTTCACATCCTCAAAATGTCCCAAAGTGCTCCATGGCCAATGAATTCATTTGAAGTATAGTCAGTGCTGTTACGTAGGAAGCACAGTAACCAATTTGCAAACACCAAGGTCCCATGCACAACCATGAGATAAATAACCTGTTAATCTGTCTTCAGAGGTGTGGCTTGAGAGATAAATCTTTGCCAGAACACAAGGAGGATTCCCCTTGTCTTCGCCGAATAAAGCAATGGAATCTTTTACTTCTACCTGAGCAGGCAGATAGAGCTTTGGTTTAGCATCTCATCCGAAAGATGGCACCTCCCATCAGCACTCACCCAGTACTGCACTGAAATGTCAGCCTGGATTTTCTGCTTAACTATCTGGCATGGGGCTTGAACTGACAAACTTCGGACTCAGGAGATGAGAATGCTACACTTTCATTATGCCTATATATAATATGCATCAACGGTTGCGAGACATATGAGGTACACATGGAAGTAAGTTTAAAGTGCCTAGTGAGAAGATTAATTCAGCAGGTTTAACATCAATTATGTGCCAATTCTCTTTTTTTGGCGAGTGTCATTTTACCTCTGAATAATCGCCACAATGGCTATCAGCTGCAGGCTCCAGCTTGTCTCCATTTCCTTCCGGGCATGCTGCAATGCTGACAGTGCCACTTAGTGGCCAACAGGGCCATCCCCCTTACAACCTTCTCCACTTCAGTAGCCATCAATTAGTGGGCCGGATGCTGAACTACTCTGTTGCTTGCTCATAAACGCATGCCTGAAAATTGGATATCCTTTACCTTAATTGTTTCCCCCTCAGTCTTCTCCTTCAGTCTTGGCAACGGCTGTCAATGCCTTGTGAGCCCTTCCTAATTTAGCAAGCATTTTTGTCTCCCTGATTGTAATGTATGCACCCATGAATAGGCTCACAGGTTAGTAGAGCTGTTGAGTTGTGAGTGGCTTAGCCAGTCATGTGATGTTCAGAAGACTCAATAAAACCCCAGCCAGTTGGGTTCAGGGTGTCCACTATGAGGCAGGTGCTCGTGAGCCTGGTGGATGAACTGATAGTGTGTAGTGTAATTGTTAAACCTTTGCTAATAAACAAACTAGTTCTTAATAGCAATGTGTTGCTATGAATTTTAAGTAAAGAACCCATAAAGCAAATACATTACACTGATTTTACCACTTCCTTTAATTGTCTACATCGCTTACAACTTTACTTATGTGGATTATGTGGTCTCACCTCTGACTATTTCACTGCTCTTAGCCAAATCTACGCTTGGAGCCGTGACTATTGAAGCAACTGATGACACTGGAAAGCTGAGTGCTATCGGCACGTTAACAATAGTGAGATTTGCACCAGTCCGTAACCATGTAAAACAGATTTAGCCCGTACATGAAAGTTGGCTCCTGGTTATCTCAAAGATTCAGTTCTAACTTGAGGCCTTCTGAGTAAATCACATGCTGCACTAAAAGCAGGGCTGAGATGACGTAACGCATCAAGCACAATACATGCAGAGAGCAAGTTTGGATCTTCTGAATTTAGTTTAGATTGGCAAACAACATGCAACAATTTGGAGTATCATTCAGAAATACTGCCGTAGGTTTAATTATATTGTTACATAATGATTTTGTTACAGTATTCTGTGATATTTTTATAAATTGGTAATAAAATATGTTAAGTTATGCTGTCAGGAGCTAGTGTTGAAACCTAGCACTGAAGAACAGAGCAGTTTACAACATTTTGAATAAATTTAATCTGAAAGGAACGGAGAGAGAGAAGGAAAGAGAGGACGGAAGGAGTCTCATTAGGCGTGTCTTGTGAAAACTACCTGGGCTGGTATATTCGATTGGTGCCCGATACCCTATGCCATGACATGACTGCATGCAGCTCATGCTGGTGATCTCTGAGGGGTATGGAGAAAAAGCAGGAAAGGGGTACTGAGGTTAATGATCAGCCATGATCTTATTGAATGGTGGTGCAGGCTCGAAGGGCTGAATGGTCTACTCCTGTACCTATTTTCTATGTTTCTATGTTTCTCTCACAGAGTAAAATCCTGATTCCAGACGTGTCATCTGAAAATGCTGAACAGAGACCAGGAAGAGCTAAACTGGTGAAGAGTAGAAAATGGAATGCAATTTTTCTAAGACAAAACCTCAGGCTGTCGACCCTGACAAAATTCAAAATCAATTCCTGCCCCCATTTGGAGCAGTGACAGCCTAAGAGAGGCGTATATTCTCTAGAGTTTAGAAGAATGAGAGATGATCGCATTGAAACATACAACATTTTTACAGGGCTTGATAGGGTAGATGCAGGTAGGATGTTTCCCCCTGGCTGGTAAGTGTAGAACCAGAGGTCACAGTCTCAGAATAAGGGCCCAGCCATTTAGGATGGCGATGAGGAGAAATGTCTTCACTCAGAGGGTGGTGAATCTTTGGAATTCTCTATGACAGAGATCTGTGAATGCTCGGTTATTGAGTATATTCGAGACAGAGATTGATAGATTGTTGGATATTAAGGGAATCAAGGGATATGGAGACAGTGTGGGAAAGTAGAATTGAGGTAGAAGATCAGCTGTGATCTTATTGAATGGCAGAGCAGGCTCGAGGGGCCGAATGGCCGACTCCCACTCCTTTTTCTTATGTTTATTATGAGAGCTCATAAATACAAACACATCAACACATAAATATACATAGATGACCTGGAAGAGGGGACAGAGTGTAGTGTAACAAAATTTGCAGATGACACAAAGATTAGTGGGAAAGTGGGTTGTGTAGAGAACACAGAAAGGCTGCAAAGAGATTTAGATAGGTTAAGCGAATGGGCGAAGGTTTGGCAGATGGAATACAATGTCGGAAAGTGTGAGGTCATCCACCTTGGGAAAAAAAACAGTAAAAGGGAATATTATTTGAATGGGGAGAAATTACAACATGTTGCGGTGCAGAGGGACCTGGGGGTCCTTGTGCATGAATCCCAAAAAGTTAGTTTGCAGGTGCAGCAGGTAATCAGGAAGGCGAATGGAATGTTGGCCTTCATTGCGAGAGGGATGGAGTACAAAAGCAGGGAGGTCCTTCTGCAACTGTACAGGGTATTGGTGAGGCCGCACTTGGAGTACTGTGTGCAGTTTTGGTCACCTTACTTAAGGAAGGATATACTAGCTTTGGAGGGGTACAGAGACGATTCACTAGGCTGATTCCGGAGATGCGAGGGTTACCTTGTGATGATAGATTGAGTAGACTGGGTCTTTACTCGTTGGAGTTCAGAAGGATGAGGGGTGATCTTATAGAAACATTTAAAATAATGAAAGGGATAGACAAGATAGAGGCAGAGAGGTTGTTTCCACTGGTCGGGAAGACTAGAACTAGGGGCACAGCCTCAAAATACGGGGGAGCCAATTTAAAACCGAGTTGAGAAGGAATTTCTTCTCCCAGAGGGTTGTGAATCTGTGGAATTCTCTGCCCAAGGAAGCAGTTGAGGCTAGCTCATTGAATGTATTCAAGTCACAGATAGATAGATTTTTAACCAATAAGGGAATTAAGGGTTACGGGGAGCAGGTGGGTAAGTGGAGCTGAGTCCACAGCCAGATCACCCATGATCTTGTTGAATGGCGGAGCAGGCTCGAGGGGCTAGATGGCCTACTCCTGTTCCTAATTCTTATGTTCTTATGTTATGTTCTTATCAAGGGACTGATACTAAAATTAAAAGAGTGATGATGCTCGACTCCTCGCCCCACCCCCAGGTAAATTCTGAAAGTTGTAAAAATGTTTTGCACACAACATACCGATTGTCATTATTTGAAGTAATAAAAATAATCACATACGTGTCCGCTCCTGAGTACGGGTGTAATTTTCGTACTTCCCACTTCTGGTGGTTACAGTCACATTGTACAGCCTTCCAGGGGTAAGGGAACTGAAGGAAAACTCGGAGCTGGTCTTAGAGACGGCGTGAGACTGGACAACGTTCCCAGCGTGGGACAGAGTCACGAGATAACTATCCACATCCCCAGACGCTGGTAGCCAGGAAACCAGAAGATAATCATTGCGGCCGTGGTTATTCACCATCACACTGGACACACTTGAAGGGACTGAACAATGGCACAACACCAAGAAAAATATTTTAAAAAATAGCAAATCATACAAATAGCAACAGCATGTAAGTTATTACAGTGCTCACTCATTCCTTTTGTATAATGTATTGACAGCATTCTTGTATTATTTTTCTTGTTCTTTTTTCCTGGGGATTCAGAATTTGTACATGTTTTCGAATAAAAAATAACGTAGTAAATTTTAGCCAAATTCATTTCCATGTTATCTCCGCCAGCCTCACAACCCGCCCGAGATATCTGCGCTCCTCTAATTCTGGTCTCTTGAGCATCCCTGATTTTAATTGCTCAACCATTGATGGCCGTGCCTTCAGCTGCCAAGACCTGAAAGGGTGGTGGAAGCAGATTCAATAATAACTTCCAAAAGGGAATTGGATAAATACTTGAAGTGGGGAAATTTACAGAGCTATTGAGAAAGAGCAGGGGAATGGGACTAATTGGATAGCTTTACCAAAGAGCCTGCACAGGCACAACGGGCTGAATGGCCTCTTTCTGCGTTATATCAATTTATGATTCTATGAACAGACTTACATCTGTTGCTGTTTGCCCTCTGCTGGTGAATGTCGGTAGAAACATTGCAATAATCCTTGTTCAAACATAGCCTTGTGAAAAAACACAATGCAATAAAAAAATAATTTTATGGCCCCTCACTCCTGACAGGAAGCCTCGCCTGCCAGAAGGACATCACCCACAACTGTCCACTTATTAAATAAATGGATAGTGCATGATCAAATTTCCGATATGTCCTCCCAGCAACAACAACTTATATCACGCCTTTAATATAGTGAAATGCTCCAAGGCGCTTCACAGGAGTATTATGAGATGAAAAAATTTGACACCGAGCTGCAAATTAGCGCAGATGACCAAAAGCTTGGTCAAAGAAATATGTTTTAAGGAGCGTCTTGAAGGAGGAAAAAGAGGTAGAGAGGTGGAGAGGTTTAGGCAGGGAGTTCCAGAGCTGGGGGCCTAGGCAACAGAAGGCACGGCCACCAATGGTTGAGCGATTATAATTAGGGATGCTCAAGAGGGCAGAATTAGAGGAGCGCAGAAATCTCGGGGGGCTGGGGGGGTTGTAGGGCTGGAGGAGATTACAGAGATTGGGAGGGGCGAGGCCATGGAGGGATTTGAAAATAAAGATGAGAATATTGAAATCGAGACATTGCTTAACTGGAAGCCAATGTAGGTCAGCGAGCACAGGGGTGATGGGTGAACGGGACTTGGTGCGAGTTAGGACACGGGCAGCCGAGTTTTGGATCACCTCTAGTTTACATACGGTAGAATGTGGTAGGCCAGCCAGGAGTGTGCTGGAATAGTCAAGTCTAGAGGTAACAAAGGCATGGATGAGGGCTTCAGCAGTGGATGAGCTGAGGCAAGGGCAGAGAGGGGCGATGTTATGGAGGTGGAAACAGGCGGCCTTAGTTATGCTGTGGATATGTGGTCGAAAGCTCATTTCAGGGTCAAATATGACGCATAAGGTTACGAATAGTCTGATTCAGCCTCAGATAGAAATTGCCGAGAGGGATGGAGTCAGTGGCTAGGGAACGGAGATTGTGGTGTGGACCAAAAACAATGGCTTCGGTCCTCCCGATATTCAATTGGAGAAAATTTCTGTTCATCCAGAACTGGATGTCGGACAAGCAGTCTGACAATTTGGAGACCATAGAGAGATCGAGAGAAGTGGTCGTGAGGTAGAGCTGGGTGTCATCAGCGTACATGTGGAAAATTATGCTGTGTTTTTGGATGTTATCGCCAAGGGGCAACATGTAGATGAGAAATAGGTGGGGTCCAAGGATAGATCCTTGGGGGATACCAGAGGTAACGATGCGGGGGCAGGAGGAGAAACTGTTGGAGGTGATTCGCTGGCTGCAATTAGATAAGAATGGAATGAGGCAAGTGCAGTCCCATCCAGCTGGACGATGGTGGAGAGGCAGTGGAGAAGGATGGAGGGGTCAACTGTGTCAAAGGCTGCAGACAAGTCAAGAAGGACAAGTCAAGAAGCAGGTCTGGCTTCCCTTTGACAGCACGGACCCGCAGAATTACCCCAGTATTTATTTAATCCTTGCTTAAGGAATTCATTTTGATGGTGCTGGAATCATTTAATATTGCAAACCTACCACCAATTATAATCTTAAAAACAGGTTTGATTTCGAGTGGCGTTATATATCTCCTACTCTCAGAGGACTGAAAGTTTCACTGCAGGCATATCCTGCCCTGTTAAGGTTACACCTGTTGTCACAAGTAACCTTGCTACAGTGACAGACATGATAGGTTACCTTGACCATTACTTCAGCTGATTTAGAAGGAAAAGCTGCAATTATAATAATTTATTTATGCACTTTTACAGGAAAAAAAATGTTTTTTAAATGTAGCCTTTAATTAAAAATAAACGCAAGCGCTAAACAAGTATTTTTAACAACATATTGGGGAAGATTTCTACGGCACACAAGGTGTAGCAATGTCATATTTGTGTTCTAAGTGTGGTGCACCTAACGTGTGGAGGAATTCTATCCTCAACCATTTCTTAAAGCAGAATTCTTCCTTTCCCCCAATTGTCTCCCTTCTGAGTGGATGATGTGTGGGTGAGTATTTCAACATGGGCATTTCAGAGCTGAGGCATCACCAATGGACCATGTGGAAACTACCCAGCAGGGGAAGGAACAATTAGGGGCAGGGACCAAGACTGATTGTTCCCCTTCCTATCCAAGACCAACAGTAGCATCTCTACCATCACTCTGGCTCAAATCTGCACAGACTGAGGATCAAATGGTACAATTTAAAGGGAGCTGCAGGAACAGAGAGACCTGGAGGTGTATGTACACAAATCTTTGAAGGAGTCAGGTCAAGTTGAGAAGGCTGTCAAGAAAGCATATAGGATCCTTGACTTTATTAATAGAGATAGAGTAAAAAAGTAAGGAATTTATGTAAAACCTTTATAAAACACTGGTTAGGCCTCCGCTGGAGTATTGTGTCCAATTCTGGGCACCACACTTTAGGAAGGATATCAAGGCCTTGGAGAGGGTGAAGAAGACATTTACTAGAATGGTACCAGGGATGAGGGACTTTAGTTATGTGGAGAGGCTGGAGAAGCTGGGGTTGTTCTCCTTAGAGCAGAGAAGGTTAGGAAATTTGATAGTGGTGTTCAAAATCATGAATGGTTTTGATAGGGTAAATATGGAGAAACTGGTTCTAGTGGCGGGAGGGTTAGTTACCAGAGGAGACCGATTTAAAGGTGATTGGCAAAAGAACCAGAGGTACCATGAAGAAACATTTCTTTTACACGGTGAATTGTTGTGATCTGGAATGCAGTGCCTGAAAGGGTGCTGGAAGCAGGTTCAATGATAGAATTCAAAAGGTGGAATTGATAAATATTTGAAGGGAAAAAAATGACAGGGGACTGCAGGGGAGTGAGATTAATTGGATAGCTCTACCAAAGAGCCATCACAGGCATGATGGGCTAAATGGCCTCCTTCTGTGTTATATCATTCTATGATTCTGTAAAACCTGGAAACTTCCTGGCCCATGTGACTCAGCTCCACACTGGGTAGTGAATTTAACAATGAAGCCACAGGGGCAGCAAGCAGCTATCTTCACTCCTGGGCTATGGTCCTTTTCTTACCTGTTCTTTCTTCAGCTAGTGATTGCCTTGAGGGGATCCCTCCACTAACAGTAGTAACAACCATTGAGTATGAGCCTCCAGGTTTCAGGGAATGAAACAGATACTGATTGGTTTCACTTGAAACACTTTCATTCTTTATTACAATGTTTTCGTGAATGAGGTGGATTTGGTAACTATCAATGTCCCCAATGGCTCTGGTCCAGCTGGTGTGTAAGCTGTTGGTCGTCTCTTGGTTTGTCATGTGGAGGTTAGACACCTGGGCTGGCACTGGAACAGTCAAACAAAACAATGTTACTAAATAAACTGAAAGCAGCATTGCTCTCGCTTATTTTTTTATGACTTTGTAGGTCTTAAAAGCTTTCCTGAGGTAATCATAACATTGAAATGGGTTACAAAGAAAACACAGATATTTTAAAAAAGAGCAGCCTGCCCTAATCACAGGGATTTTATAGGAAATAAAACCTAGTGTTTAGACCACATCGGTGCAAACATCGTACTTACGATTATTTTATTGGCTGCCTGCTGATGTATCCAGATCTTGTCAGTTCATAACTTGCAAAAACAGTTTTGTAGGTTATGAAAATATGCATAAAGGTGTGACGATAAGATAAAGAAAGTTTTGCATTTACATAGTGCCTGTCATAACTTCAGGACGTCCCACAGTGCCTTATGGTCAATGAAGCACTTTTGATTTGTAGTCACTGTTCTAATGTAGGAAATGCGGCAGCCAATTTGCACACAGCAAGGTCCCACAAGCAGCAACGTGATAATGACCAGATAATCTGTTTTAGTGATGTTGCATGAGGGATAAATATTGGCCAGGACACCAGGAAAAATTCCCCTGTTCTTCTTCAAAATATAACAATAAAATATAACAAGCAGGTGAAATTCTTCAGCTGTCAATGATATTTTGTATCACAGTTACATTTTCAGAACAAGCACTATTCATATCAATGTCAAGGGACAATGATACAGCACTAATTCCACTTTACCTGTCCTTCCCTCTACTGAAGCAGATTTGCTTAAATCGCCACTGATGGTGGTTACAGTGACTGTGTACCTCCGCCCAGGCACCAGTGCAGAAAAAGTGCACTCTTTGGCATCTTTTGCGAGACTTTTATTCATCACTGTTCTTTCCTTGTCCTTTAACGATATAAGGTACTTATCCAGTTCAGCCATAGGGGTGGCCCACAAAACACTGAGTGTGGATTCATCTGTGTGTTTTATTCGCAGATGAAGGACTGCCTGAGGCGCTGGTCAGTAAAGGTGAGAAGAAAAGTTAAATTACTGAGGATCACACTTGCACTGCAATTTAAAATAAACTGGACCTCTGTGCTATTTGAAGCAGCCGAGGGTTATACAATAGAGAAATTAAAAACACCCTGTTTTGGGACTATTTTCATTTAAAATTCTATTTCCAACATTTTCAGACTGACAATGTGCCATGTTGATTGAATGAAATTGGAGTGCTTTCATTGACAACATGAAACCTGAGTAGATTCTCCGAGTCTTTGCCGTTGCTGTGAAGTTATCTATCGGGCCCAAGCTTTTTGCATTCCTTCCTTGTGTGGGGCTGTGATGTGAATGAACTTTTCTGTGATGGCTCCAGTTATCCCACATGAATTTAGTTTCAATCCAGTTCCCAGTGGGCACCCGTGTATAGCACCGATCTATCTATAATTTATCGCAGACGTCTTAAATTATAGTAAATCGCAGCACAGCTAGTTTAGGAAACATCAGACTTGTACAACAGGGAGGGAGTGCTTTTCTGAAGTTGGCATGAAGCCATATTTTGGTGAATAACATGAAGCAAGCCTTGCCCGACATCTAATCTACTGCTCCCAATCTAAGATTGCTGGATACTGACACTGTGTGCAAAAATTAACAAAATGTTCCATTTCTAGCATTCATTTCTCTCAGAAAAAATATCCCTCAAAAAAACTTGAGAGCCTTTGTCTTGTTTTGTCCTGTTTCTGGATTTTATGACCATTTTTCTCACAATTGGGAAAAAGCCACTTTTAATACTGAATTTTTCAAAGCAATGGTGTATTGTCATGCGTTCTAAAAAAAAGGCACCAAGATCAAAGGTGGAGAAAATGCTAATTGGAAATTGCTTTTCCCAGAGACTAAACTATAGACTATTTGTTAGTTTTGTCTGGGTCTTCAGGAAAGCACCTCTCACCATTGTGCTGGAAAAGCCTTTTGATCCCTCTTGGCCCGAGAGAGGGACAGGAATTTTGACACCGAGTAATAGCCTGCTGGGGCAGTGGGAGTGCAGGGGCAGTGGGAGTGCTGGGGCAGTGGGAGTGCAGGGGCAGTGGGAGTGCAGGGGCAGTGGGGGTTCAGGGGCAGTGGGAGTGCAGGGGCAGTGGGAGTGCAGGGGCAGTGGGGGTTCAGGGGCAGTGGGAGTGCAGGGGCAGTGGGGGTTCAGGGGCAGTGGGGGTTCAGGGGCAGTGGGGGTTCAGGGGCAGTAGGAGTGCTGGGGCAGTGGGGGTTCAGGGACAGTGGGAGTGCTGGGGCAGTGGGAGTGCAGGGGCAGTGGGAGTGCTGGGGAAGTGGGGGTTCAGGGACAGTGGGGGTTCAGGGGCAGTGGGGGTTCAGGGGCAGTAGGAGTGCAGGGGCAGTGGGAGTGCAGGGGCAGTGGGAATGCAGGGGCAGTGGGAGTGCTGGGGCAGTGGGAGTGCAGGGGCAGTGGGAGTGCAGGGGCAGTGGGAGTGCAGGGGCAGTGGGAGTGCAGGGGCAGTGGGATGCTGGGGCAGTGGGAGTGCTGGGGCAGTGGGAGTGCAGGGGCAGTGGGAGTGCAGGGGCAGTGGGAGTGCAGGGACAGTGGGAGTGCAGGGGCAGTGGGAGTGCAGGGGCAGTGGGAGTGCAGGGGCAGTGGGGGTTCAGGGGCAGTGGGGGTTCAGGGGCAGTGGGAGTGCAGGGGCAGTGGGAGTGCTGGGGCAGTGGGGGTGCTGGGGCAGTGCGAGTGCAGGGGCAGTGGGAGTGCAGGGGCAGTGGGAGTGCTGGGGCAGTGGGAGTGCAGGGGCAGTGGGAGTGCAGGGGCAGTGGGAGTGCTGGGGCAGTGGGAGTGCTGGGGCAGTGGGAGTGCTGGGGCAGTGGGAGTGCAGGGGCAGTGGGAGTGCAGGGGCAGTGGGAATGCAGGGAAAATGGTTCTGCCCTGGGCTGTAGGTCAGGATGCTTTAAGATGATCCACTGAAATTAACACTGAGGTTAACATTGCATATTTCTTAATTTATGTTATTTACCCAAATATAAGTTGTACCAATTAAACTATTGCTCAGTGTGCTTCAACTTATTGAGGAATAAAGTGGTTTGATGGTTTGAATTACACTTTCCCCCCCTCTCATCATCATCATCATAGGCAGTCCCTCGAAATCGAGGAAGACTTGCTTCCACCTCAAAAGTGAGTTCTTAGGTGAATGAACAGTGCAATACAGAAATTACAGTCTCTGTTACAGGTGGGACAGACAGTGGTTGAAGGAAAGGGTGGTTGGGACTGGTTTTCTGCACGCTCCTTCCGCTGCCTGCGCTTGGTTTCTGTTATCTCAGTCTGCTGTCAGAGTGATTAAAGAGATGTACATGCAAAAGGCACATATATCTGTTCAGGTCACAAGAGAAGACTTGGTTATCCCCAGGTTATGCTATTGTACCAGTAGATATAGGGCAGTGTGAGTCAACTCCCATAAAGTTAAGATGCTCAGACCACTTAAAACAACAACAACTTGTATTTCTATAGTGCCTTTAGTGCAGTGAAACATCCCAAGGTGCTTCACAGGAGTGTTATGAGATTTAAAAAATTGACACCAAGCCGCATAAGGAGAAATTAGCATAGGTGACCTAAAGCTTGGTCAAAGAGGTATGTTTTAAGGAGTGTCTTGAAGGAGGAAAGAGAGTTAGAGAGGCGGAGCGGTTTAGGCAGCGAATTATACCACTGAACCCAAGAAGGTATCTTATGACTGACCCAAATTCTCAACCAGTTTCAAACCACAACACTGTGTCTCTGGCATCACACTGTGAGATACTAATACACAAACACTTAACTCATTCATCTGAAACACCTTTCTCCACTATTTTACTTTAAATAGGTTGATAGTTCTATAAAAATAGAGGGGAGAGAAATTTAAGATGAAGGTTTTACATGTTGGTACACTGGAATAATTTTATGGTGGATTAGTTTTATCAGATAACCACAACAACAACAACTTGTATTTACATAGCACCTTTAACATAGTAGAACCAAGGCACTTCACAGGAGTGTTAGAAGACAAAAATGTGACACCGAGCCACATAAGGAGAAATTAGGGTTGATGACCAAAAGCTTAGTCAAAGTGGTAGGTTTTAAGGAGCGTCTTAAAGGAGGAAAGAGAGGTAGAGAGGTGGAGAGATTTAGGGGAGGTATTCCATAGCTTATGGCCTCGGCAACTGAAGGCACGGCCACCAATGGTTGAGCGATTATAATCAGGGATGCTCAAGAGGACAGAATTAGAGATAAGTACAATGTTACATAATTAAATATTATACATCAATCCACAACCGTTGTATTGAGAAAGCACCAAAAGGGATGCTATTTCATTAGAACATAAAATGGGAGATTTTAACTATCCCCAAATATACAGTCAAGAAGAGGCAAGGAAAGAAGAAAAATGAACGGAGATTTTACAGTGTGTTCAGGGCTCTTTTCTTACCCAGTACATAAGAATCCCAACAAGAGAGGAATTATATGGATCTAGTAATGGGAAATGAACCAGAGCAGATAAGAGAAGTAAGTGTAGGGGAACACTTAGGCAACAGTGATCATAGCATAATAATGTTTAAAAATAATGATTTAGAAAGACATAGGTAAGACAAAGACCAAAGTAATAGATTGGAAAATATGTAATTTTAAGTGGATGAGAATGGAAGTAGGGAATGTAAACTGGAAAAAAGTTTGACAGGAAAAGAGACAGAGCAGTGGGAAAAATTTAAATGGTGATTAATAGAGTTCAGAAGAAATATATTCCACTAAATAACAAAAACAAACTAGCCAATAATGAAACACCATAGATGAATAAAGAGATGAGGATAAAATTGAAACTAAAGGAAAAGGCATACAACAAGGTTAGGAAAGAAGTCAAAAAACAATTAGGAGCTCAAAAAGGAACTAGAAAATTAAATTATCAAGGAATCTAAAAAGAAATTGTAAAGTATTCTACAGACACATAAATAACAAAAGAAAAATCAGGATAGGGATAGGGCCACTAAAGGATGCACAAGAAAAACTCACAGGTAATGACACTGAAATGGCATAAATATTGAATGGTTACTTTGCCTCAGTATTTACCAGGGAAACTAACTTAGTGGGCATGACATTAGAAGAAGAGAACAAAAAAAAGATATAAAGACATTTAAGATAGAAAGAGGGAAGATAATTGGTAAACTAATCAAACATGGACAGGATAAACCTTTGGTGCGGATGGATTGCATCTGCACATATTAAAAGAAGTTAGGGAAGAGATAACAGAAGCACTATTACATATTAATAACAATTCATCAGCAAGGGAATAGTCCTAGATAACTGGTGGGCAGCTAATGTTATTCCTATATTTAAAAAGGGGGATAGAACAAGTCCAGGGATCTATAAACCAGTTAGCTTCATGTCGGTAGAAGGAAAGCTAATAGAATCTTTACTCAAAGATGGAGTAGAAAAACATCTAGAAACTGAAAATATAATAAAGATTAGTCAGCATGGATTTCAAAAGGGAAGATCATGATTGACTAATTTTATTGAATTCTTTGAAGAAGTAATAGAAAGAGTAGATAAGGGTAATGTAGTAGATGTAATATATTAGGATTTTCAAAAAGGCCTCCAACAGGGTACCACATAGTAGACTCGTGACTAAGGTCAGAACATGTGGTACAAGTGGCAGAATGGATAGCAAGCTGGCTACAAAACAGAGAGTCGGAGTTAAAGGTAGCTACTCAGACTGGCAAACAGTGGGAAGTGGTGTTCACAGGGATTGGTGCTGTTGTTCACAATTTACATTAATCATTTGGACTCGGGAGATCAGAAGTACAATTTCAAAACTTGCGGGCGACACCAAATTGTGGGGTGTAGTTAATACAAAGGAAGAATGCAACAAAATACAGGAAGACATTAATAAACTTGTAGAATCGGGGTTTAATTAGCTAATGAATTTCGATATAAATAAGCGTGAGGTGGTGCATTTTGATAGGAAGAATAAGGAGGCCACACACTGCTTGGATAATAAGAGTCTGAATGGGGCAGATGAGCTAAATGATATAGAGGTACAGATACATAAATCACTGAAAGTAGTGTCACAGGTTAATAAGGCCATAAAAACAGCAAACCAAACTCTGGGGTTCATTTCTAGAGGGATAGAATTGAAAAGCTGAAAAGTTATGTTGAACTTGTATCGAACCTTGGTTAGATCACTTGGAATACTATGCAGAGTCCTGGTCTCCATATTATAAAAAGGATATAAACACATTGGAGATGGTGTAAAAAGGATTCACAAGGATGACACCAGAACTGAGAGGATATACTTATCAAGAAAGGCAGAACATGCTGGGAACATAAAGGAGAAAACTGAGGAATGATATGATAAAGGTAGTGAAAGGGTTTGATAGGGTACATATAGAGAACATTTTTCCGCTTGTGGGGACTCTAAAACTAGATGTCATAAATATAAGATAGTCATGAATAAATCCAATAGGGAATTCAGGAGAAATTTCTTTACCCAAAGAGTGGTAAGAATATGAAACGTGCTACCATAAGGAGTAAGTGATGCAAATAGCATAGATACATTTAAGGGGAAGCTAGATAAGCACATGAGGAAGAAGAGAAAAATATGCTGATAGGATGAGATAAAGTAGGTGGAAGGAGCTTTGTGTGGAGCATAAAAGCTGACATAGACTAGTTAGACTAAATGACCTATTTCTGTGCTGTACACTCAATGTAAACAAAGAATGTGGGTAAACCTTTCTGAACAATTTGTTTGTCATGTATTTCCTACCTGTTCTCCCACTGCAGTACGCCTTGTTTTGTAATCTTCCACTCTTTACAATGACTGCAGCCTCATATAGTCGTCCTGGGATGAGTCCTATATCCTTGATCTCATATTCTCTGACGTGCTTCTCCACTGAGACACTCAGCACAACAGAGGAGTGGTTCAGGAGCTGAATGTGGTAACTATCCCAATCTCCAGTAGGGGGCAGCCAGCTCACTCTCAGAGAGTTTGTTGAACCATTGCTTGTCATTACCAAGTTTGAGACGTGATTGGGAACTGGAATAAACAGTAAACAAGGTTTAATTTCATTTAACTACGCAATTAGACAAATGCATCATCAACAAAAATACAAGTATGAAGAAGTTGCTTTTATATGGTGCCTTATAATTTCCTCCACATGTCCCAAAGCATTGAAGTGCAGTCACAATTGTTACGCAGGTAAATATGGCAGCCAGCCACTTTATGCACAATAAGATCCGATAATTGGCTTGTGAATGACTAGAATCTGTATTTTGTTGATGTGGCCTGAGAGAAGAATGTGACTAGGAAACCATGAGACCTACCTACTCTTCTTTGAATAGGCTCTGCAGCACTCTCTCACTACTGCCCTGAAATGCCAGCAGGAAATTCTGAGCTCAAGTCCCTTGGTGAGAGTGGCGCTCACAATCATCCAACTCAGAAGCAAGTACAACCGAACCAAGCTGACTTTTAAATATGGGTTTCACTTTTACCAATTAAATTGTCCTTTCCCACAAATAAAAAAATAGCAAATACTGAAACAAAAAAGAAATGTTTTAAATACACAGCAGGTCTGTCAACATGTGTAAAGGGAACAAAAGGCCAATGTTTCCGATATAAACCCTTCAGATTAACATTACAGGTGTAGAAGTTACAATCAAAATATCAATGTATCTTTCCTGTATATGAAGGTTGTGTGTCTCATACTTTTTCACACTTCAGCTAATTTTAAATTAGCTAGAAAGTCAAAAGCCCAGATGGATGAGCTGTCTTCCTTATTCGCTTAACTTAATGGAAGAATACATCATTCTCAAACCATATCAGAAATGTATGGTTTTATGATACAGTGAGTATATAAAGTGTCAGCCATGACTCAATGGTAGCACCCTTGGCTCTGACTCAGAAGGTTGTGGGTTCAAGGCCCACTGAGACTTCAGCACATACTCCAAGCTGATATTTCAGTGCAATACCAAGGGAGTACTGCCATGTCAGAGGCGATGCCTTTTAGATGAGACGTTAAACCGAGGCCCTGTCTGCCTTCTCAGGTGAACGTAAACGATCCCATGGCACTTTTCAAAGAGCAGGATGGATCTCCTGGTGTCCTGGTTAATATTTATTTCTAAAACAGATTATCTGGTCATTTATCTCATTGCTGTTTGTGGGACCTTGCTGTGCACAAATTGGATGCCACATTTCCCTACATTACAACAATGACTACACTTCAAGAGTACTTAATTGGCTGTAAAGTGCTTTGGGACATCCCAAGGTCATGAAATGTGCTATACAAATGCAAGTTATTTTTCTTTTTTCCCATGTTATTGCACAATAAACATAATCATTAAATAGGGAATAATGGATCCTTAGAAATGATTACAAGGTAGTAGTCTAAATTGGTTTGTGAAGTGTGCCACCTGAAATCTCCTTCTGTTTTAAATGTTGTACATCTCCAGCATTTTGTTTTTTTCAGATATTATCCCCAATCTAATTAAGGATTTTGACTGACATGTTAAAAACATTTCTCATTTTCAATTGCTCCGGAGATTTGATTGCAGCCAGAAAATATTTTAGTCTATTGATTTTAAAGTTTTATCGGCTGTTTATATTGAATATTCAGTCTAATTTTGTATTGGCATCTAGTATGCTCCAGTGAATTAATATTTGCTGAGTTTCGCACTCAGGAATTATTAATCACTGTGACACTGCTATTTCAAGTTTTTGTAAGAAATAACTTTTCAGCTCATTATTGATTAAAATTAATGGTCAGTGCATACATTTCACAATAAATGATCCAGAGTAAAATGACATTTAGGTACTTAAATCCAGCCTTCAATTCTACTGTAAGTCTGAAGGATTCTTGCTGCAGTGGTTGATGTCTCATTAGACTGTCTTGAAATACATCACATTCTTTTTAATTAATTAAGCAACTAATACTTCTCAATATGTTGGGCTATTGCCAAGTCATATCTGTCAAGATTATTTACATGACTTTCAATGGTGATCCCATCGCCAAATCCCCAATCCTTAAAAACATCCTGGGAGTCACCATTAACCAGTAACTTAACTGGACCAACTACATAAATGCTGTGGCTACTAGAGCAGGTCAGAGGCTGGGTATTCCGCAGCAAATGACTCGCCTCCTGACTCCCCAAAGCCTCTCCACAACCTACAGGGCACAAGTCAGGAGTGTGGTGGGATACTCTCTCTTTGCCTGTATAGGTGTAGCTGGAACAACACTCAAGAAGCTCGACACCATCCAGGACAAAGCAATCTGATGGATCAGCATCCGTTTAACCATCCACATAATGTGGCTCTAGTGTGTCTTATCAACAGGATGGACTGCAACAAGTCATAATGGCTTCTTAGGCAGACCCTCCCAAACCCACGACCTCTACCATCTAGATGGATAAGAGCAGCATGTGCATGGGAACCCTGTTGTGTTCATACTCTATTTGTTTGTTGCAGCTCACTAGACAGGCATTAGGACCCTGCGGGAGCTATTCACAGTTGCTGTAATCATTCTGGTTCATGCTGGTTTGAGACACCATTTTGAGAGTTGCTAAAAAGCACACAGTTAAGTTACTTTACTCCTGATTTAGTTAGTCTGTTATTTACATACACAACAAGCACCATCCCAACTTGGATATGTATCACCGTTCCTTCATTGTTGCTATGTCAAAATCTTGGAACTCACGATCTAACAGCACTTTGGGAGTACCTTCATCATGAACTATAGTGGTTCAAGAAGGCGGCCCACCACCACCTTCTCAATGTTAATTAGGGACATGCAATAAATGATAGCCTATTCAGTGATGCCCATACCTCGAGAAAGAATAATAAAACAAAACTGAAAAGCAAATGTTTCCTTAACAGATAGTGAATGATCTTAGGAAGATTCCATCTCTCTGTTACAATGTCATTTTAGTCTGGAGCATCTCAATCCTGCGAGGATCTTACCAGTCCTGCCGTTGCTTGCAGTTGCTGCCTGCAGCTTTCCTCTGATGGTGTTGACAGTAATGTTATACAACCGGCCTGGAGTTAACCCTTGAAACACAGCCTCTGTTGTACTTGGCTGTAAACTCTTGGTTTCGCTCACTGATCCGAGATAAGACAGTGTAACAGCATATGAATCTACATCTCCCACAGCTCTCTTCCAGGAAAGCAGGAGACTATCCAGGCTGCCATTATTTGACACGATCACAGATGTAACCTCAGCTGGGTCTGAAAATACGAATCATAGCTGTTACCATAAATCAATTAAAGTGGGGATACATAATGGAAAAATACTCAGTGTACACCATGTGAGGAAGAGTTAATAATTAAAAATAACCTTTCTTCCTCATCAGTGGAAATATATGAATATTACAGTGTTTCCCAATGCATATTCTCTTAATGCATGTGGGGACAATTATAGAATATTACCATTTAAGTTTATTTACTTTTGTATTAACTTTTAATGACAACTATTACAAATGTGGAGGGTCTTTAATAAATCCGCACTATTTCATATGAACTGTATTTCATCCTTCCCCATATATGGTTAGCTACCAACCTGAAAATCCCCAGAAATAGTTTAATTATTAAATTAACGAGCTTTTTCTAACCCAGATAATGCATTTGTCACCAGCAGATGAGAGAGCTAGCCGAAATATTTGGCTTTGTTACTCAACTTTTAAAAATATCTTCGAATTTGTTATCGGAGAGGAAAAGCTACTGTTCCTGCTTGATTTGGCAAAGTAAAGGGCACGTGTAGCAGGAAATTAAATAAAGCAGGTTAAGGGCAGGGCAGCACAAGAAAGAAGCAGCTTCAATGTTATCAGACATAAGGGATCATGTTTATATCGTACCCGAATATAGTAACATAGATTTAATCATACAGCCTTTGAAATTGCCATGTGAATGTTAGCATAGGAATCCTCAGTACATGGTTTCGAAGGCAGCATTTATTTTAAATGGCAGTGAATTCAAAGGCAGGTGCAGTCAGCAGTATAACTCGAGGTCTGTCAACTGACCATCAGATGATACAGGTGACGGATTGAGACTGGTACCTGCGGCATAATGCAGCCCAGCTACAGCGGTGCGCAGTGACTTTAATTTAGGGTTTCACTTGAGATCAACACCTAGAAGTCACATTGCAGTGGCTCCGCACATTATAGGACATTGCTGCCAACTCGAAATGTTAAACTAATCAGACTGTTAGCAAAACCACCTTTAACAACAATTTCACAAAAGTTATTTGGTGCTAAAAATGTTTAGTGACTATAAGACAATGCACAGTGCTTCCGATTACGTTCTCTTTTTTTAAAAGTAAAGTTGTTTTAGGCTAAAAAAAAAGTTAGGACTCAATTTAGAATCAACAAATAACTCGAGTCGCGTCGCCGAGAGCATGCAGAAACCAAGCGCAGGCAGCGGAAGGAGCGTGCGGCAAATCAGACTCCCCACCACCCTTTCCTTCAACGACTATTTGTCCCACCAGTGACAGAGACTGTAATTCCCGCATTGGACTGTTCAGTTATCTAAGAACTCACTCTTAGAGTGGAAGCATGTCTTCCTTGATTTCGAGAGACTGCCTATGATGGTGTGGTTTAAAATAAGCAGCAACATTGAAAAATATAAATTAAAAGACTTATTCATCATAAAGTATCCCACTTTCTTTTAAAGTAGTCGGATGACATTTCCAACTGACTTCCTGTTTGAAGATGGATAGACATTGATCTCACAAGCCCTTGTACCCTGATTGTTAGTTATTGGCAGTAAGTTCCAGTCATGTGCTTACTCTGGTGGCGATGTTAAGTTTAATAGTTAGCAATCATTTCCTCAGTTACCTGTCTGGACGGATTTAGAGTTGGCATTTTCCAGTTCTCCCGCGACACTGATCACGGTTAGATTATAGAGCCTTCCGGCTGTTAATCCTGTGAAAGTGTGGCCATTCGTCAGGTTAGAGAAAGTGCTCTGTTGAATCACATTTCCTTCGTACATCAGTAGCAGTCTGAAGCTGTCCACCTTCCCTTGGCCGGGAATCCAGACTATGGTGAGACTATCCGGCTTCCTGGAAATCTGGACATCCTTCACCCTGGAGGGAGCTGCAGAGACCAAAGTTAAATACATTTGGTTATATTGGTCCATACTGTGTCATTCTTTAACAAAAATGCTGATTATAGTTAATTATATTTGGGAGCATAAAGAAAGACTTGCATTTATACAGCGCCTTTAACATCCCAAAGCACTTAACAGCCAATGAAGTACTTTTTTGATGTGTAATCACTGTTGTAATGTATGAAACGCGGCAGCCAATTTGCGCACAGCAAACTCCCACATAAACAATGGACAGATAATCTGTTTTTGTTAAGTTGATTGAGGGATAAATATTGACCAGGACACCAGGGATAACTCCCTTGCTCTTATTCAAAGTAGTGTCATGGGATCTTTTACAGAACAGATGGGGCCTCGGTTCAATGTATCACCTGAAAGACGGCACCTCTGACAGAGCAGCACTCCCTCAATACTGCACTGAGTGTTAGCCTAGATTTTTGTGCTCAAGTCTCTGGAGTGAGACTTGAACCCACAACCTTCTGACTCAGAGGGGAGTCACGGCTGACACCTTATGATGACCCTGCATAGTTATTTAGCTCTGTAAAGAACCCATGAGATAATAGATTGATGGAAGTAGGTATTGAGATTGCTATTTAATCAGAAGATTTGGGCCCATTAGGCAAATCACAAATGTTTTACAGGCCTCAACCAACCCATGAAGACGAAGAGAATGGTTCTAGCACATATAACTGCTGAGAACAATGTATTGATTGAAGGTTTGCACCCAGCTCCACTGAGGCAAGTCCAAACACTGGCTCGATTTTACTATTAGCAGAGAGTCGTGGCAGCTCCGTTAATATTAAACTGATTTGAAATATTTTAAAATTGATCATCTTGGAACTTTTTTTAACGGATGCAGTTATACTACGAGGAGTGAAGCTGAAACAGGGTGAGGCTACCCTCAGGAGCTGGTGCCGACCATTTCACCAAGTGCACTTTGAGTGACTTGGCAGCGGACGACACTGCACTGTTTGTGTGGATGGGTAGACCAAAACACCCAGTATTGGTGCTAATGGTGTAGGTCGGAAACCTGTAGAACCAGAAGAGGCCACGTTGCTCCAAGCCAGCCAAAGCTCAAAAATACCACACGGTTCTCATGTCCTATAACTGGCCCAAAGTTACACATATTTTCAATTTCTATCATCAAAATGTATTACAACAAAATGGAAACAAGACAGATAAGGACAGATAAAAACAGAGCTGAAATCACATCCAATGAAGTTTGCCAGCAGTGACTTTGATCATTTTACTTTCAGGTTTCACTGCCAGGATTTATGGGCAAATGCAGAATAAGTCGACTGAACTCTGGCAGATACTTTAGTCAAATATTCCACAGGTCAGGTGCTTGACATAGCTGGGAACGATAGTGATGTTTTTATAGTACAGCCATGAGTGGTAACCGATAGCTACCGCATCGGTTCCAGTCAGGCTATATCCCATTTATATCCCTGAACGCCCCCCCCCCCAAGTCCCTGTGCTCTTCACATAACCCAACTTCCCTCACATTCAAAGTATTATGTATTTAAACAAAATCAAGCACTTTACACTTAACATTGAATCCCATAATGTGTCAAAGCAAGTGTAGCAGCAAGGCTAAGTTGCAGTGTAACCACAAATTTACATTCAATGTAATGTCTATATTCATCTTTCTTTATTTTTAGAAAAGCTATCTGTTAATAGGATGCATCCAACAATTCACATATAATCATTGGGTAGTTATCTTTAACAGTTGTTGATTAGGGACAATGCTACTTGTTTATATGTGGTATATTAACATTTAGAACTAAACTGTTGAGCAAAAATTCAGTGGTAGGTGATGCTTCATCACCATTTTCCTATCAATACTTTTTTTTAAGAGATTATGCTAAAAACTAAGGCATATACCATTCTGTGCCCCCAGTATGGTGCTTCGCCAGCCATATTGGAAACATGATTGCGCCAACGTGCAATCCCACGGCTAATACTTCACACCAGGAGGGTAGTAGAGGAAAATGTTATCCTACTTAACATATTACTGTTTTGGCTAGGTAAAGACAATTTGTCCATCCAGCTTACCCTTCCAAACCATGTATTTGGTTCCTTGTGGGGCCGGTTTTTGTACAAGATATTAATGGACGAGAAGTGACGGTGGTGTGATGTACAGACAGATGATATTATTCAAAGTGGACACTTGCAATACGCCTGAAACTGATGTACAATCAACGATGAAGTCTCAATTATTTGCTGGCTTTAAGCCCAATATGACAGCCCTCACTTAACCTGTCAGAGAAATCCAAGGCATTTTGTTTGTCGGCTTGTAACTTACTTGTGGTTCCAACTGTCTGGGGTCCATCACGACTCCCGCTTCCAGCAAATGCCTTGATAGTGAAGCCGTACCTGCTGCCCGGTGTCAATGCGAGAAACGTGGCTTCTTTCCTGAGGGAGCTCCCGGGGACGTGGAGGGTCTGAGTGTCTCCATTGTCCTTCCCAAATAAACTGACCTCATAGAAATCGACATTCCCGGGTGCTGGAGTCCAAGAAACATGCAAACTGGTGGAGGTTGTCCTACTTTTGATCACTTCGAAGTTTTGGGGTGGTTTCGGGTCTAAAAAAAAACCAAGGTGAGATTAAAAGAGAGTCGTTGAAGAAATTAAACATTTATTGTTAAACCAATCCTTCAAATTATACTGCTCTAATTAATTGTCCAGTGCGATGTTTGCCTGTTTCTTTCCCCCTTTGTTTTAATAGGGGAGTTATCCTCGGTGTCCTGGCCAATATTTATCCCTTAATCAACATAACAAAAACAGATTATCTGGTCATTATCACATTGCTGTTTGTGGGAGCTTGCTGTGCGCAAATTGGCTGCAGTGTTTCCCACATTACAACAGTGACTACACTCCAAAAGTACTTCATTGGCTGTGAAGCACTTTAAGACGTCCGGTGGTCATGAAAGGCGCTATATAAATGTAAGTCTTTTTTTCAATTGTGAAATCACGTCTCTGTGTTGGATGTATATATCTAAGCATGAGCGACTTCACTGAAACATAATGATGCAAATATAAACAAGCAAGGTTTCTTGATGAGAGTGTAGGAACACAATCCCTTTTGTGTCTTGCGCTGTCCCAGCAATGCAGTCAATGCGGGAGGGTACAGCAGATTTAAGGTTGCGTGCTTCGAAGGCTCAGTTCGGAAGCACATTACTTATCTAATCTACTTGGCCACGAAAATAAAACACTTGGGCCCTTTTAACATCCGTTAGAACAAAGGAACAAATGTGCTTTAGGAACTGGCGGGGCTCAGCCACTCCTGCCTGGACTCAACTTGAAACCATTGTTGCATATTTAGATTATGGACTCTCTCCAGCAATATCACCGCCGTTCTACGCTGCCTTGCCGTTAACATCTGCATGCACTTGTACGGCCCAAATAAAGGTCTACTGTTGCGACGGGCTGCCAAAATACAATTCCAAAGGGGGGACTGGAGGATTTAAAATTCTCCTCTCCTCGAAAACAGCTTTTGCCCTTGAAAATCAACAAAGCCAAAACATCAGAATCGACGTTTATTAGAGAGCAACTAGGCAGCTGTGGATTCTTTTGACAACTTGATTGTCCAAGATATTACTTAGTCAGATAATAGGCATCTAGTGAAGTAACAATCTCAAGCAGCATGGATACTCTCTGTCCCTGGGGCGCACCTCAAACAAGTATCAAAAATCAGAGGCTTTCGATTTACTTTCGAGATTCCTGAAAAGTGTTCTCCACAGTCTCTGTAGAAAATTGGTTCGAATGTAGAAATTGTACCGCCGTGAATAAAAATGTTGTCATTCTTGGCACTTAACATTAAAAAAATCCAGCGTTTAAAATTTGGGGAAGTTTTATTCAGTCTCCTACAAAGGCAGTATGTTAACTATCGGTGAGGAATTGTTGCTAATGATCTTATTTGGTATTTCTAAAGGCGGATAGAACCGCGAGTTTCTATGGCAGATATAGCACGGTGTTCCCACACACTGACAGGCGGTGGGTGTGCTTAGCAGGGAGCACAACATGCAATTTGATGCCATCTAGTGGTGGGCTATTGGGACATATTCCCCAGTGCACAAGAGTTGCTGGACCGCCCGAGGGATTACTGTGTCTTTGCACAGGTGAAACAGATTATTAACCTCCGCGCTATTCGCTTCGGGTATACTTCCACTTTAAGCGTACGAAGATGTGGAATTGTTAATGTAAGGCGATAGCATATTCCAACAATGCCTTATTTAAATAGGGGGGAAATGTGTTAAAATGATTCTATATCCCGGCAGAATTCAGTAAGGTGCCCAATACAATAATATGCCTATTTGTAAAAAATAGGCCATCAAATACAAGCTTTCTCCCGCTCCTTTCTGTCAATCTGTCTACGTACAGGTATATCCGCCAGCTCCTTACCTGTTTGCACCGTTACATTTGCTGTTGAACCATCAGTGAGAGACACAATGAGGAGTTGGTGAATGGTGCCCGCCTCCAGGTCGCTCAATTGGCACTGGTAGGAATCCCCGATGGAAAGAGCTGGGTTGCAGGTCTCGACCCACCGCGACTGGTTCAGTGTGTGGGACACGCTGTAATTACAGAGACTCCCTGTGCTGCTCCACAGGACATGGACCCAATCTCCCGACTGTCTGATCTCGGTCACATTAGCTGTGCACCTCTCAGCCTCCACAATCCCATACTGGAATCAGAGAAAATCAATTAATGCAAGCATTGCTCCCTGGGGTGGGGAACACGGGGCAAAAGACCCATGTAGAGAGTTAAGCATACAGCTCCAAAACCAGATTTATTTTAAAACTTAAGACAATTAGAATAAAATGCTCCGCGTGTTGAGAAATAGACGGGTTACAAATTCAAGAACAATAAGGATAAAAGCGTCGGCCGTTTTGCTGAGAGCTGCAAAAAAAGAATCAATTTAAAGAGACCAGAACTTTCAGACGAGTCCACACAAGATCACATGAATGTTCAATGCCGTTTGGCAGGCAGCTTTTCGAGAGCTCACCTTGGCTAGACTGGACGCCATCCACAATAACATGAACCCCGTTTCACATCCCAGCATTGCGTTTACGCTGCTTATCTAGCGGTCCTCCCGGGCTAATAGAGAATAAGGTACTTAACAATACTGTACAAATCCCAAAATGAAAATTTCTGTACCCCTCCTAGCGAACCTCTTCAAGAATAGAACTTCTGTACAATCCAAACTCTCGACCCACAAGGGAGGGGGGGAATCCCAGAGCTTCTCCAAAGAATCCTTGGGGGTTTTCTCGATTGCAATTTTTTTGCTCCCAGATGCAGCTAATCGGACCATCCGCTGGAGTTATCCATATACTTGTAGCAGCGGGAGTAATCGGTGGAGTGGGGCTGAGGCTGGAGATTGGCGGTGAGTTTTCGCACAGAGATGGAGTGGAGTGCGCCTTGCAGTTCCCACGCTGCCATTGTGCCCCAGTGACTCGGCTCAACCGTTTCCATCGACTTCCTCAATCAAGAGTGAATTTCCTCGGCTCTTTCCAAAGTGTTAATCCAGACCTGGGACTTAAACGTGCAGCACAGAGTCTCTACGCCGTGCACCAAGAAATACAAATCCCCCCCACCCTAGGCATTATTTATTTTAGTTTAAAAGGTGCAGGGGAACAGGCTTTCTACTCCATGATTTCCCCTTCTTCCCGACCCCATTGTCCATCCCAGCCTCTTTCACTCAGTCTTACTCTCACTATTTTGGGATCGATTTGTTTTCTTTACTGCTTGTAGAGGTGCCCGCCTTCCTTCTCCCCTCCCCGCCTCTCTGTCAAGCTTCCTATCCTGCCCCCTTCACTCTCAGTCTCCACACCCACTTCTTCGTCTTTCCACTTTCTCCTTCCCCCCCCCCCCCCCCCAGTTAGCTTCAGTCTGTTTACCTGTTCCATCTGCCCACAATTCAATCTTGCTCATATCTGTGGACAGCTTTCTACCCGCTGTGCCTTCGCTACCCTCTCATTCAATTGCTTCTCTCTCTCTCTCTCTCAGCCACCCCTCGGTTCTCACATCTTAGGGTTTCACCTGGCTCACCCAGTTCCACCAGTTCTCACTCCCCTCTGATTTTCTCCACCACTTTATTTCAGTCACTTTCTCTTTCTTTGCCCTCCTTTTCTTCTAATGTTGCTTAATGTGTGTGTTTTTCAGTGTCTCTCTAATCTCTCGCTTTCCCCTGTACAATCTGCTGTGCTTTGTGCTGTGATAGTTTCTGTGAATGACTTTGAACTAGTTTGCTCTCTGTTGTCAGTATCAGCTTTAGGCTGTAGGCTTTCAAATATTTAATATTCATTTCGTGGCACATCTAAAATGCACAAGCAAAGCACAGTTCAAATTATACTTTGTAATTCTAAATATATCTCTCTTTTTTTACAAAACAGCGAATGGGACTAGCTGCCAAGTGAAAGGGTTGCTTTTCTGTGAATTCAAATCGCCGGAGTACACACATGAGAAATTCCACATTGAATAACTCTCCCGAACGCGTCGGTTGGGACGTTGTGTTTAGTTTGATAAAAAGTAAATTGTTTAGATATTGTACAGAAATCACTTGTTCTCAGAAGGCAGCGAACAATGGAGCGGCGGGATTTGTGGTGTTCTGAAAGAGGAAAGTGCGGATGTCAGGCCCTGGGAGGGCCAGGATGTGCTTTAATAGTCTGCACGGCTTCGCCCAAATACTTACCCAGGGTTTCCTGTCATTTTTCTAACCTTGATTTGAGTTTTTATCAAGAGGAAAGGGCTTTGCAGAACTTTTGTCTCGCAAGAATCTGAACTTGCACACAACCCGTGGAGTTATTTACAACCCAAACCAGCCGGCCAAAGGCAAGCGATAAGGTCATGTGTCGCGCTGCTTTTTTTCCCCTCACAGTCTCAAAAAAATGACACAGTACTATTTGTAGTCTGCAAAAGACAAAAGCCACAATCTCCAAGGGTGGCTCACTTTGAACTGCAGCTCGTTGGAAACTTACAAACAGCAGTAATCTTTGCACCAATGCATCGATTTCAACTCAAACACTTGAGTCAGAAGGTTGTGGAGGCACATAAATCTAGGCTGACACTCCAATGAGCGCTGAGAGAGTGCGGCACTGTCGGAGGTGCTGTCTTTCGGATGAGCCTGTCTGCTCTCTCAGGTGGATGTAAAAGATCCCATGGCACTATTTCGGAGAAGAGCAGGGAAGTTATCCCTGGTGTCCTGTCCAATATTTGTCCCTCAATCAACATAACAAAACAGATTATCTGGGCATTATCACATTGCTGTTTGTGGGAGCTTGCTGTGCGCAAATTGGCTCCTACATTACAACAGTGACTACACTCCAAAAGTACTTCATTGGCAGTAAAGCGCTTTGAGATGTCTGGTGGTTGTGAAAGGTGCTATATAAATGCAAGTCTTTCTTTCAATTTAACATGTTTTATATTGCAGACTCTCTCATGTCAGTAGATTAACATTGTCTTACAAAACAAAACTTGGGTTGAAATTCAGTGAAACTAATTTAACAATCAGCAATTAATTTGATCCGAATATTTAGGAAAAGGGCAGCTTGTCGAAAGGCTCTATCATAGTCACATATTGCATGAAGTCTTTAATACAACAATTGCCCTTGTCGTGAAACCAACAAGTGATGGTTTGTTCCTAATCTTAGGATCGCTGCATATATTGTAACTTAATTATTCCCCGATACATCTGAGCTCGCCCAGAAAATATTGTTCAGCTCTACACTTTAAAGGTCCAATGAGTAACCCCCCCCCCCCCCTCAACACACACACACTTTACTAACAACCCACTCATGAAATATTAGAATCTTACAGTGCAGAAGGAAGCCATTCAGCCCATCACAACTGTGCCGGCTCTTTGAAAGAGCTATCCAATTAGTCCCACTGCCCTGCTCTTTTGCCACAGCCCTGCAAATGTTCCCACTCACATAATTGACAAGGGCCCCTGGTCAAGATCCTGTCATTGCAATCTTGCATGTTTCTATAACATTTAGGGTCAGATTTTCAGCTCCTCTCTGCTCCGTTATTTGCCCCTGAGTGGCAGCAATGGCGGCGGTGAGGCGTTCTGGCCGGTCGGTCAGCCTCCAGCGCCCTGCAGCGATCTTCCGGTCTGGTTTTGCGGCGGCACGGAGCAGCACCGCCCAGAAGAGCTCCGCCAGTGTGCAATATCCCTGGTTGTGACAGCAGCACGAGTTTTGACTCTTGCCCGACCCATACGCTGAAAACGTGCCCGGCAGTGAATACCTGGGAAATCAGCGGTACAACGATACCGCTAGCGGAGAGGTGAGTAATGGACTCCTAAGGTAAGCATGATTGTTATTTCTTAATTTTTTTGTTGCAATTTGTGTTGTGGTGGTGTGGGCAATGTTTTGGGAATGTTTCATGGCTTTTTACAAGATTTTTTACCCCTCTCAGGCATCTCTCGGAGTGCTCCCGGCCCAGCTCTTTAGCTCGGGAGTTTCCCATGCTAACGCCCTAAGAGAGGTTTACAACACCTCCCTTCACCATGTGCCCCCAACTCAGGGCCCAGCTGCCCAATGTTACTTACTGAGGCGCAAACCGTTCCCAGGCGCAAACTTTACCGCCCTGCCGCCATTACCTCCTCATAAACATCAAAGCCGAAAATCCAGTCCTTAGGGTTTAATCAAACAAAGATATGCCATAAACTACCAACTCCAGTTGATGTTACTAATCTGATTGCGGCAAATCTTTATCCATCATCTTGCCATTGTTTTTCTGCACTTCTTCTGTCTATGGGACAGTGTTTCATTTAGACAGTGTGATCTCTTCACCTTATCATCATCATAGGTGGTCCCTTGAACAAGGATGACTTGCTTCCACATGAGTTCACAGATGTTTCAATGAAGGATCCGATTTTCCAGTCCTGAACTCCAATTGAGGGGGTGGAAGATGCCTGTGCGTGGATTTTTTTAAGGTGTGGTGACCGTTGCACACCAGCCACCACACGGGCTTGACAGAGCTAGGCCTTTATCCAGTGGCAAGGGTTAACCAGGACAGCTGGAGACCTGCTTTGCTTTTCACCTTATAGTGCTTCACTGATCAGCATTGCAGTGTGCAACATTACACAGTGTTACACTAGTTCAAATTGTGATCCATTTTAATGTATGTCACCTTTAAAATTGAACGCAGTCTCTGTGTTTAAACGGATTTGCAATCTATTTCAGTCTCTGTGATCATAAATCTAATTCCTTACATTTCTTGAATGCTTTCATTTTGGGTTTCAACAAACACTTTATAATGAATGCTAGAAGGTACAGTAGTTAGGGATGACTTTTTCATTATGGATCATTTCATTTTAGTATGGAACAGTTTAAAAAAAACATTCAATCTTAATCAAATCTGCTTTCAAAACAGTAATTGGTAAGAATCCCATCACTGTAAATTACAATATGGTATAATTGTATCTAAACAGCATTTAGTTCTTCTGTATTTTATATTAGACAGTAAAACAAAATAATTAAGCGAAATAAATAACGGGTGCGGTAGTAGTTTTTATGTTACTGGACTAGTAATGCCGAGGCCTGCATTAATAATCCAGAGGTGATGAGTTCAAATCCCACCATGGCCGTCTGAGAATATGAGCCCAGTTTTAAAAATCTGGAAAAAAGCTAGTGTCAGTAAAAATGACCATGAAGCTGTGGGATTGTTGTAAAAACCCACTGGTTCACTAATGCCCCTTAGGGAAGGAAATCTGCCATCCTTACCCAGTCCCACACCAATGTGGTTGATTCTTAACTGCCCTCTGAAAAGGCCTAGCAAACCAGGGCAACTAGGGATGGGCAATAAATGCCAACCTTGCCAGCGACACACACACCCCGAGAATGAAAAAAAAATATTTACAGCCCTGAATTACAACTGTATAGTTCATACAGAAACATTAATTGTTGATTATAACCTCAGCATATACAACTAGAAAAAGGTACTGTATTGATAAATTATTTGCAAGAGGAAGAGTCACAGTGATGCAATAAGCCTTGAATGTCACCTTTTTACAGTAGTTCAGGATTTCCACCCCGTTCGATGGGACTGCAGCCGCAAAAAAGGCACCGCCAACCTAAATGACCAAAGCCTCCTCACTTCCCTAGAATCATAGAATTTTACATCACAGAAGGAAGCCACTCAGCCCTTCATAACTATGCTAGCTCTCTGAAACACCTATCCACTTAGCCCAAATATAAGTTTCTGAAAAGTCAGATTGCAAAATTGTTCATTTGTAACAGAATCATAGGTGAAAGGGATATATGCCCATGTCCTTTTATGATTCATTTCTACAACCGCTTATTTTGTACACGTGTTAATTTGGCTCAGTTGATACCACTCTTGCCTCTGAATCGAAAAATTGTGGGCCACTCCAGAGACTTGAGCACTTTAGTGCATTGCTGAGAGTGTGCTGCTTTTTCAGAGGTACTTATCTTCAGAAGAGACATTAAAGGAGACAGGTTCTATTTGCCTGATTAGATGGATGCAAAAGAGCCATGGCACTATTTGAAGAAGAATACTGAGCTCTTGCAGTATCCAGCCAACATTCCTCTCTCAACCAATGCCAAAAACAGATTAACTGATCATTCACTTCATTTGTTGTTTGTGGAATCTTGTTGTATATGCACTCACAGCTGCATTTGCCTACATAATAACACTGACTAGACTTCAAAAGTAATTCATTAGTACTGAGAGTCTTTGGGACATGAATGTTTTTCTTATCAGATTATCCTTTCTGAATTAAGACAACATTCTTGTTGGTTTGGAAGGACCAACTATTTCTTTCATTTTGACATCTTTCCGCACTATGTTTGGTATTTTGGAGTAACTCTTAGAATTACTTAATCCCATTTTACAAGGCTTTATAATCTTGCATGGAGATGTTTAGAATGAAAAGTATGCATGCCAGTGTCTGAATGTCGGTTACTGCTTCCTTCCAATGAATCTTAAAAAATATTAGATTCATATTTAGTGCGGTAATTTATTTGTTGACTGACCTTTTGCTGAGATACTTTGTTTCTGGAATGCTTCACGATATTGCTTATCACAGGGCAAATAAATTTTTGCTCCAAGTTGTTAAGAGATTATTTTTGGCACTATTAGCACAGACTGGTTTGTTAGCTGCCTTGTGTGTTGTAGAGTAAAAGGGATTTTAAGTGAATCTGACTAAACCCAGGGGTGATCTGGATCGAAGATTCTGCAGATATGTATAAATGGGGCTAAAGTAGGCTGACTTATTTTTAAGTTGGTGAGTTCAATTTTTTTAATTATGGAAATATATTTGATTCATATCAAGCCTATAAAGCTTAGCTGCATAATTTGTGTATGGGCATTTTTTATTCATTTTGCAGATATTTAATATACCAGATATTTAATATATAAACCTATAATGTACAGGACAGCATCATAGGGTTACACAACTGTAGCACATCTGAACATAATTTGTTCAATAATAACACTAACCCTAACCCTGAACATAATTTGTTCAGATGTACTAAAATATGCCCCCCAAAAAAATCAATTTTGAGATTTGTCACAACATTGAGAGGAAACAATGTATGTATGTGTGAAGTGGCCGTGATTTTCTCACTATGCAATTGGATTGATTACAGAATCATTGTTAATGTGAGTATAAATCAGGAGGAAGTGTGAACAGAGTATTCATTTTCAGCGCTGCTCCATATTTTTATTTTCCTCTAAGATCTTAAAAACATTGTTCAAGTATACCCCAAAAATAGAAAAGTCTGGGGAAGACCAATACAGACTGGGAAGTGACAACTAATAATTATGAGGTTTTATGCAACAATTGTAGTACTAGTGACTGGAGTAACTCCCGCTGATGTTGCTGCTGCTGCTGAAAAATACCTGCCCCTGATGATGAAAAGATCATGCTCCCAGCTGAATAGTGAAAACCTAGGATACTTTTCAAACTTGGAGGGTCATAAACAAGAACATTAGTGTCACCAGTGGATGGTGGCTGCTGCAGGAGCTGAAGGCTGAGGAGGAGCAACAGGATGAGCAGTAGGAGGAGAAGGAGGAGGAGAAGGAGGAGGAACAGGAGGGGGAGGAGGAGGAGCAGGAAGAGGAGGAGGAGGAGCAGGAGGAGTAAGAGGAGCAGGAGGTGTAGGAGTAGGAGGAGGAACAGGAGGAGGATGAGGATGAGCAGGAGGAGGACGAGAAGGAAGACGAGGAGCAGGAGGAGGACGAGCAGGAAGAGGAGGAGGAGGAGGAGGAGCAGGAGGAGGAGGAGCAGGTGGAGGAGGAGGAGGATGAGGAGGAGCAGGAGGAGGAGCAGGACAAGAACCAGGAGTGGGATACCTTTAAGCACCAAGGCAAAGGTTACATTACAGCCTAAAAGGAGCTAACCCTTCGGCAGAATGTCTAGCAGCCAAGCTTCATATCTGAATGCCTGCAGACACATTCTATAAAAAGTGTTGCTTTGTCTATGGCAGTAAAGCGAACAGAATTGAACTACGATGTGACCGGAAGATTCTATGAACACAGTGAACATTTGTGGAGTCAGCCAATATGTGGGACAATGAGCAATGATGTAGAGAACTAAAGTTTATTTCTACACACATCAATGCACAGTGACTTTGGCATAAAATTCACATCAAAAGCAGCAGAGGAAACATGAACATTTTCAAATTGATAGCTTCTCAAGAATATAGGCATTGTAGACTGTGCCCATGTTACCACTTGTGAATTCACTATTATTTCAACGGTCTACATAAACAGAAAAGGATATGGTTCCCTGAATGGGCAAATGTTGTATTCTGCTCAGAGAACAATACTACATGTGAATAGTCACTTCATTTGGAGGGAAGGGGACCATAAATCTTTATACCAGGCCAGTCAAGCATACCTGAACTATCTCTAGGAGATGATCGATTGGATAGTTACACACTGAAGCCACGGTTGTTAACACCTGCATTCGGAACAACTCTGATGAAGCACATCTTGGGGAACATATTTGGTGTACTGAGGCAACAGCTCAGATGCCTAGATTGTTATGGGAGACTTTTGATGTATGCTCCTGCAATGGCGGGCAAAATCATTGCTGTTTGTTTGATATTCCATAAACTGCAGTTCAAATAGGCGTCCCCATAGATGCAAATGAAGTGCAGTTGTGTGACAAGGCAGAATCTAATGATTTTTTTAGGAGGTACTATCAGTTTATCACAATGAAAAGACAGCGAGATAGAAACCAGTTCAATGCACAGCTAACATTGTATAATGTATGTGTAATAAATACTGGCACAAACCCATTGTTTTTTCTTCCATTTTCATATTGTTCATAAAGTAACTGAATTTCACTGAACTATTAATGAAGGACGTGATCGCATGGATAAACAATTAAAACATTTGTATTTAATGTGAACAAGTATTTATTGCTCTTACATATGTGGTTTCCTGTGCTGTGGTTTGAGCATTTACATAAATTCAATTGCTGTCGCTTACATCTACATGCTTCATGCCTGCAAGGAGTGCTGCTGCTGTGGCAAGTCCAGTTGCAAAGGACACGGATGGAGGACTGCTTCTATCTGTGAGAAAGTCTTGCACAGCAGCATCACTGTCACCGCGAGCTCGATGTTATCTGAGGTGCTGGTACCTGTCACTTGGTCATGTCATTGCATGGTCAAGGACCAGATGCCAAAACTAGTGCCAACTCTACGACCACCCTGCTGTGAACCACTAAATAAATCTGTACATGAACTTGTACAAGGCATGTTCAGAATTCACAGTCAGCTGTGGGCAGCAGAGCGACCGGCAAATGTCTGTGAAATTATGGCCACAGCGCGCAAAACCTGGTCTGAATTCCTCGTTAGTTTTCAGACCCCAAAGTAGCCAAAATCATTGACAGCTGTCCTCAGAGATGGCCCCAGTGCAGCTATTGCCTGCATCATAGAGTGCATCACAGTAGATACAACAAGTGCAGCAATTTGTTCATTTTTACTGTCCGGGCAACCGTGTATCAGTGAAGTCCCTCAAACTGATTGGCGCAAATTAGTTGTCACATTTCACTACAATGCAACAGTGATTACATTTCAAATGTTGGCTGTAAAATGCTTTGGGGCACCCAGAGGTTGTGAAAGGTGCAGTAGAAATGCAAGTTATTTTTGTCTTTCTTTCTTTCAAGCTGCAGATGGATAAACAATTAAAACATTTGTATTTAATGTGAACAAATATTTACAAGACTAGTTGTTGAACTGGCTGATCAGTACTCTTCATGTACTGCAACAGTCTCTGGCTCGGCATGTCCACAGAGCTGCTTCCATAACTTATTTGGAAGTGTGATGACAATCCCGTTTATGTGTACAAATGGGATTTCCAGTGCAATTCTGGTGAAGTAAGGGCGGCAGGCTAGGAACAGCTCCGGGGAAATTCCGGGCCTCTGTTTCTAAGCAAGCCCAATTGAAGCCTGCATCCTCTGCTGTGGGGCCTAAGTCGCCAGGAACTTTCAGAGGAAATCGTCTGTTCCTCATTACTCCCCATCATTACTGTCCTTTCTTCACCTGCCTGTGATTCCACCACTAACCTATGAAATATTGCCGACACAGTGTGTGTATCTGTGTGGGTGCTGGTGAGAGTGGTGTCGAAAGGTGCTGAGGTAACTGATGTTCTTCAGTGACACTTGGGGCGCTAGCCTTCACTGGTCTGTGAAGAGAGCACATGGGATTTCAATCAATGCATGAAGAATGGGATATTGCTCGAAGGACTGCAAAGATCTTGGGCAGGGTCACTGTTTATGCTGAGGAACAATGAACGGAAGTGTAGCTAAACAGTGAATATGTGTCTCTTTGGACATAAAAGTGATTCATAAGAACATAAGAAATAGGAGCAGGAGTAGGTCATTTGGCCCCTCGAGAGTGCCCTGCCATTTAATAAGATCATGGCTGATCTGATCATGGACTCAGTTCCATTTCCCTGCCCGCTCCCCATAACCCCTTATTCCCTTATCATTCAAAAATCTGTCCATCTCCGCATTAAATACATTCAATGACCCAGCCTCCACAGCTCTCTGGGGCAGAGAATTCCACAGATTTACAACCCTCTGAGAGAAGAAATTCCTCCTCACCTCAGTTTTGAGACTATGTCCCTAGTTTTAGTTTCGGCTATGAGTGGAAATATCCTCTCTGCATCCACCTTGTTGAGCCCCCTCATTATCTTTTATGTTTCGATAAGATCACCTCTCATTCTTCTGAACTCCAATGAGTATAGGCCCAACCTACTAAACCTATCTTCATAAGGCAACCCTCTCATCTCCGGAATCAATCTAGTGAACCTTCTCTGAACAGCCTCCAATGCAAGTATATCCTTCCTTAATACGGAGACCAAACCTGTATGCAGTACTGTAGGTGTGGCCTCACCAATACCCTGTACAGTTGTAGCAGGACTTCTCTGCTTTTATACTCTATCCCTCTTGCAATAAAGGCCAACATTCCAATTGCCTTCCTGATTACTTGCTGTACCTGCATACTAACTTTTTGTGTTCCATGCACAAGGACCCCCAGTCCCTCTCTACTGCAGCATTTTGCAATTTTTCTCCATTTAAATTATAATTTGCTTTTCTATTTTTTCTGCCAAAGTGGATAACCTTCATCTGACAAATTTTTGCCCATTCACTTAGCCTGTCTATATCCCTTTCGTGTCTGGCATGCGAACGATGTAGCCTGCCTAGCGGAGCTGATCAAGTGTGGCCAGTGCTTCAATGCTGGGGATGTTGGCCTGGACGAGGACGCTAATATTGGTTCGTCTGTCCTCCCAGGGGATTTGTAGGATCTTGCGGAGGCATCATTGGTGGTATTTCGCCAGCGCCTTGAGGTGTCTACTGTACATGGTCCATGTCTTTGACCATACAGGAGGGCAGATATCACTACAGCCCTGTAGTGTGCCAGACACGAGACTCCCAAAGCAAGCGCTCTACTCAGAACTTCTTCATGGCAAATGAGCCAAAAGTGAGCAGAGGAAACATTACAGGGACACCCTCAAAGCCTCCCTGAAAAAGTGCGACATCCCACTGACAGCTGGGAGTCCCTGGCCAAAGATCGCACTAAGTGGAGGAAGTGCATCGAGGAGAGCGCTGAGCACCTCGAGGCTCATCGCCGAGAGCATGCAGATATCAAGTGCAGGCAGCGGAAAGAGCGTGCGGCAAACCTGTCCCACCCACCCTTTCCCTCAACAACTGTCTGTCCCACCTGTGACAGGGACTGTGGTTATCGTATTGGACTGTTCAGCCACCTAAGGACTCATTTTAAGAGTGGAAGAAAGTCTTCCTCGATTCCGAGGGACTGCCTATGATGATGATGTCTATATCCCTTTGTAGATTTCTTGTGTCCTCCTCACAATTTGCTCTCCCACCCATATTTATATCATCACAAAACTTGGCTACATTACACGTGGTCCCTTCATCCAAGTCATTAATATAGATTGTAAATAGTTGAGGCCCCAGCACCGAACCCTGCAGCACCCCACTAGTTACTGCTTACCAACTGGAAAATGACCCATTTATCCCGACTCTCTGTTTTCTGTTAGTTAGCCAATTCTCTAATATATTATCCCCAACCCCGTGAACTTTTATCCTATGCAGTAACCTTTTATGTGGCATCTTATCGAATGCATTCTGGAAATCCAAATACACCACATCCACAGGTCATCATCGCCTGCAGATGTTAAGCAAAGTCTTTTAGTTAAACAGTTCAATAATGCACTATTCATGCATGGCTAGTGCATTTTCCTGGGAGTGGCAATCATAGCTCGCTGATTCTAAGCCAGTTTGGCCTACAAACACAGAATACAGTGGTGTCACATTCTGTCACAATATGATTCTGTATTTAGTTTGATTAGTCTATTATTAGTTACAACTCAGATGGCAATGCATAGTGCAGTGTGGGCTTCAGAAAAGAATGCTAAATGAGTTTCACTGTAAGCACTTACTTGACCTATAGATCTTGTGATGCAGTTCCATTGTTCCAAAGTTACTTTTCAGAGAAGTGTTAACAATTTCCTCAAGTTGACTTGTACTTATCTGCCTTGATAGTTTGAACTGTCTTTGTTATGTTCACACAATTGTCACACCTACTAATGTGATCCTTTATCAAGTCATATAATTTCTTGCTCACTTCTTTCCATGTCCAGCCATTTTATAGATTATAGCCATTTTTGGGACCGAATCAGCTGATGGACGCAAGATGCTTTTCCATTTCTGATGGAGCAGAATCTGTTGCGTTTCGCATTCATCAAACATTATGCATTAACTTATTTTCTTTGTGTGAAAGAATTTGAGTCAATTTGTGTTCACATGGGTAGGTGTATAACTGGGTAGTGAAGCCTTCATACCTGTAGTACCCTTTCCATTTACCCTAACCTCAGAAAGCTCTCCTGACACCACCAATGTTATATTTCCATTCTAATTTAGTGTTGAATTCATGGTAGTTTTGTGCTTGCGCCCCTAAGAACTAGATTGATTGAGACTGTTTATATTCATTTCACATGGGCTTATTGTTACAGCTGGCAGTGAGGAGGCTTTTATCTAACAAGTCTGGCCTAAGTTTGAACTCAGAGATGAAAGCGCGGTCACTAAACTATGTGAAAAAGTTTCCTCAACACTTTGTTTGCAATCAACTATGTCATTTTATGATGAAGAACTTTTAATTGAACTCACAGAAACAAAGAGGTTTGATAGATTTTAAATGAAAAAATACAGACTTCACAACTAAACTTATTTCAAAGCTTTTAATTGCTATGGTTGTAACATTTATGTTCTTTATATCTTATTTGTTTCTACTCCAATAATACAGGCTCTCTTTATTAATATCGTATAATAAACAGTAAGAATTCTCTTGACAGATCCACCGTATTGGAAACTAAAGGGCCTCCGCGGGCGACGAGTTAGGCTACTTGCCCAACTCCTGCCCAGCGAATGTCTTTCAAATTCTTACAAACGATAAATTTCAGCGTAAGACATTTAAAGTACAGAAAAGTACATTAAAAAAATAATTTAAACATTTAAATAAGGTAAGTCTATTTTTAGACCCTTTGAAATATGTAAATTTATTTTCAAAAATTAAAATTTTTGTTTTAAATAATTAAATTCAATTTTTATTAATTTGAAATATGTGATTTAAAAAAAAATAGTTACTTTCAATATTTCTGTGTTTTTGGGGGTATTCCCATTCATACTTATTATGGTGGTTCCGTATATATGGAATTACTATAATGATGCATGGGGATTCCTCTACTCTGATAAGTTGGCCCGGCCCATTTGATTGCAGGGATGCGTATTAAACCCATACGTTCCTGGGATACGTGGGCCTCTATGCTGTCCTTCGTGTAGAGCGCCAAGACCCAACTCTCCGAACCTCTGAGACCACCAGGTACTTTCGTAGAAATTTTTGCGGTTGGAGGCAAATTCTGGGCCATTATTTCATTGTTGAGGTAGAGTTGATGCATTTAGTCTTAAATGTTTATAGTTTGCTTGTAAAGCTGCAACTCTGTCATTTTCTACAGTAATTGTATTTCTGAGAAATACTTACACTCAGCAGAGGCACTGCAAAAACTCAAGAGACACTCTAAGTTATGCTGCTTGATATAGCTTTTGGTATACCTTATTGGTCTTATATCATAGAAACGTATGGCACAGAAAGAAGCTATTCTATCCATCATGCCTGTGCTGACTCTTTGAAAGAGCCGTCGTACTTAGTCCCCAGCCCTCGCTTTTTGTACCTAACCCTGTAAGACTCTCATCCTCAAGTCCTTATCCAGCTCCCTTTCAAAATTATTACTCTCTTGAATAAACAGAATTTTCCTCAACTTCCCTCTAGTTCTTTTGTCAATTATTTTAAATCTATGACATCTGGTTATTGACCCAGTAACCAACTTGAAATGTTATTGACCCAGTAACCAACTTGAAGTTATTTGTTAAACGAATAAGAGATCAATAACCAGGGGGCATAGATTTAAAGTAATTGGCAGGAGATTTAGAGGGGAGTTGAGAACATTTTCACCCAGAGGGTAGTGGGGTCTGGAACTCACTGCCTGAAAGGGTGGTAGAGGCAGAAACCCTCACCACATTTAAAAAGTACTTGGATATGCACATGAAGTGCTGTAACCAACAAGGCTATGGACCAAGAGGTAGAAAGTGGTATTAGGATGGATAGCTCTTTTTCGGCTGGCATAGACACAATGGCCTCCTTCTGACTATAAATTTCTATGATTTTATGAAGAGCATACATTTATATAGCACCTTTAATGTAGGAACACATCTGAAGGCACTTTACAGAGTTTTAATCAGACAAAACTGTAATAGATGTAAAATTATATGAGTATTTATAGCCTTTAATATAATAAAACAGATATTTAAAATCTCCAACTGCATTTATAATAACATTCCACATCATCAAAATGAAAATATGTAGTGATATTTTTGGTGATTATTGCAGAGAGATAGGGATCCCTACAAATTTCCAGTGTTTGCAGTGATGTACTAATGATGCAAAATGAAAACCCTTAACTTGTCTATTGGAGGGTTGCCTTTGTGTTAACTTTGAGAGACTCCAGGATGGTATGTTGCCTCCCTGGTGCAAGCGTCAAGGATGTCTCGGAGCGGGTGCAGGACATTTTGAAGGGGGAGGATAAACAGCCAGTTGTCGTGGTGCATATAGGTACAACGATATAGGTAAAAAATGGGATGAGGTCCTACAAGATGAATTTAGGGAGCTAGGAGCTAAATTAAAAAATAGGACCTCAAAAGTAGTAATCTCAGGATTGCTACCAGTGCCACGTGCTATTCAGAGTAGGAAGGAGAGCTCAGATGAATTGGCTTGAGGAGTGGTGCAGAAGGGAGGGATTCAAATTCCTGGGACATTGGAACCGGTTCTGGGGGAGGTGGGCCAGTACAAATCGGACGATCTGCACCTGGGCAGGACCGGAACCAATGTCCGAGGGGGAGTGCTTGCTAGTGCTGTAGGGGAGGGTTAAACTAATATGGCAGGGGGATGGGAACCTATGCAGGGAGACAGAGGGAAGTAGAATGGGAGCAGAAACAAAAGATAGAAAGAAGAAAAGTAAAAGTGGAGGGCAGAGAAACCCAAGGCAAAAAGCAAAAAGGGCCACATTACAGCAAAATCCTAAAGGGGCAAAGGGTGTTAAAAAGACAAGCCTGAAGGCTCTGTGCCTCAATGCGAGGAATATTCGGAATAAGGTGGACGAATTAACTGCGCAGATAGCAGTTAACAGATATGATGTAATTGGCATCACGGAGACATAAGAACAAAAGAACATAAGAACATAAGAATTAGGAACAGGAGTAGGCATCTAGCCCCTCGAGCCTGCTCCGCCATTCAACAAGATCATGGCTGATCTGGCCGTGGACTCAACTCCACTTACCCGCCCGCTCCCCGTAACCCTTAATTCCCTTATTGGTTAAAAATCTATCTATCTGTGATTTGAATACATTCAATGAGCTAGCCTCAACTGCTTCCTTGGGCAGAGAATTCCACAGATTCACTACCCTCTGGGAGAAGAAATTCCCTCTCAACTCGGTTTTAAATTGGCTCCCCTGTATTTTGAGGCTGTGCCCCCTAGTTCTAGTCTCCCCGACCAGTGGAAACAACCTCTCTGCCTCAACCTTGTCTATCCCTTTCATTATTTTAAATGTTTCTATAAGATCACCCCTCATCCTTCTGAACTCCAACGAGTAAAGACCCAGTCTACTCAATCTATCATCATAAGGTAACCCTCTCATCTCCGGAATCAGCCGAGTGAATTGTCTCTGTACCCCCTCCAAAGCTAGTATGTCCTTCCTTAAGTAAGGTGACCAAAACTGCATGCAGTACTCCAGGTGCAGCCTCACCAATACCCTATACAGTTGCAGCAGGACCTCCCTGCTTTTGTACTCCATCTCTCTCGCAATGAAGGCCAACATTCCATTCGCCTTCCTGATTACCTGCTGCACCTACAAACTAACTTTTTGGGACATGGCTCCAGGGTGACCAAGGCTTGGAACTCAACATCCAGGGATATTCAACATTTAGGAAGGATAGATAGAAAGGAAAAGGAGGTGGGGTGGTATTGTTAGTAAAAGAGAAAATTAATGCAATAGTAAGGAAGGACATTAGCTTGGATGATGTGGAATCTATATGGGTGGAGCTACGGAATACCAAAGGGCAGTAAACGCTAGTGGGAGTTGTGTACAGACCACCAAACAGTAGTAATGAGGATGGGGGCAGCATCAAACAAGAAATTAGGGATGCGTGCAATAAAGGTACAGCAGTTATCATGGGCGACTTTAATCTACATATTGACTGGGCTAACCAAACTGGTAGTAATGTGGTGGAGGAGAATTTCCTGGAGTGTATTAGGGATGGTTTTCTTGACCAATATGTCGAGGAATCAACTAGAGGGCTGGCCATCCTAGACTGGGTGATGTGTAATGAGAAAGGACTAATTAACAATCTTGTTGTGTGAGGCCCCTTGGGGAAGAGTGACCATAATATGGTAGAATTCTTTATTAAGATGGAGAGTGACACAGTTAATTCAGATACTAGGGTCCTGAACTTAAGGAAAGGTAACTTCGATGGTATGAGATGTGACTTGGCTAGAATAGACTGGCGAGTGATACTTAAAGGGTTGACGGTGGAGAGGCAATGGCAAACATTTAAAGATCACATGGATGAACTTCAACAATTGTACATCCCTGTCTGGAGTAAAAATAAAACGGGGAAGGTGGCTCAACTGTGGCTAACAAAGGAAATTAAGGATCGTGTTAAATCCAAGGAAGAGCCATATAAATTGGCCAGAAAAAACAGCAAACCTGAGGACTGGGAGAATTTTGTAATACAGCAGAGGAGGACAAAGGGTTTAATTAGGAGGGGAAAATAGAGTATGAGAGGAAGCTTGCTAGGAACATAAAAACTGACTGCAAAAGCTTCTATAGATATGCGAAGAGAAAAAGATTAGTGAAAACAAACGTAGGTCCCTTCCAGTCAGATTCAGGTGAATTTATAATGGGGAACAAAGAAATGGTGGACCAGTTAACCAAATACTTTGGTTCTGTTTTCACGAAGGAAGACACAAATAACCTTCCGGAAATACTAGGGGACTGAGGTCTAATGAGAAGGAGGAACTGAAGGATATCCTTATAAAGCGGGAAATTGTGTTCGGGAAATTGATGGGATTGAAGGCCGATAAATACCCGGGCCTGATAGTCTGCATCACAAAGTACTTAAGGAAGTGGCCATAGAAATAGTGGATGTATTGGTGATCATTTTCCAACAGTCTATCGACTCTGGATCAGCTCCTATGGACTGGAGGGTAGCTAATGTAACACCACTGTTTAAAAAAGGAGGGAGAGAGAAAACGGGTAATTATAGATCGGTTAGCCTGACATCAGTAGTGGTGAAAGTGTTGGAATCAATTATTAAAGATGAAATAGCAGCGCATTTGGAAAGCAGTGACAGGATCGGTCAAAGTCAGCATGGATTTATGAAAGGGAAATCATGCTTGACAAATCTTCTGGAATTTTTTGAGGATGTAACTAGTGGAGTGGACAAGGGAGAACCAGTGGATGTAGTGTATTTAGACTTTCAAAAGGCTTTTGACAAGGTCCCACACAAGAGATTGGTGTGCAAAATCAAAGCACATGGTATTAGGGGTAATGTACTGACGTGGATAGAGAATTGATTGGCAGACAGGAAGCAGAGAGTCGGGATAAATGGGCCCTTTTCAGAATGGCAGGCAGTGACTAGTGGAGTACCGCAGGGCTCAGTGCTGGGATCCCAGCTCTTTACAATATACATTAATGATTTAGATGATGCAATTGAGTGTAATATCTCCAAGTTTGCTGACGACACTAAGCTGGGTGGCGGTTTGAGCTGTGAGGAGGACACTAAAAGGCTGCAGGGTGACTTGGACAGGTTAGGTGATTGGGCAAATGCATGGCAGGTGCAGTATAATGTGGATAAATGTGAGGTTATCCACTTTGGGGGCAAAAACACGAAGGCAGAATATTATCTGAATGGCGGAAGATTAGGAAAAGGGGAGGTGCAACGAGACCTGAGTGTCATGGTACATCAGTCATTGAAAGTTGGTATGCAGGTACTGCAGGCGGTGAAGAAGGCAAATGGTATGTTGGCCTTCATAGCTAGGAGATTTGAGTATAGGAGCAGGGAGGTCTTACTGCAGTTGTACAGGGCCTTGGTGAGGCCTCACTTGGAATATTGTGTTCAGTTTTGGTCTCCTAATCTGAAGAAAGACGTTCTTGCTATTGAGGGAGTGCAGCGAAGGTTCACCAGACTGATTCCCGGGATAGCGGGACTGACTAATGAGGAGAGACTGGATCAACTGGGCCTTTATACACTGGAGTTTAGAAGGATGAGAAGGGATCTCATAGAAACTTACAAGATTCTGACGGGATTGGACAGATTAGATGCAGGAAGAATGTTCCCGATGATGGGGAAGTCCAGAACCAGGGGACACAGTCTTAGGATAAAGGGTAGGCCATTTAGGACTGAGATGAGGAGAAACTTCTTCACTCAGAGAGTTGTTAACTTGTGGAATTCCCTACGCAGAGAGTTGTTGGTGCCAGTTCATTGGATATATTCAAGAGGGAGTTAGATATGCCCCTTACGGCTAAGGGGATCAAGGGGTATGGAGAGAAAGCAGGAAAGGGGTACTGAGGGAATGATCAGCCATGATCTTATTGAATGGTGGTGCAGGCTTGAAGGGCCGAATGGCTTACTGCTGCACCTATTTTCTATGTTTCTATGTTAACCATGTATGGAAGTTGAAATATTTCCCACTTTATATTTTATTATCATCATAGGCGATCCCTCGAACGAAGATGCTTCCATATGGGTTCACAGATGTTTCAATGAAGGACCTGATATGATGCCCGTGCATGGATTTTTGTAACATGTGGTGACCATTGCACATCAGCTACCACACGGGCTTGACAGAGCTAGGCCTTTATCCAGTGACAAGAATTAAGCAGGACGACTGGAGACCTGATCTGCTGCGCGGACCTAGTGCGCACACATATCGCAGTGTGGGCTGGCCCGTGCTGCCCCTGGGCCCTCGGCTCTTCTGGGCCCATACCCTCATTTGCCGCACCTCCACCATGATCTTTTGGCACTCCTCTGCCACAAACATTCTCCGCACCTTATGTTCCTCATATACTGACCTATTGTCCACTCGCCAATTGTAAAGTCCTTACTCAACAGCATGAAACCACACGAGGCACATTCTGGGGACAAGATCACTCTGTGACCTCAACTCTTTATTCACAGCACTCCACAAGTGATGACCCTGCGTGGGACCTCCCTTTATATACTTGGGAGATCAGGTAAGGAGTGTCGCCCACAAGTTCACCCCTTGTGGTCAAGGTGTGCATCTCGGTTATGTGTATACAGTAATACAGTGGTGTTACATTGTGGTTACATACATGACATCACCTTCCCCCGCCAAAGTCTTGTTAAGATCATAGGTTTAGTCTTTCAGGTGGTCTGCGCTCCCTCGTGGAGCGCCGCAGTTGGGGCTCTGGTTGTTGAACACTGACGTGAGTGTCTGTCACCTGTGGCGATTCCGGCCTGTCCGGGCTGACCGCAGAGACTGTGCATTCTTCTGATTGCTCTTGTTGCTCATTCACTGGCGGTGTTGTGAGCTCCATCTCATTGTCTTCTTCAGGTTCCTCCGTGTCGATGCTGAACCTTTTTTTTATTTGGTCCAGATGCTTACGGCATATCTGACCATTGTTGAGTTTTACCACGAGGACCCTATTACCCTCTTTGTCAATTACAGTACCCTCAAGCCATTTGGGCCCCATGGCGTGATTGAGGACGAATATAGGATCATTTATTTCTATACATCTCCCCCTCGAATTACGGTCATGGTACTCGTTTTATGACTTGCGCTTGCCCTCAGGACTGGGTGAATGAGGGACAACCGGGTTTTGAGTGTCCGTTTCATTAGTAGCTCTGCGGGCGGGACTCCCATGAGCGAGTGCGGTCGGGATCTATAGAAAACATATAGAAAACATAGAAAATAGGTGCAGTAGTAGGCTATTCGGCCCTTCTAACCTGCACCGCCATTCAATGAGTTCATGGCTGAACATGCAACTTCAGTACCCCCTTCCTGCTTTCTCGCCATACCCCTTGATCCCCCTAGTAGTAAGGACTTCATCTAACTCCCTTTTGGATATATTTAGTGAATTGGCCTTAACAACTTTCTGTGGGAGAGAATTCCACAGGTTCACCACTCTCTGGGTGAAGAAGTTTCTCCTCATCTCGGTCCTAAATGGCTTACCCCTTATCCTTAGGCTGTGACCCCTGGTTCTGGACTTCCCCAACATTGGGAACATTCTTCCTGCATCTAACCTGTCTGAACCTGTCAGAATTTTAAACGTTTCTATGAGGTCCCCTCTCATTCTTCTGAACTCCAGTGAATACAAGCCCAGTTGATCCAGTCTTTCTTGATAGGTCAGTCCCACCATCCCGGGAATCAGTCTGGTGAACCTTCGCTGCACTCCCTCAATAGCAAGAATGTCCTTCCTCAAGTTAGGAGACCAAAACTGTACACAATACTCCAGGTGTGGCCTCACCAAGGCCCTGTACAACTGTAGCAACACCTCCCTGCCCCTGTACTCAAATCCCTTCGCTATGAAGGCCAACATGCCATTTGCTTTCTTAACCGCCTGCTGTACCTGCATGCCAACCTTCAATGACTGATGTACCATGACACCCAGGTCTCGTTGCACCTCCCCTTTTCCTAATCTGTCACCATTCAGATAATAGTCTGTCTCTCTGTTTTTACCACCAAAGTGGATAACCTCACATTTATCCACATTATACTTCATCTGCCATGCATTTGCTCACTCACCTAACCTATCCAAGTCACTCTGCAGCCTCATAGCATCCTCCTCGCAGCTCACACTGCCACCCAACTTAGTGTCATCCGCAAATTTGGAGATACTACATTTAATACCCTCGTCTAAATCATTAATGTACAGTGTAAACAGCTGGGGCCCCAGCACAGAACCTTGCGGTACCCCACTAGTCACTGCCTGCCATTCCGAAAAGTACCCATTTACTCCTACTCTTTGCTTCCTGTCTGACAACCAGTTCTCAATCCACGTCAGCACACTACCCCCAATCCCATGTGCTTTAACTTTGCACATTAATCTCTTGTGTGGGACCTTGTCGAAAGCCTTCTGAAAGTCCAAATATACCACATCAACTGGTTCTCCCTTGTCCACTCTACTGGAAACATCCTCAAAAAATTCCAGAACATTTGTCAAGCATGATTTCCCTTTCACAAATCCATGCTGACTTGGACCTATCATGTCACCTCTTTCCAAATGCGCTGCTATGACATCCTTAATAATTGATTCTATCATTTTACCCACTACTGATGTCAGGCTGAACGGTCTATAATTCCCTGTTTTCTCTCTCCCTCCTTTTTTAAAAAGTGGGGTTACATTGGCTACCCTCCACTCTATAGGAATTGATCCAGAGTCAATGGAATGTTGGAAAATGACTGTCAATGCATCCGCTATTTCCAAGGCCACCTCCTTAAGTACTCTGGAATGCAGTCCATCAGGCCCTGGGGATTTATCAGCCTGCAATCCCATCAATTTCCCCAACACAATTTCCCAACTAAAAAGATTTCCCTCAGTTCCTCCTCCTTACTAGACCCTCTGACCCCTCTTATATCCGGAAGGTTGTTGGTGTCCTCCTTAGTGAATACCCAACCAAAGTACTTGTTCAATTGGTCTGCCATTTCTTTGTTCCCTGTTATGACTTCCCCTGATTCTGACTGCAGGGGACCTACATTTGTCTTTACTAACCTTTTTCTCTTTACATATCTATGGAAACTTTTGCAATCCGTCTTAATGTTCCCTGCAAGCTTCTTCTCGTACTCCATTTTCCCTGCCCTAATCAAACCCTTTGTCCTCCTCTGCTGAGTTCTAAATTTCTCCCAGTCCCCGGGTTCGCTGCTATTTCTGGCCAATTTGTATGCCGCTTCCTTGGCTTTAATACTATCCCTGATTTCCCTTGATAGCCACGGTTGAGCCACCTTCCCTTCTTTATTTTTACGCCAGACAGGAATGTACAATTGTTGTAGTTCATCCATGCGGTCTCTAAATGTCTGCCATTGCCCATCCACAGTCAACCCCTTAAGTATAATTCGCCAATCTATCCTAGCCAATTCACGCCTCATATCTTCAAAGTTACCCTTCTTTAAGTTCTATAGGCCAGCAGGATGCGTGATTGGCGGCATTGTAGGGAGGGTCCTTGAATCCTGAGCATATCTTGCTTAATGATTTGGATCGCACGTTCCACCTGGCTATTGGAGGCCGGCTTGAACGGCGCAGTCCTGACGTGGTTGATGCTATTGCCCGACATAAACTTCCGGAATTCGTAGCTTGTGAAGCATGGGCCATTAGCGCTAACCAGGATGTCCGGCAAGCCATGAGTTGCAAAGATCGCACGTAGGCTTTCCACGGTGGTGGATGACGTGCATGAATTCAGAATGATGCACTCGATCCATTTCGAGTACGCATCTACCACGATAAGGAACATCTTTCCCATGAACGGGCCTGCATAGTCAACATGAATGCGTGATCATGGCCTGGTGGGCCAGGGCCACGGGCTGAGCGGGGCCTCCCTGGGGGCATTACCCAGCTGGGCACACGTCGTGCACCTGCGAACACAGTGTTCCAGGTCGGAATCAATTCCAGGCCACCAAACGTGTGAATGGGCAATGGCCTTCATCAGCACAATGCCTGGGTGCTCGCTGTGGAGTTCCCTGATGAATGCCTCCCTGCTCTTCTGGGTTTGCCCATAGTAGGCAGTCGGCTTGGATGGAGAGCTCATCCATCCGTCTGTGGAACGGTCTGACCTCCTCAGGGCATGCTCCATGTGCGGGCGCCCAATCCCCAGTCAGGACACATTTCTTAATCAGGGATAGGAGGGGATGTCTGTCCAGATTTTGATCTGGCGGGCTGTGATGGGGGAGCCTGCGCTGTCAAAGGCATTGACAGCCATGACCATCTCAGCGCTTTGCTCTGCTGCCCCCTCAGTGGTGGCATGTTCCACCTGGCCATTGGAGGCCGGCTTGAATGGTGCAGTCCTGACGTGGTTGATGCCATTGCCCGACATAAATTTCCAGAATTCGTAGCTTGTGAAGCATGGGCCATTATCGCTAACCAGGATGTCCAGCAAGCCATGGGTTGCAAAGATCGCATGTAGGCTTTCCACGGTGGTGGATGACGTGCATGAATTCAGAATGAATTCAGTGGAAGCCTGCTGAGCGCAACAGCGCAATTTTCAGTGCCGGGCCAGTGCCGGATGGAAAAGTCATAAGCAGCCAGCATGAGAGCCCATCGCTGTATGCGGGCTGATGCGTTGGCATTGACAGCCTTGCTGTCTGACAACAGGGATGTTAATGGCTTATGGTCCGTCTCTAATTCAAACTTCCTACCAGAGGTACTGATGCAATTTTTTTACACCATAGACACATGCGAGCACTTCTTTCTCGACCATCCCATATCCCCGTTCTGCTTGAGATAGCAACCTAGAGGCATAAGCCACAGGTTGTAGTTGACCCTCAGCATTGCCCTGCTGCAACACGCACTCAATCCCATAGGGCGATGCATCACGTCAGAACCAAATTTTTTACAGGGGTCGTACAGGGTCAACAACTTGTTTGAAGAAAGTAGGTTTTGCGCCCGATCAAAAGCCCGTTCCTGACAGTCCCCGCAAAACCAATCGCAACCCTTACGCAGGAGCACGTGTAGCGGCTCCAACAACGTACTCAAGTTCGGCAGAAAGTTCCCGAAATAGTTCAACAGTCCCAGAAATGAACGCAACTCCGATGTGTTGCAGGGCCTGGGTGCTCGTCGAATCACCTCTGTTTTGGATTTGGTGGGCCGAATCCCAAATGCAGCAACCCTCCTGCCCAGAAACTCAACCTCAGGAGCTAAAAACACACATATTGACTTCTTAAGTCGCAGGCCTACCCGGTCCAGTCGGCGTAGCACCTCCTCCAGGTTGTGGAGGTGTTCCTCGGTGTCTCGACCCGTGATGAGGATGTCGTCCTGGCATACGATCGTTCCAGGAACGGATTTAAGCAGACTTTCTGTGTTTCGTTGAAAAATCGAGGCCGCTGATTGAATGTCAAACGGGCACCTGTTATAAACGAACAGTCCCTTGTGCGTGGTGATGGTGGTCAGTAGTTTAGATTCGTCGGCCATTTCCTGGGTCATATAGGCTGAGGTGAGGTCCAACTTGGTGAACAGCTTGCCGCCTGCCAGCGTGGCGAAAAGGTCCTCCGCTATCGGGAGCGGGTATTGGTCTTGTAGGGACACCCGATTGATGGTGGCCTTGCAGTCTCCACAGATCCTGACAGAGCCATCCGCTTTTAGTACGGGAACGATGGGGCTCGCCCAGTCACTGAATTCAACAGGTGAGATGATGCCCTCTCTCAACAGCCGGTGCAATTCGCTCTCGATTTTTTCCCGCATCACATATTGGCACCGCTCTGACTTTGTGGTGCACTGGCCTGGCGTCCGGGGTGATGTGTATTACTACTTTGGTGCCTTTGAAAGTCCCAACGCCAGGTTGGAATAGTGAATCGAATTGTTGTAGGACTTGTGAGCACGAACTTCGCTCCACAGATGACGTTGCGTGAACATCCCCCCATTTCCAGTTCATCTTGGCTAACCAGCTCCTCCCCAACAGTGCGGGACCATTACCCGGGACAATCCAGAGCGGCAGTCGATTCACTAACCCGTTGTATGTGACAGCCAACATTGCACTGCCTAGCACTGGAATGATTTCTTTAGTGTAAGTCCTTAATTCTGTCTCAATGCCTGCTAATTTGGGTCTACTGGCTTTAAGTGGCCATAGCTTCTCAAATTGCTGAACGCCCATGATGACTGGCTGGCCCTAGTGTCCAGCTCCATGCGTACTGGGATGTCGTTTAATAAAACCCTCATCATCACTGGTGGCGTTTTGGTGTATGAACTGTTCGCCGCATGGGCCCGCTGAACCTTGGCGTCCATCGATTTGCCCCAAAAGTCATCCTGCCTCAAAGGACCCTCTTTTGGTCCCTCCACCTCATATATTAGTCTGGTTGCAGGCTTCCTGCACATTCGAGCTAAATGGCCACTGAGATTGCAGTTTTTGCAGACAAACTGTTGAAATCTGCAAGATCTGGCTGAGTCTTTTCCCCCACACCTGCAGCATGAGTTAAAGTTTCCATTGTTGGGGACAAAGGGACTATGGCCAGGCATTCTGCGCTGACTGTCCCTTTGACTGCTCTTACGTACCCTATTAGTGGGTGTCAACGGCCCCATCCCGGGCCGCATTGTCCGCTCCGTTCAGCCTGCCATTGTCTCTGTTGGAGTCCTATTCTGGGGTCTATTGCTGCCTGAGGAAAGTCGGACTGCCTCTGCCAGCCTGCGGGGCTCTGAGTCGCATTGATGATGTTGACTCCTTGACCCATCGCCGCATTAGAGGCAGAATTGCGCGCGTATATTATTTTCATCTCTTCCTCCCCTGCCATGAAAGTTTGAGCTAACAACGCTGCCGCTTCCAAGGTCAAATCCTTGGTCTCAATTAATTTGCGGAAAATTCCCGCATGACCGATGCCCTCGATAAAGAAGTCTCTTAGCATCTCCCCTCTGCAGGCGTCTGTGAACTTACAAAGGCTGGCCAAACGCCGGAGGTCAGCTACGAAGTCCGGTATGCTCTGTCCTTCACGACGTCGGTGGGTGTAGAATCTGTGTCGGGCCATATGTATGCTACTCACTGGTTTGAAGTGCTCCCCGATCAATTTGCTAAGTTCTTCAAAGGTTTTGTTCGACAGCTTTTCGGGTGCTAGTAAGTCCTTCATGAGCGCGCAAGTCTTTGGTCCGCAGCTGGTCAAAAGATGAGCCCTTCGCTTGTCGGCCGCTGCATCCCCCAGCCATTCTTTCGTAACGAAGCTTTGCTGAAGCCTTCCGACAAAATCGTCCCAGTCTTCCCCAACACAGTACCGTTCCTCTGTGCTACCGGTGGCCATTCTCGTGGGTCGTGAAATCCCGTTTCTCGTTGCCAATGTAAAGTCCTTACTCTACAGCATGAAACCACACGAGACATCTTCTGGGGACAAGGTCACTCTGTGATCTCAACTCGTTATTCACAGCACTCCACAAGTGATGACCCTGCGTGGGACCTCCCTTTATATACCTGGGAGATCAGGTAAGGAGTGTTTCCCACAAGTTCACCCCTTGTGGTCAAGGTGTGCATCTAGGTTGTGTGTATACATTAATACAGTGGTGTTACCTTGTGATTATATACATGACACCGATCACAGCAGCAAACCCCGTGCCCGCTCACAGGGGCAAAGTATTTCAGTGGCCACTTACTATATACGAGCTTCAGACAAAACTTTCCTATTGTCACAATCAGGCTAGGCAATGGTACTTATAATTTATTTGTTAACTGGATATTTCAAGACGATCCATAGTTTCCTCAAAATTATGTATGCAAATTTTTTTGATGAATGTAACTAATAATTTGTTTACAATATTTTGCAAATACTGTGATTGGAATGTTGGTAAAAATAACTTTATGACATTGATGAGTGGCATAAAATGTGTGTAATTACCCTGCAGAGTAATAAAGCTAATAGAGGTACTTACTGAATTATTTTTCCCCTTTTTATTAGCACAAGTCTTTGAAAGAATTAATGTAGTTGTATAACTAGCTCAGATGTATCTCCCAAGCTCTCTGTTTCTTTGCATTTTTCTGAGATAAACGTTACCAAATTAGTGAATGTTATGAGTGGTTTTGCAAATTATTAATACACACTGGGCTGTTGACTGGCACTGCCTAGTCTGAAATCACATACAACCCATCAATTAGATGGAGTTTATTTGTAGGGAAATTGCTTTAAATGCAGACATTTTTGTGGTCTAAATTTTTTCCACAGTATCTGCAAAATTGCTAGGCCCCGCAAACAATTTTAGACTCTGAATCACAATTACTACCTCTGACCGGCTTGTTACTAAAATGGACACCCTACACTTTATCCAAACAGTTGCTAATCCTTATGGCATCTTGACGGTGCATTATGCAACAAAAAAAAGGTACAGTGTTATAATAAAGTGGCAAATTTGACTCTTATGCACAAAGGCATCAATTATTTTATGAATAAAGTTGTTTAAACACTGATCATCATTAAATACTTTACTTAGTGAATTGTTGAGGTCTATACTATTTTTACTGTTTATGAAAGTAATCATTGTGTGTAAGGCAAAAGGTTAATGTTTAAAGGTGTTTGCTCCTGATGAATAAACAGGTCCTCTATTGGTCAGTGACCTTTTTCCTTTTTCTTTGCAATAATGTTAAACTGAGTAACAATCAAATCTTACGTATGCGTTCTTACCATTAACCAGTTGCCATCTTTCTACATTAGCCCCAATGTTGGCCCCTTAAAAACTGAAAGCAGTGATCTTGTCAATGATAATAAGGAAATGGCGAACATGTTGAATCAATATTTACAGTAGAACAGGATTGCATGCTGGAAATCCCAAGGAAACTAATATTGAATTGGGGACAGGGACTCAATAAAATTAACATAAGTAAAATAACAGTAATGAAAAAAATAATGGCACTAAAGAGTGACAAATCCCCAGAACCAAGGTTTTAAAGGAAACAGGTGAGTACATTGCAGATGCCCTAACTATAATCTTCCAAAGTTCTCTCGATTCAGGAACCATTCCTTTAGATTGGAAAATTGCGTATGTCACTCCGTTATTTAAGAATGGCGAGAGAGGGAGACAAGTGAATTATAGACCAGTTAGCCTAACATTTGTTGTTGGGAAATTGCTAGAGTCTATAATTAAGGATAGAGTGACTGAACACCTCAAAATATTTCAGTTGATCAGAGAGAACCAGCAGGGATTTGTGAAAGGTAGGTCATGTCTGATAAACCTGATTGAATTTTTTGAAGAGGTGACCAAAATAGTGGACAGTGGAATGTCCATGGGTGTTATTTATATGGACTTCCAGAAGGCATTTGATAAATTCCCACATAAAAGACTGTTAAAGAAGGCAGAAGCCCACGGAATTGAATACAAATTATTGACCTGGTTAGGAATTTGGCTGAGCAGCAGGAGACAGGGATAATGGGCAGGTACTCAAATTGGCAGGATGTGACTAGTGGTGTCCCACTGGGATCTCTGTTGGGGCCTCAATTATTCACAGTATTTATTAACGATTTAGACAATGGCATCGAAAGTCATATATCCAAATCATCTCATGATACATGGGCAGTGCAGATAAAAACATAAAATTATAAATGAATATCAACAGATTAAGTGAATGGCCAAAACTAAGGCAAATGGATTTCAATGTAAACAAATGTGAGGTCATCCGCTTTGGATTAAAAAGGATAGAACAGGTTACTTTCTAAATGGTGACAAACTAAAAACAGTGGAGGTCCAAATAGACTTGGGGGTCCAGGTACATAGATCATTAAAATGTCATGAACAGGTACAGAAAATAATCAAAAAGGCTAATGGAATGCTGAAATTTATATATATCTACAGGACTATAATACAAGGGGGTAGAAGTTATACTGTAGCTATACAAATCCCTGGTTAGACCACATCTGGAGTACTGTGAGCAGTTCTGGGCACCACACTTTAGGAGGGTTATGTTGGCCTTGGAGGGAGTGCAGCGTAGGTTTACCAGAATGATACCCGGACTTCAAGTGTTAAATTATGGGGAGAGATTACACAAATTAGGTTTGTATTCTCTAACATTTAGAGGGTTAAGGGGTGATCTGATTGAAGTTTTCAGGATATCAAGGGGAACAGATAGAATAGATAGAGAGAAACTATTTCCGCTGGTTGGGGATTCTAGGACTAGGGAGCATAGTCTAAACATTAGAGCCAGATCTTTCAGGAGTGAAATTAGGAAACACTTCTCCACACAAATGGTGGTAAAAATTTTGAACTCGCTTCCGCAAATGGAATTGATGCGAGATCAAATATTAATTTGAAATCTGAGATTGATAGCTTTTTGTTAACCAAAGATATTAAGGGATATGGGCCAAAGGTGGGTCGATGGAGTTAGGTCGCAGATCAGCCATGAAATTTGCTGAAGTTCTTTGAGGATGTAGCGAGCAGGGTGGATAAAGAGGAACCAGTAGATGTCATGTATTTAGATTTCCAGAAAGCATTCGATAAGGTGCCACATGAAAGGTTACTGCATAAGATAAGAGTTCATGGGGTTGGGGGTAATATATTAGCATGGTTAGAGGATTGTCTAACTAACAGAAAACAGAGAGTTAGGATAAATGGGTCATTTTCAGATTGGCAAACTGTAACTAGTTGGGTGCCACCGGGATCAGTGCTGGGGCCTCAACTATTTACAATCTATATTAATGACTTGGATGAAGGGACCAAGTGTAATCTAGTCAAATTTGCTGATGATACAAAGATAGGTGGGAAAGCAAGTTGTGAGGAGGACACAAAGAATCTGCAAAGGGATATAGAAAGGCTAAGTGATTAGGCAAAAATTTAGCAGATGGAGTATAATGTGGGAAAATGTGAAGTTATCCACTTTGGAAAAAATATATATATTATTTAAATGGAGATTACAAAATGCTGTGGTACAGAAGGATCTGGCAGTCCTTGTACATGAAATACAAAAAGTTAGCATGCAGGTACAGCAAGTAATTTGGAAGGCAAATGGAATGTTGGGCTTTATTACAAGGGGGATGGAGTATAAAAATAGGGAAGTCCTGCTACAACTGTACAGGGTGTCGGTGAGAACGCAGCTGGAATACTGCATATAGTTTAGGGCTCCTTATTTAAGGAGGGATATACTTGCTTTGGAGGCAGTTCAGAGAAGGTTCATGAGATTTGTTTCCTGAGATGAAGGGGTTGTCTTATGAAGAAAGGTTGAGCAGGTTGGGCCTATACTCATTGGAGTTTAGAAGAATGAGAGGTGATCTTATTGAAACGTACAAGATTATGAGGGGGTTTGACAGGATAGACGCAGAGAGGATGTTTCCCCTTGTGGGGGAATCTAGAACTAGGGGGCATAATTTAAGAATAAGGGGTCACCCATTTAAAACGGCGATGAGGAGGAATTTCTTCTTTCAGAGGGTCGTAAATCTTTGGAATTCTTTACCCCAGAGAGTTGTAGAGGCTGGGTCATTGAATATATTTAAGTTGGAGATGGACAGATTTTTGAATGATAAAGGAGTCAAGGGTTATGGGGAGCGGGCAGGGAAGTGGAATTGAGGCCAAGATCAAGTCAGCCACCATCTTATTGAATGGTGGAGCAGGCTCAAGGGGCCGTGTGGCCTACTCATGCTCCTATTTCTTATGTTGTTATGAATGATGGAACAGGCTTGAGGGCCTGTATGGCCTACTCCTGTTCCTATGTTCTTATGTTCCTAGCCGCCATCCAACATCCAAATTGGTCTCACTTTTGTTTTTTTATACTTTCAATCACTTTGAAAAACATTTAGTCAAACATCCCCAAATTTTATGTGTCACTCCCTAGGATCTAATCTTGTGCTTTTCCCCCTAGGATTGAGCAGAAGATGATGGCAATCAGTGACACTCCAGTAGCTTTTATGATCATCAGGATAACTTTGGAACCATTAAATCTGCTGATACCAAATATTATGCTTTACTGTTTCTTTTTAAAATTGGACATGAACTGATAAAATTCAAGATAACCGTAAACAGTACATGCATCTTCTTCCCTGATGCAAAACCTTTGACAAACTAGTTTGGTTATCGCCAACATTTTACACCTTGCCTTCTACAATCAACAGGTACTTTTCTGTTTCTCGATGGTCACCAAAGGTGCTTCCATTTTCTTATGGCTGCATGTTAACTATTATACTGAAAAAAAGACAAAGTAGTCCAGCTTCAGTGCTGTTGGACATACTTACACCTTTCAAGTGAAAAGAATTAGGACAGAATTCTACTGGTGAAAAGTATTTCTAATGCCTCACTAGAAATGTAAAATATTCTTATTACCATATTGCGTTTGAGATAAATATTGTGGTGCTTTATAAAATACTTTTAATTTATTCACCAAAGTTATATATGAATTGAAAGGCAAGCTACCACAATCATTCTCAGGTAGGTTTTCCAAGGTCTGCAGGTATGGTTGGTGGTATTGTGGTAGGTGCCCTACAGGCAAAGCTGGCTCCTTCATTCATGCAATATCATGTAAAGTATGACAAAGTGTGATTGGTGTATTTTCAAAGTACCTTCCAGCTTAAGGGTTCGTCAGGTATTCACATTTCATTGTGATGCCACTGTAATCTGCTGGCATCGCCATCTTTGGGAAAGGAGCCTTCACCAGTACCACGTCTGTCAAAGTGAGGTATGCCACCTCTCTCTGCCGATGTGGGGATGCAGGCGCTGGCAGGATGGCACAGGTCTCTCCTCTCAGGCAATATCTCTGGCTTGGCATTTCCCTGCGGCTCCTCCTCTTCTGCTAACCATGTCAGCTTGAAGAATCCCTATTGGTAAACACTCTGGCGCTAATAAAGAGAGCTTGTGGCAAAAAAAAAGCAACTGACACAAAAGTTCATGAATACCTAAGAAGGGCGAAATTGCACCTTTTTATAGCCCCATTAGCACCTCCGGGGGGGGGCACTAACGGGGCACAATGGCTTTTTCGCCTGGGGGAGGGGGACGCTACCGCCTCCCAGGAAATTGCCCTGGAGGTTTGGGGGGCGCTGTCCTGGCAGCGCTGCACCGCGTCCCGCAAGTAGTGCCCCGGACCGACGTGCAACCAGCGATGACGTCATTGCCATGCGCATTGATTCCTCACCGCCCCGTGCCGACCCCTTAATGCCCCTTGGCGCCGATGACCCGGACATCCACCACTTTAAAGAGGACGGCTTAGCGCCCTGGGCTGCCATCTTTATTTGTCGGCCGACTCTTGGGTCGGCCCAACAAGGGCGGCCCTCGTGTCGACCAGGCCACCATCGAGCACTCCGTTTTGGGTGACGGGCTGCTGGCCCGGTTAACCATGTCCCTGTTGGCCCAGTGGCGGCCACCAATGGGCCTGCAGAGTGTGTAGCGGCCCTCCCCTTTAATGGAAGGGGAGGGGCGTGGTAGCGCATCAGCACTATGAGGAGCGTCGGGCACAGGAAGTCCCGGCCCTGGAAGTTTACTGCCCCCATTCGGGTCGAAGGGCAATTTCTAGCCCCAAGTGTCAGCTGAAAAAAATCACAGAAAACATTTACAAGAGAGGCCTTTAAAAAGCCAGATCCACTTACCTTTAAAATCTTCCGGACTTTTAAAGGGCCTTTAAAAGTTCTGCAGGTCCACCTGAGACTTCCTTCCTGCCAGGTCTCCCTGGTCGTATTGGGGACTTGACATTCAGCATGCCCATGGGGGCAGAGGATGGTACAGTGCCCTTTGCTCTACCTTTTACATGTGCTAATATAACTCCTACTTGCTTTAAAATGGAGGTTTAGACACACGTCCCAGGCCCGTCTAGAATATACAGTGGGGCCCAAAACCAGCGGGCCCCAACAGAACTGATTCCCACCTGATTTCCTGACCTCCATTGCCCTGTTTGCACCCCAATTTGGGACGTTAAGAAAACAAGAAACTGTTCCCACTGTTTCTTCCCTGCATAAATACCAATGTAGAAAAGTAGATTCGCCAGTATAATACAGAAACGAATTCAGGGGCTAGGTGTGATCATATCCTAAAAAGATCCCTCGGTATCCCTTTAAAGACTGAATGCTGAATCATTTTCTACAGCATTGCCAGGTAATGCTAGTATTCTAACCATGCTGCACCTCAGACCAAATGGCAAAAATATGTATCAAGAATCTTTGGTGAAGTGAAGATTGATGAATGTTTAAAGCAATTTGTTCAATACAATGTTTTTTTCCCCCACAGGAGATGGAAAGTTGAGTGTGTCGTATTAAACCTCTTTATTGACCAAGGCTGGGGATGTTTGCTCCTTTCCATCACTGCATTCTCTATTTACAATTTCAAGGAAGCAAATATTAACACCAAATATGTGATCTTTGCTACATAGCATTTTTCTTGCTTCACCATTTGCAGATCGGTCATCAGTCGATTATAACTGTGATCTTGTTTAACTCTTACCTTCTCAGTTTGATTGTAAAAGCAAGCCATTGTAGAACAGGGATCTTCTGATGTTGGGAATGAACTTGGAGTTGAGAACGATGAACTATATGTGGTCTGCTCAGTTAGTTGTTCAGTAACATCTCCTGGACAAAATGCCATTACATTTAGAAATCATAACTGAAGTGACACATTTTATTTTAAAAAATCAGCATTAAAATGCTACAATTGGAAGCTACAGGCTGTAGATATTAAAAATAAATCCCGGATGATGCAACCTTTAACTTAGTCTGCCTAGTACCTACAGTGCAGCCTCCTTAAAACCACTTCAGATTGCACCCCTATAAATTGCAGGAATTAATTGCCTTTGTTGACATTCTAATTTGTTGACATTCTACAGTATAACATTGAGAACAGTTGGCATTATCATTATCAGAGAGGCTGCTTCAATCCAAATGAGATGTCTATATAAATGTTGTGAATGGCACAGGTGGGAATTTTAACTCCTGGGCAGGAACGCAGCCTGGAAGCCTAGTGAGCGCCCGATCCATTCAAGAGCAAACAATTTTAATGACCAGGCTTTGTTAGCATGCTGCTGACTGACTTCAAGTTATTGGGAAGTGGCAGAAAGTCAGGCAGCCCCTGGGCCCTCTGTAAGTGCGGGGACGGGGAAATTCAGAGTGATCAGCGGTTTGTGAATGGGAGTGGGGGAGGGGTGCGGAGTCTGGGGCAGGACCCACTTTCCTTGTGGGTCCTTCAGGAAGCACTTGTGCTCCTCCTGATCCCATAAAGGACAGTTTTACACTTACGTGGAAAAGCCTCTTTGGTCTTCAGACCCAGTTGTAGCTCCCACGGTGGCCATTGCAGGTGCCCAGCTCTCTTCTGGGTTAAGGTGGCATTGGGGTCCTATTGATGTAATAGGGCCATAACAACAATAACTTGCATTTATATAGCACCTTTAAAGTAGTAAAACGTCCCAAGGCACTTCCCAGGAGCATTATAAAACAAAATTTGACAATGTGCCACTTTAAGGAGAAATTAGGGCAGATGCCCAACAGCTTGGTCAAAGAGGTAAGTTTTAAGGAGCATCTTAAAGGGGGAAAGAGAGGTAGAGAGGCAAAGAGGTTTAGGGAGAGAATTCCAGAGCCAGGGCCCAGGCAGCTGTAGGAACGGCCACCAATGGTGGAGTGATTAAAATCAGGGATGCTCACGAGGCCAGAATTAGAGGAGCGTAGATATCACGGAGAGTTGTGAGGAGATTACAGAGATAGCCTCCGTGAGCGAGAGAATGAATGGATTTGCAAACACGGATGAGAATTTTAAAATCAAGGAGTTGCTTATTCGGGAGCCAATGTTGGTCAGCAAGCACAGGGGTGATGGATGAGTGGGACAGTGCGAGTTAGGACATGGGCAGCAGAGTTTTGGATGACCTCAAGTTTACATAGGGTAGAACACGGGAGGCCAGCCAGGACTGCGTTGGAGCAGTCAGATCTAAAGGTAACAATGGCATAAATGAGGGTTTCTGCAACAGATAAGCTGAGGCAGGGGCGGAGTCGAGCGATGTTATGGAGGTGGAAATATGCTTAATTTATTTAAATATATGAGACTCCCGCCTGAGTCAGGCAAGTGTCTCATATGGCAGCAAAATCAGGTATTTTATTTCACCCACTCCATCGTAACTTCCTGCCCGCCCAGATTCCCCTGGCGTGGGAAGTTAAAATTCCCACCATACTGTCCATCTTTACTGAGCTGCCCAGCCCTGTCATTCTGTCTGAAAGCGTGCTGAACACCTAGAATGTCAAAGAGCATTATCTCTCCCACAAAGTTAACAATGGCACAAAAATGTATTTTGAACTGTAAAAACAATGTAAACTTTGCTGTAAAAACATTATTTAATCACTTACATGTAACATCATCGTGCCACTTAACTTTCTTTACCCGAAGGTTCAATTCAATTAAAATATTACAGTAACAATAGAATAAATTAGCAGCAGGAGCAGCAGATCTGACCTAATATTACAATAACAGTGATACATGCATCTCTGTGACTGATCTGGCACTATATAGCCAGTTCTGTTAGAAAATGGCTGCATTGGGAAATCTAAATGTCATGCTGATGCAGTATGTAGAGTTCCCTGGAGATGATAGAATATTGCAGAATGAAATTTTGCTTACATCTAAACTTGTACTATAATTGAACGGGATGTGCTTGATGCTGGATTGAGTACAAATTGCAGTAAGTTATTTCATCATTCAACACAGCCATTCCTCCCCTGTTGAGCAGAAATATTTATACCAAAGATGAAAAGCAAAATAATTGTTTTATAAAACCAATATGCAGACCTAGAGTGCACACTATGCTGTTTGAGGCTTGTCCAAAACATAAGCCACTAACTGAGATCAAACCTGCATAATTCACACATTTTAAAGGTGAACTTCCTCAAGCGCTTATTTATCAGATATAACGCCAACAAGAAGCTTCAGTGAGTTAAACAATCAGTAGTCATGAAAAATCACCTATTTTGAGCATATTTACTGGTACAGATGAGACCGAAATGTACTTTAATACATCTGGTGGGGCTGAGAGGCTGTTTTTTTTGAAGCAGTGCATATTGGCAAACTTCACGGCATTAGTCTGTGTGCGAGAGAAAAACTAAATGTGGTGGGATAGTAGAAAATGGATATTGTAGCGGTAATAAGGACATATGGAAGAAACAGGAGATGGTGGAGAAATGGATTAACTCATGGAAAACAAGACAACTTGAAAGCAGTGACAACTTGGGAGATATCACAAAAGGCACCGCAAGAACAGCACATTTTTTAACATTAGTGCTATAAGCTAATCAATATGCTTAAGCAGAAGAGGCAGACATGGGGAAAACATATACAGAGGCAGACAAAAGAGAATTAAAAAAAAAGGAGAACCCAACCATGACCATGACCTTTTTTTTTCTGGGTTGGGGTTGATTTAATATGCAGGTCTGTCATTTAGCAGCATCCCCAACACTCAGAGGGAGCCCATCACTGCTGGACCACTTAATGGGGGCAACGGGGCCTTGAAGACTTCAAATAATTTTTTAATTGAACACGTTGGATTGGACCAATGCCTTCAAGTTCATGAAAGAGGGAGTGGTGACCACTGCTAGGCCCTCTCTCCAACCAACCAAGTAGTTGGCCTTCCATCTTTCCCCCATGGCCTACCCTGACCCCACACAGTCTCGGAGTTAGCAGCAGTAGTAGTGCAAGGCAACAAAATCAGAGGGCCTCCAAGGCCTCTCCTCTCCACCACCAATTACATGCAAAAAAGTGTTCAGGGGGTGGCTGGCCGTATTCCCTGCTAGGGCAGGGGGAGGACAATCCATGGTAATGCTGGTAGAAGAGGCAATGCAGCAGTAGATCTCTACAACCTGTTTCCCTTGATTTTCTGCCACCATACCGCTCAATTTTGAGAGATAAATCCAGCAGCAAAGGTTGCTACAAAATAACAAAAAGCCTGCTGGTCCAACACCACCACACCCAAAGTCTTTCATAGGCAGTCCCTCGGAGTCAAGGATGACTTGCTTCCACACTAAAAATGAGTTCTCAGGTGACTGAAGAGTCCAATGCGGGACCTACAGTCTTTGTCCCAGGTGGGGCAGACGGTGGTTGAAAGAACAGGTGGGTGGGGTGCTTGGGTTGCCACATGCTCCATCCGCAGTTGACGCTTGGCTTCAGCTTGCTCTCGGTGAAGAGACGCGAGGTGCTCAGCGCCCTCCCGGATGCTTTTCCTCCACTTTGGGAAGTCTTGGGCCAACGATTCCCAGGTGTCGGTGGGGATGTTGCACTTTTTCAAGGAGGTTTTGAGGGTGTCCCTGAAGTGCTTCCTCTGCCACCTGTGGCTCGCTTTCGCTTGCCGTGTCGGAACTCCGAGTAAAGCGCTTATTTTGGGCCCAAAGTAGGTCAGGTTTGAGAGATTAATGGAAAGGATAGATCAGGATTGCAGTTTATATGGAATTTCCAGAAAACATTTGATAAAATGATGTATAAGAAAATGGTTGAGAATGTGAGGGTCCGTGGCATAAAATGGAACATGGTGTTATGGATAGTGAATTAGCTGAAAGGCAGAGAGCAAAGGGCTATTTTAAACAGATGCTTCACAAACTGGCAGGCAATGCCAAGTAAGGTGTCCCAGGGATTGTTGTAGGGAACTCATTTGCGCTCTCTCTCTCTCACACACAATCTAGACTTGCATAAAGGATTGGATATTTAAGTTTCCTGATGATACGTTAACCGGGAGGTGTAGCAAACTGCCTCCAGGAAGAATGTAGATGACTTCAGGAGGACGTACACAGGCTAGGGATGTGGGTAGCTAGGTGGCAGTTGCAGCTAAATACAGAAAATAGGAAGTAGTACATTTTGCATTCAAAAGTAAATAATGGATACATGACTTAAATAGTAAGGAGAGGCTAGATAAACATATGAGAGAGAAGGGAATAGAGGGGTATGCTGAGTTAGATGAGGAAAGATGGGAGGAGGCTTGAGTGGAGAATAAATGCCAGCATGGACTGGTTGGGCCAAATGGCCTGTTTCTGTGCTGTATATCCTATGTAATTCTATGTAAGCTTCGTGCAGTAGAGGAGCAAACTGATCTAATTGTGCAGTTACATCAATCCCTAAAAGTGGATGGGTTGGTTAAAAAAATTAAAGAAGTCATAAGAACATAAGAATTAGGAGCAAGAGTAAGCCATTCGGCCCCTCGAGTCTGCTCAGCCATTCAATAAGATCATGGCTGATCTACCAGTCAAATGGGACTTGGGGGTTTCCATTGAGGGGAATTGAACACGAAAGCAAATAGGTAAAAGTCTTTGCACAAAACAATAGTTAGGCCACATTTGGAATACTGTGTACACTTTTGGTATCCTCACTGTAGAATCATAGAAGTTTACAGCACGGAAGGAGGCTATTTCGGCCCATCGTGTCCGCGCCGGCCAACAAGAGGCTATCCAGCCGAATCCCACTTTCCAGCTCTCGGTCCATAATTCTGCAGGTTACGGCACTTCAGGTGCACATCCAAGTACTTTTCAAATGTGGTGATGGTTTCTGCCTCTAGCACCCTTTCAGGCAGTGAGTTCCAGACCCCCACAACACTCTGGGTGAAGAAATTTCCCCTCAAATCCCCTCTAAACCTTCTACCAATTACATTAGGAGAGATATAATAACCCTGGAGAAAATGAAATGTGAATTTACCAGTCAGATATCAGGAATGCAGATTTTGAGTTATAAAGAAAAACTGAGGCAACTAAGACTATATGCTTTCGAACTGCAAAGATTGAATGGGGATTAGATACGGAATCTCAAATGTAAAAGGAATAGACAAAGTTAACAGATTATTTTCACTGGTAGGTAAATCAAAGACGAGATCTTAAGATATGATCAGATACATAAAGAGGAAAATTAGAAAAAACTTTTTCTCTCAGAGTTAGCAGTATGTAGAATTGCCATGTGATAAATGATGCTGAATTAATTGCAGCATTCAAAAAAAAGTATGGGATAATTACTTAAAGAAAAGTATAAAAACAGGAAAATATAAATGTGTTTGGGGAGAAACTAGGGAAATGGGATTGTGTAAAATCAGCCCTTGGGAGAGGCCTAGATTCGGTATAAGTATAAATAGGCTTCCTTCTATACTAAAATGTATATGTCTATAAACAAACCATTACACTATGGTTTTATTACATTACTGGTCTGAGGCTGCACTTACACTCAACCTTAGCATGAATTCAAAACAGACATCAGGAAGTCTTGCTCTTCTTTACTTTGGAATGAGTTTGGGCCCTAACTCCGGAATTATAATACAGGTTCTTAGGTCAGTGTGAAGTAAAATTGATTTACACTGACACTACAGTGTAGTATAGTAATTGCAAGCAAGTCTACAATTATATTGCAGGTTGTGATTCATACTTTTCCCACTAGGTGAAAGCTTTACTAATACAATTACATACAGCTTAACCACCCTGTGACATTTTTTTTTATATTAAGCGAGCATGGATGCCAATGGTAAGTTTTTGATTCCATTAAAAAGATTCAATACTAAGTTTATAAAGCACCCAGGAGATCTAACACACTGAATGCGCACTTTGTAAATCTAGCTTCACACTGGACTGACGTTAAGTTCCAAAACTCAAATTATCTGGGAAAGCCTGCTAGAAGGAGTTTCGATTTAGTGCACTAAGTCAAATGGGTGTCATCTGAGGACATCAGGATACTATACTGCTATTTGAACATCCTTGTACACCCAAATTATTTTGCATCTTTGTGAAAGTGGCAATAAAACTACAGTTTTAGAAATATATTTTACTGCCAGATTTGTATCACAATTACAAATTGCAAGAGTAACAGTTTCTTAGTAGCATTTGCTAATCCGATTTCTATAACCAGTGCCAACTGCTATACAGCAACACTGCAACCTCAAGTTTCAACTTAGACTTTAGAATAATCTATAAATGCCCTATCAAGCATTATCCGAAAGATGGATCCAGTTGAACATTAAACCTTCTCTTCCCATGTTTCAAGCAGTCTCTCCCTCCAGGCATCCAAGACCTCAAGATCACTCCCTATTACCCAAGCATGTGCCAGGTCGTTGTGACGCATCCCAAACTCTCTTTGGTTCACAAAGGATGCTCTTCAAGCAGCAACGAGAGAGGGGGCTGATTGAGAGGGACGAGACCCTGGTAGCCAGAAGCCTGAGAAGGGGAAATGGAGTGGTGAGCTAGCCTCGGCTCTGGAAGTGGCAAATTGAACATCAACGCAGGGGAAAGGAAACAGAAATACAGAAAGTTGGGAAGTATGAAGAGCGAGAGAAAAACAAAGAAAATATATAGATACATTGGATCAGACCTCGGCAGATAATCTGGGAAGAGCTGGAAATAAACCATGGAACTGACATGAGAGAACAGGTATACCCTGAACAGCAAGAAACAAACATGAAGCAGAGAGTAACATAGGATTTGGAAGAGAAATAATTCAAGTGTAAGAAACACTTTTGGAAAAGGAAATATCAGAAACGAAAATAAAGCCGAGCCAGTGCGCCAAGAAGATTTTTTTTCTGTACGTACAGGGAACCAGAATAGTGAGACATGGCTCTGTGATCTTCACGGTTGCAATGTTATTTGGCCCCGGGATCCTGTGCAACATAAGGATGTCAACCCCGCCCCTTCCTCACTTTTCCCATCGTTTTTTATGGGAAATTTCTCTGCAGAAACTCGCAGCCTTTTTTTTATAGATCCACACCCCCTTTTCCATTTCACTTTCCACATCAGCCAACCTGCTCAGGAAGCACAGATGGATCGCGAAATTCCCAAATATTTGCACATCCACGGAAAAGGACCTGAAAGGAATGGATGTGATTGAGATCAAACGCTTGCCCTCACCCCTTACCACCGTGAAAGAGATTGTTAATAAAAAACCAAGGTGAATGGTATTTTTTATATTTGCCCAGAGTCAGCGACAAATCAGCAGCCCCCAGTTCATTAACTCCAAGTCGCATTCCAGACGAGTCAAGGCCTGTCACATCCTTCCTCTCCAAGGGAGCTGTGGACGGCCAGATCATCTCGGAAAGGAAACAGCCACCCATCCTTTTATGTTACAGCACTCTGGGAGGAAGAATGTTCAAAGTGCAGGTTATGCACTTTGCCCTCTGGAAACATCTAGTTGTGATATCATCTGGATGTTCATCCAGAATTTTCATCTAAAAATTGTTCTTTCCAAAGGCCAATCCTATAGAGCCCTGTTTTGGTGGGAGTGGGTTGAACACTAGTCTTTAACCTTTAATAACCTCTGGGTTCAAGTACGGCTGAGGGTTGAGTTTCGGCTGAGACGAAAGTCCCTGCCTGCTGACTCAAGGGCCCTATATGAAATGAGTTTAACCAGTCTCAGTGTAACTCCAAGTGACCCATGGGGACGAGCTGAAGTTCTGCTCAATAAAGAATTTTGCTCACAAAGACCACTGGTTGGCTGATAAGAGAACCAGGAACATGTGGCTTTGGCGCAGTAGGAGGCGCTTTTCCGAGGCTAGAGCTGAGATACAATTGTTGAGAGTTTTACTCCCGCGGTATAAACGCAATTATATCTCACAGGAGTCGGCGGCTGCTGTCATTAGGCATTACAAGTGCTTTATTCCTGGCACTATTGCTTCCTGCTTTGCTGAAAAGTCACAAAAGGTTTTTTTTTAAATACCCTGTTAAAATACTAACCAACCTACTCCACAGGCGTGTTCAGTAAAACAAAGGACAACTGGCCGATTGCCCATGTCGATCTGCTTGTTGTTTAACATCCCAATAACGTAGGGCTTCTTACCTGTAGTCAACTCACAAGTTCACAAATCACCATTTGAAATCCCCTATTTTAAAGCAGCATGGTTTTAAGGACCCACCAGACAACGGAAAGAGTATGAACTGCCCCTAACTCTACCTCTCCAATGTGATTCACCTGCGACTTCAGTTTTACTAATTGGTAAATTCTAGATTTACAAGTAATCTAATTATCATGAGATATTTTATGTGTTTAATAGATGTGCCCACAATGAGAGGTGGTACATTGTGTGGCGTGTATTGTGACCTCAAAGTGCTGCAATATAAATTGGGTCTCAAAGACCTCTTTCTGTGGTACCATTTATTCTGATGGTTTTGAGGAATGTAACAACTGGACACATCTGTGACCCTCTCCCCCCCCCCCCCCCCACCCACCCCCTCTTCACGGCCAACTGGTCAGGATCTCACCTTGAGTTGGGCACATGTTCAGCTTGACGGGTTCGCCGCTGTCCCCGAGCTGGTACTTGAGCCAGGTGTCGTGGTATTTCGTCTCGGCCTTCACCACCGCCAGGTAGCCCAGCTTTCGGAGGAACATTTGCTGATCAGCGAGTCCGATGCGGCCCGGCTCGTTGTCGTAACACTTCCACCGAGGGGCTCCGGCGCAGCCCTGCAGTGCCAGGTTGCGGGAATGCCAGGGCGTGGAGCTGACCAACCCCAGACACTGGTCCGCCCGCGGGAGGCGCAGTTTGCCCTGCTCCGTCCACTGCCACTGCTGCCACCGGCTGGTCAGGTTGCAGGGGCCAACCAACACCTTCTGGTTGTTGCCTAACAGGCACTGTTCCTTCCGAGCATGTAGGATTAGGAATCCGTCTGCATGGACAAGGACCAACACACACACACACACAAGCCAGTTAGATCAGTCACACACATATAGTTAGTGTCAAAAGACTAGAAACGCATCAAAAAAACTCCCTTACTGAACAATAAAAATCTGTACATGGACATTAAGCTGTGACTATCACTTCCGTTTCTTCCACTAGAATTCCAGCAGAATATTGAGACGTGATCCAACACCGAGGCGTGTTCAATGCATCAGGGACACTTCTCAACGGGATCTCAACAGGATGTCACACACACTGTCTTACACCGAGAAGATTCACTTCAAGTTCTGGAATTATCTGACATAAACACATCCCTGTTCTTATATTTAGCTTCAAAGTGGTTGGAAGCAACTTCAGATCATTAAACTTTGGAGTTCGCCAGGCCAAAGACACTGGGGCCAAGATCCCAATCCCAACCGAGCTTTCTATCTCCCCCCCACCGCCCCATTCCAGATTCATACCAACAGCATAAGGGGGAAATTGGGGCAAATTGTTTGCAAACTTTCACTTGCTCTTAGTTCGACATTCCCAGAATGTGGGCAAACGCCTCTTGTTCCCCCCCGCCCGCCAGTGTTCCAGTGACTTTAACTCTGTTAAATTGCCACAAGTTCACTTAGACCTGTGACTGCAGTCCCTCATCAGAGTGACGGAGAGAACCAATCGGCTCTGCGACCGGAAGACATTTCTATTTATTTCACCAAATCGAACACTTTTGTTACAAGCCCGGATCACAATGTGATATATGTGCGGGGTTTATTGCACGGTTGTGTACAAAACTCATTTCCGTTTGATTTAAAAAAAAATCTGCTGGCAGCCCCTGTCGTGCTGGGAAGGATTAACGGAATAATCAACACAGATTCCTACACAGCTCTGGAGCAGTGCTGGATTTAATAAACTTACTCACCAGATAAAGCCAGCGACGCGTATGTAAAAGTCACCACGAAGAGAGGAGTATCCATTTTTGCTTTATTCGTGTAACTAAGTTACAGGCTCCCACTCAGCTGAAGCTCAGCGTAGAGAGGAAATGTGCCTTGAGGGGAAAAGTTAGTGACGACCGCTTCCTTCTATTCAATTGTTTTTGGATCTTTCATACCAGAGTGTCATTTCGTGACATGCTTCCCTGAAATCATCCCTCCCTCATGGTCACACAAGACAGAAAGGGACGTTGCACAGTCACCTCTGACTCGCTTCACTGCGATGACATTGTCAAAATTGCTCAGTTCTCTCCCGGTTTAGGTCGTGACGCAATTGTGAATATTTTTATACAGTCTGCGAGAAGGCAATTTACTGTAATGATATAGTTGAAAATCGCAACCAACCCCCTCTTATTTACAATCCGTTGAATAAACACACGCTCCTTAAACTGTTTCAACCATTTAAACAAATTGCACAGTTGTAATATTTTATACATGTAAATGCTGCAAGTAATAGTGAAAGTCCCACTGATACTAGTAAGTTAGAACTGCAGCTCTATAAGGGGAGGTATCCAAGTCAGCTGATGCTGAATTTTCTGGTGAGTTGTGAAGTAATTGCTGCAGGTATTACTGAAGGTATGATCCACTGTCTTAAGATGGAAATATGCCCATGCACATATAGTATTTTTTTAAAGAAGCCATTTGAAAATCTTCACATCAAAACAACACAGTAAGAGTGCCATTTTGTATGATAGTGAACTGTTTTCTATCTATTATATACAACAAAAAAAGGATTAAGCAATGAGTTTGTGTATTAAAGAGTAGCATTTATATAGCGCCTTTCACGGCCACCGGACGTCCCAAAGCCTTTTACAGCCAATGAAGTACTTTTGAAGTGTAGTCACTGTTGTAATGTAGGAAACCTGGCAGCCAATTTGCACACAGCAAGATCCCACAAACAGCAATGTGGTAATGACCAGTTAATCTGTGTTTTTACTGAAGTTAATTGAGGGAAAAATATTGGCCAGGACCCCGAGGATACTCCCCTGCTCTTCTTCAAAATAGTGCTATGGTATCTTTTACTTTCACCCAAGAGAGCAGGCGGGGCCTGGGTTTAACATTTCATCCAAAGGATAGCACCTCCAACAGTGCAGCATTCCCTCAGCACTGCACTGGAGTGTCAGTCTAGATTTTGGGGCTCAAGTATCTGAAGTGGGACTTGAACCAACAAACCTTGAGACTTAGAGGCGAGAGTGCTACCAAGTGAGCACAGCTGACATCAAGCTTTCAACTCTGGGAGCTGGGTTTAATTCTAGCTCAGGCAAATGGAATTGTTTTTCTGTCAACAATGTGAGATGGACAGTCTTTCAAGCCAGTTCCTTGTGGTAGAAGACACACAAAACAAAACTGGCATATTTATCCTTAATGCCATTAAGTTATTAATCTGTGCTGGGGCACATAGGGACAGCATATGTGTGAAAAAGAACATACTCACACTTGTGCAGTAGATGATGCTGTTCAACGGATGCTGATGAGGCTCATTATTGGTGTAGAGTAGAGAGGTGTTTTCTCTGATTTTGGTTGTGACCTGGGACTTGCTTGCCACTGACAATGGAGGCTAGAAATTAGTCAGCCTAACGAACGTTTGAACGCAATTTTTTCAAGTTAAAACTGCTTTTTTTATTCTTAAAATAAAGTGCACAAAATTCCCCAAAGTTTAAGAATGGCATTTTCAAAACAACGGCATTTTCCGGATCGCCATACCGTAAAAATCGCACCGCCTAAATTTGCCCATTTGGCAAACCCGTACTCAGGTTAAAAAACAACGCATAGAAAAAGCAGGCGTTGCAGCCTAAGAAACGTCAGTAAGTAATAAGACCTACAAAAGAGATAAGTTGGTTTTTTAAAAACATTTTTTTTCAGATTCATTTCTTAAGGCTTTTGTGAATATTTTCTCATTTTTTATTTTTTTATTTTTGAATTTTTTTTTTGTGTTTTCTCCCCTGTATTTTTGACAATATTGGCCTCACTGTAAAGTTAGAGAGGATGGCGGTATCAAACACAATTCCTCCAGCAACGCCGTTTTTTAACGACAGGGGTATTTTTTGGCCAAACTTGCCCCCTTAAAAATGGTGACATTTTTATTCTTATTTCTTCACAAAAATGACGTTATTTATCAAATAACGATAGGCTGGGGAATTTCTAGCCCTAGGTACCCAAATTACAAAACTATTCTATTCTTCAGCACTGACATATTTTAGCTTGATGTATACATTTTCTTCAAGGCACAATAGAATAAATTATAAGAACAAGATATTGTAATAAACTCATGTCCCAAATATCTGGGTAAAGGTGAAACTAGGAATACCGAGGGTTTCCCAATTAAATATACACTCAAGAACAAGATTTCAAAAATCTGTTGTATTTATTGTCATTATACACAAAAAATAACAGTGCTGAATAAAAACACGAATTACTCTGTGCAGATTCTGCACTGCTTTCTGTAAACTTATTAATGTAAACAATTTCCTGCACATGACAAAAAAGGAATTTGAAATATGTCTCATCAACTGGAACATATGCCAAGTAGCCACAGACAGAATAAAGCAACGTCAATGCTCCATATTTTTGGACTTCCATTATTACATTAGTATATATATTCCCATAGATTTATACAGTGCATTTCTTGTCTGCCAAGAGAAACAAATTGTTGACACTATTTCACATTGTTCAATTTGATTAAAATATATATATATATATAATAGATATACATATCTATATATATATGTGTAGAGAGAGAGAGAGAGAGCAAACAATGCTGTAAGTATCAATCACGGAGTTTGCTTAATATCTAGGAAGCTTGTACATTTAGACAATCTCAATAGAAATACATTGCCATGGACATAAGAATACATATAGTGATTGTTTAACATTGTGCAAGTTGACTGCTAGTTAAGATTATAAATATGCATACCATTTAACACTATATCACAAATAAAAATCTGCATCTACATTACATACAAAACATTTAGAGAGTTTTAAAAGTTTCCAGAATTGGACAGTTATTTAAAATCCATGAATAAAACACTTGTGCATTTCATCAGCAAGACAATTATGTGGTAAAGAAATACAATTCACCACATTATGTAATAGCACTTTTCACATGTATATATTAATAAATCACATCAAGAGTTGTGCCAGTTCAGAATACAGAAACATCCATTAAAGGACTGGGCACTATATTTCTGCCCAAGCTGCTTGTCTCAAAAAATTCAACCAGCACTGATATTCTGATGCAGTTTCTTAAGACCACTGAGTTTGCAAATATTGTTGAACTGAACTTAACATAAAAGACCTTTCTTAGACACAGATAATATGCCACATGATATTAGATATCTGCATCTTCCTAGAACAGAATTTTGGAAAATATACACAGCATTCAATTAGTTCTTTAATCAATCTGGCAAACATTTTATTCCCATCCTACTGTGACTAGATTCTGAGTTTAGCATGGATCACCATTCTGCCTGAGGTGATCCCACTTTTTGTTTTACTAGGTAATAAATAGGTCATTACCTTAATAAGATAATTTATCTTACTTCCATGTAACTGAGCATTAAAGGCTGTCCTGTGTGAAGAGTCTTATCTGACAGATTCACTGGCTCGTGTCAGTTGAGATCTTGCTCTCATAAAGACTCAGAGCATGATGTACAAATCCATACTGTTCACTTGTCTGAATCATTCCTCCTCTGTAAATAAAGCAAATAGATAAAAATACATTGATCTTCTGTCAATATAAAATGACTGTACATAATCTTCTGAAATTACAATCATAGATCATCAACATTTTATTCCATCACGATTTAGCATCTTTAGAAGAGGTGAAGGAGCCAAGAAGTGAAAAGAGGTGGTGGTGGGGTAATGTGCAGGTGTATTATCTGACCTTTGATCTAATTACTCGGCATTCTTGTCCAATAAGGAACTGCAATAATAGAAACATAGAAAATAGGTGCAGCAGTAGGCCATTCGGCCCTTCGAGCCTGCACCACCATTCAATAAGATCATGGCTGATCATTCCTTCAGTACCCCTTTCCTGCTTTCTCTCCATACCCCTTGATCCCCTTAACCGTAAGGGCCATATCCAACTCCCTCTTGAATATATCCAATGAACTGGCATCAACAACTCTCTGCGGCAGGGAATTCCACAGGTTAACAACTCTCTGATTGAAGAAGTTTCTCCTCATCTCAGTCCTAAATGACCTACCCCTTATCCTAAGACTATGTCCCCTGGTTCTGGACTTCCCCAACATTGAGAACATTATTCCCACATCTAACCTGTCCAATCCCGTCAGAATCTTATATGTTTCTATGAGATCCCCTCTCATCTCTCTAAACGCCAGTGAATAAAGGCCCAATTGATCCAGTCTCTCCTCATATGACAGCCCAGCCATCCCTGGAATCAGTCTGGTGAACCTTCGCTGCACTTCCTCAATAGCAAGAGCACCCTTCCTCAGACTAGGAGTCCAAAACTGAACACAATATTCCAGGTGAGGCCTCACCAAGGCCCTGTACAACTGCAGTAATACTAATCTAAAAACTCTTGGGTTACAAAACATAATGGCCCAGAATTTGTGATGGGTAATAACAGTGAACGAACAGCATTTGCTGTTATTATACCGTTGAAATTGGACCGCAACTTCTGGACGTAGCGTATGTGCACCCTAACGCAGAAATCCTGAAGTTGCGGTCAGTCATTCACTGCTCCGTCACTGGCTGTGCAGTGGGCTCTCGTCCTCCCCGAGCCACCAATCAGTGCAATCTGTTAAATTAGGGAAACTGGCGAAAACCTCGGCTCTTCCGCGGTAATACCACTGTTAAATACCCCATTAAAAGTTAGACCTTTCGATTAGATGTAACTTGGGTTTTAACAGCATATTGACGGCTAAACAACAGTTATGGCCCTGAAAAACTTATTTTAATTTTGCAGTGTGTCAAATTTATCCATTTTAATAAAAATTAAAATTTTTAAGTTTGTTCATCTTTATTTCAGGTTTACCTTTCCCCGCTATAACATTTTTAAAAAGTTGGAATCAAAGGAGCTGACTCACTTTCTGGTTCTCGGTCTGTGAGAACATAAAAACAGAAAAACATAAGAATTAGGAGCAGGAGTAGGCCATACGGCCCCTCGAGCCTGCTCCGCCATTCAATAAGATCATGGCTGATCAGCGACCTCAACTCCACTTTCCCGCTCGATCCCCATATTCCTTTATTCCCCACGAGTCCAAAAATCGATCTATCTCAACCTTGAATACATTCAACAATTCAGCATTCACAGCCCTTTGGGATAGAGAATTCCAAAGATTCACAACCCTCTGAGTGAAGAAATTTCTCCTCATCTCAGTCTTAAGTGGCTGACCTCTTACCCTGAGACTATGCCCCCTAGTTCTAGACTGTTCAGCCAGGGGAAACAACCTCTCAGCATCTACCCTGTCAATCCCTCTCAGAATTTTAAATGTTTCAATAAGATTACCTCTCATTCTTCAAAACTCCAAAGTATATGGGCCCAATCTACTCAATCTCTCCTCATAGGGCAATGCTCTCATCCCAGGAATCAATCTAGTGAACCTTCGTTGCACCGCTTCTAAGGCAAGTATATTCTTCCTCAGATAAGGAGACCAAAACTGTGCACAGTATACCAGGCTTTGATCTCTCCAAAGCCCTGTACAATTGTAGAAAGACTTCCTTATAAGAATTCTACATTGTGATTGGCTGCTTAGACAACTTGTTGCCGTCACAGCAGTCCGCGTTAGGCATTCCCCATTAACTTATGCTGTGTACAGTTTTGGTCTCCTAACTTGAGGAAGGACATTCTTGCTATTGAGGAAGTGCAGCGAAGGTTCACCAGACTGATTCCCGGGATGGCGGGGCTGACATATCAAGAAAGACTGGATCAACTGGGCTTATATTCACTGGAGTTCAGAAGAATGAGAGGGGATCTCATAGAAACGTTTAAAATTCTGACGGGTTTAGACAGGTTAGATGCAAGAAGAATGTTCCCAATGTTGGAGAAGTCCAGAACCAGGGGTCACAGTCTAAGGATAAGGGGTAAGCCATTTAGGACCGAGATGAGGAGAAACTTCTTCACCCAGAGAGTGGTGAACCTGTGGAATTCTCTACCACAGAAAGTTGTTGAGGCCAATTCACTAAATATATTCAAAAAGGAGTTAGATGTAGTCCTTACTACTCGGGGGATCAAGGGGTATGGTGAGAAAGCAGGAATAGGGTACTGAGGTTGCATGTTCAGCCATTAACTCATTGAATGGTGGTGCAGGCTCGAAGGGCCGAATGGCCTACTCCTGCACCTATTTTCTATGTCTATGTTTCTATTTCAATTGTACTTCGGAAAAGCCGAATTTCCCGCCATAGAGATCCCGAGATCTTTGTGGGAAGCTTACTGCGGGGCCAGTGCAGAATGCCTTTGCTTCGCCGCTGATCGCAAATTAGGGGCCAACCTCTTGTACTATCAATAATTTTTCCACACTTGCCCTTTACTACAGTTAATGTACAAATAAAAATAATTACGAGCACCATATCAGTCCAGGTCGCGAGTTCCTATGTGCTAACTATATCACTTATATCAATAATTCCCCATTGAACTCACAGACCAATAAATAACTACTTATTATCTGTACTTTCTATCAAAAAATCTATAATGAAAGATATCTTTAAAAAAAAGCACTAATAGTAAAAGAGTAGAATAATTCAAATACGTACCCAACAGGCACAAAGACATTTGTAGTAGTATGGTAGCAGTTTTGGTTTGTTACCACAGCAAACACAAATAAGCAATAGTGACCATATGAATTATATCATCATTGCATGTTATCACAATAAAGACAGAGAGCAATCAGCTAAAATGAAAACTGATGATATAAAGATGGGTGGGAAAGCAAATTGTGAGGAGGACACAAAAAATATGCAAAGGGATATAGACAGGCTAAGTGAGGGGGCAAAAATCTGGCAGATGGAGTGTAATGTGGGAAAATGTGAGGTTATCCACTTTAGCAAAAAAAAATAGAAAAGCAAATTACAATTTCGTGGAAAAAAATTGCAAAATGTTGCAGTAGAGAGAGACCTGGGGGGTCCTTGTGCATGAAACACAAAAAGTTAGTATGCAGGTACAGCAAGTAATCAGGAAGGCAAATGGAATGTTGGCCTTTATTGCAAAGGGGGATAGAGTATAAAAGCAGAGAAGTCCTGCTACAACTGTACAGGGTATTGGTGAGACCACACCTAGAGTGCTGTGTACAGTTTTGGTCTCCGTATTTAAGGAAGGATATACTTGCATTGGGGGCTGTTCAGAGAAGGTTCACTAGGTTGATTCCAGAGATGAGGGGGTTGACTTATGAAGATAGGTTGAGTAGGATGGGCCTATACACATTGGAATTCAGAAGAGTGAGAGGTGTTTTTATTGAAACATATAAGATAATGAGGGGGCTCGACAAGGTGGACGCAGAAAGAATATTTCCTTTCCTCATAGGGGAAACTTAAAATTAGGGGACATAGTCTCAGAATAAGGGTCTGCCCATTGAAAACTGAGATGAGGAGGAATTTCTTCTCTCAGAGGGTTGTAAACCTATGGAATTCTCTGCCCCAGAGAGCTGTGGAGGCTGGGTCTTTGAATACATTTAAGGCGGAGATAGATTTTTGAGTGATAAGGGATTAAAGTATGGGGAGCAGGCAGGGAAGTGGAGCTGAGTCCATGATCAGATCAGCCACGATCTTATTGAATGGCGGAACAGGCCCGAGGGGCCGAATGGCCTACTCCTGCTCCTATTTCTTATGTTCTTATGTTCTTAAAACAGCCCATTTCTCCCTAGTTTAATTTTCAACTTAAAACTAAGCTATAAACTGCAAAATACAATCTGTATTCAGTGAAAGCAACATACACACCAACCTGGAAATCCAGCAATAGCCAACTAACATTTACAAAAAAAGCTGGATTAGCTTCAAAAAAGATGATTGCTGAAAAGCAGCCCTGAAAATAGGCCTGTGACATATAAAAATAAGTATTTGCATTGAAAGTACAGTGGGACATAGACTTGCAATGCAAGCTGCAGATCGCACCAATGTTCCATCTCTTGTCTTGTCGGAGAAAGAGAAAAGCATAGTTTGCAGCAGTAGTGGATTTCGATGTTTGTGAAAGGGATGGTGAAGCTAAAAGCCCCAGATAAATTTTCTGCAAAGATCTGTTGGTATTCTCCCTCTCTCTTCCCAGAAAATATTGATTATTTTACACTTTACTGGGGTCACTTTAAACATTTTAGCATTGACAGTAATTCTGTCTTTTATCTTGGAGCATCACAGTTATTTTAAATATAAAATTAAGACATTGTACAGACTTGAATAGATCGTCACAAAACTCAGTTCCTTTCATTGAGAATTTAACCCCATATAAAGTATGCTGATTCATGAATTGAAATCTTTTACAAGACACAGCCACAAAAACTCAACTGGTTTAAGGAACCTAACATATGCCAGTGTGAGTAGTGCAAGAGCTAGGGTGCCCTAAATCCCACTCTTGACACTGATGAACACAGACAGAGATAGAGCGCAACATTTGCACAGGAGTAGTTGTGTCAGGGTGAAGCTGGTTTGCTTTGGACTGATGTTAAAATGTTGAGCTCTGAAAAGGGTGGGATGTCCAGGGGTGTATGCCAGATCTGCTTCTCCCCAAAAGATGCCCACATTTTCCCCCTTTAAAAGGCGGGGGGGGGGGCGGGGGGGGGAACCATTCATGTAAAATGCCATACTTGTTTTGGGTTCTCCTGGCCATGATCCAGGCCGAGATTGACAACAAGGTCCCACTTCAACCAGTGACGAGACTGATGCACCCCTTCTCTGTGTGTGTGTGGCATTTGAAGATTCTCCAGCCTTCTACCAGGTTGAGGACTTGTAAACTCCCAACATAGGAAATCCTCGCACCCAACCTAGCACTGGCTCTGTCCTCTCCGTATCATTGGTCTTGTAAGGAATATGCAGAGGATCTGACCTTACAAGGCACTGCAGGAACTCACATCGCTGGACGGCACTTGGTCCATCTGAGCCATGGTCTATTTTCTGGCCGCCTTGTCACACTACAGAGCTATAGCTCAAGTGAACTGGAAGAGCTGAGGACTTCGTGCCCCTTGTCGTGTAAATTCATAGTTAGGGCTTTACCTGATTCTGGAGTGAACTAGACAGTGTGAAACCACTATGTACTTTCTCTTGTTCTAAGATGCCCTTGACCAGTGCTCGTTCTACCAATTGATAATCAGCATCCATCATGACTGAAATGAGTTTGTATTGAGTGTATTGTTTCTCATGGCTTCCTGACCCAGACCTGTCTTGTGCACTTTTAAACTAGCAGGATGAGTTATGTTAGCTTTATTTACAGTGTCACTGGGTCCCCGGCAGAGGCTCCATTCTGTCTGAGCATGTTGCATGTTGCACCAAGCCTGAATCACGCTGACCCCATGGAAACCTGGGAAAGCTCCTGTGGAACGATCAAAGTGCCTCTTTTAATATTCAGCCATGTTTACCATGCAGATGTTTTAATGGATATCCCAGAGTCTGTCGGCCATTCCAGTCATGGGTTCCTTTAAATCAGCATCATGAAAACAACTGCTTCAGAAATCTGGGCTTAGTCCGAATATTACTGGATAGGGAATCGTTGTTGCCTTTCTCCAGTGCATCATTTAGTCTGGTGCTGAAGCCAGAAGTGAGTAAGCATCACCTTTGTCATGTATCTCACATTACTGTATATAACTGTATCTTACCATGCTATACATGACTGTAACTGGATATGACCTGTAACAATAAGCATACTTTACCACCAGGGGTGCACCTGCAGGAGACACTCCATACCTGTCCCACTGTGGTATATAAAGGGAAGTCTCAGGCAAGTGCAGCACTGGAGAGCTGGAATTAAAGGTGCAGGTTCTGAGTGACCTTGACTTCAGCATGTGTCTCGTGTAAGTCAGTACATTAGAGTCAGGACTTAACAACCTTTTTTTTCCATTTCCAACGTCCCCTTGGCAGGTCTCTCTTTTATACATCTACTCCACATTACTCTGCAAAACATCTGTTCTCTGGGGAATCAAGACCTCTCCATCTGCAACTTCATCCTATATCAGTGCACCAACATTATGGGCTTGACCAAAACCTAGCTGAAGTTACCAAATCCTGTTGCACTACAAACTAATGCTAGAGCCTTGAGCTTTGGAACACTCAGTCTCATTCCAAAGCTTCTTCAACATGTACCTCTTTTACCTTGCCTATGTTCACCTTTCTTATATCTTTACTACTTCCTGCTTCCTCCTCCTGTAAAGAGCCATGGGATGTTTTCTGATGGGAAAGGCATTACGTAAATGTAGAGTGTTATATTCAAAACTACAGAAAAATCCCCCAGCTTCCATCATATTAATGCTTTTGCAGTCTTAGATTCCAGTACAGCAGTCCTCAGATATGTTACGCTTTGGGAATTCAAACAATTGCATAATTATAGGATGTTGTTGTTGATGTTATCCGGAAAAAATGTTCATCTTAATTTAGATAGAGAGCTGAGCATGTAATTACCATATGATTTAATCTGAATTGCTTATACCTTTCATAAACAAAATACATCGAAGGCAATGCATGTCTGGAAAGGCTACAGTCCAGGCATGTACTGCATGCTCACTCTTGCTTTCTGCCCGATTATTGTGGAAATGGTACGATTGTCAACCAGTGTGAAATGGGATGAGGGGATTGCCCTATGAGGAGAGATTGAGTAGACTAGGCCCATATTCCCTAGAGTTTAGAAAAATGCGAGGGGCTTGACAGGGTTAATGCTGAGAAGCTGTTTCCCCTGGCTGGGGAATCTAAAACACAGGGTCACAGTCTCAAAATAAAGGGTCGGCCATTTAGGTCTGAGAGGAGGAAAAATTTCTTCACTCAAAGGGTTGTGAGTCTTTGGAATTCTCTACCCCAGAGAGCTGTGGATACTCAGTTGTTGAGTATATTCAAGACAGAGGTCGATAAAGTTTGGAGAATAAATGGATATGCGGATAGTGCGGGAAGGTGGAGTTGAGGTAGAAGATCAACCATGATCTTGCTGAATGGTGGAGCAGGCTTGAAGGGCCAAATAGCCTACTCCAGCCCCTATTTCTTATGTTCTTATGTAAAATATATTTAGCATAAGCATATCCAGGAGTATTACACACAATAACACAGAGGATAAAATTGCATAAATGTAGGAGTATTATGCCCAGTAACAGAGGGAATTATTTTATAACATACAGAGAATGTATGATTTGCTGATAATTGCTCCAGTGTGATCATCATTACAGAAACAGATGAATAGCAAAAGAAAGGATCGAAAAAAATGGCAAAGCTACTTGTGAGCTACGTGGTGTATAATAGTAAATAGCAACCTTGAAATCATTATGAAGCATTTATTACTCTTTATTCTCTATGCTCCCGGGAGGGGGAGGACCCGGTACAACCACAGCCATTGTTATTTATGTGGGGCCCGCAGGCGAACTATTGTTGCTCTGGGCTCAACAGAAATAAATTAAAATCTACCTGCTGGGTTACTCTTTGGCTGGACGGCCAGCTGGAATTGTGCGGAGTGTGATCAGCGCACATTCTGCTGCGTGAGTTCTAAAATAGCAATCAGGATTCTATATATGTCTGGGACTAGGATTTGCATATTAAAAGGATCTACCAGCTGACTCGGGCAGGCGCTCTGTTTGCCCAGCGCTTGGCCCACCGGAAGATAGTGTGGGCCACACGGTCAGTGGGAACAGCTGATAAATCATTTCCCGCAATTTTCAGAGTTTCCACCCAGCAGGCATCCTCCAAATCTTCCGCCATAATTTCTTTACACGTGCTGCTGGATTCATCTATCCTCGCCCTGAGTCAAAAGGTTGTGGGTTCAAGTCCCACTCCAAGAACCAGAGCACATAAATCTAGGTTGACACTCTAGTGCAGTATTGAGGGAATGCTGCACAATCGGAGGTATCATCTTTCGGATGAGGCTGTTAAACTGAGGTAGACATAAAAGATTCCATGACACTATTTTGAAGAAGAGCAGGAGAGTTATCCCCGGTGTCCTGGCCAATATTTATCCCTCAATCAACATCACCAAAAACAGATGATCTGGTCATTATCACTTTGCTGGGACTTTGCTGTGCGCAAGTTGGCTGCCTACATTACAACAGTGACTACAGTTCAAAAGTACTTCATTGGCTGTAAAGTGCTTTGAGATGTCCGGTGGTCGTGAAAGGCGCTATATAAATGCAAGTCTTTCTTTTCTCTGCACATCATACTGAAAGGTTATCATGATATGCAGCCAGCAACACTATTATGCATTGATTTGTTTAATGCATGGAAGCGGAGGTGATAACATCAGGTCCAAGGGATGCCAACACTTTGATTATTTACTTAATGCAGTGGTGCAAAAAGCTAATTTGTCATTTTTTTGAAACATTCAGATTTGTCTTGCAAATATCACACCTTTTTTCTACCTTACAGAATAAAGATTAAAGTAAGACTATCAAGATACCTTCTTTATCGATAACAGTCACTCACTCAATCCTGATAGTCAGTGGAGCTTTTTTTTTAGGTTCAGGCATGGTTGCAGGGAAAGATTTAATTTATCTTGTATCGGAAAAAGTTTTTGAGGGAATTCATTTTTGAGGGCTTTTGGTACTTTTGAAACTGCACAGAATGTTTAGGATCTCAACCATACAAATCAACATGCCAAGTTTGATATTACCCATTTTCAATGCAAAAATGCATTTCTGCCTCTGAGATATTGCTTTATTGTCCAGGTCTGTTCTTAATGGCAAACACACTCTGGTGTAGCTCATAAGACCACACAAATTGCAGCATTTTTCCTGTCACTAATATTAACAGACTGCACTACATCCTGTCTAATCATTAAGTAGCAGCTTCAATCCCACAGATGTGACTCAAGGACAGAAAATTCCCCCACCCCAACATTCCTGCAATTATAGACAGGACCATCTGAGATTCATTTTATCGCCCTCGTTTAACCCAGTTTGTGATCATTATTTTAGAAATGACACATCTGAGTCCTTACTTTGCAAAGTCACATTTCCCCCCCAAAAGACCTTCATCTTAAATAGTTTATTGTTTTAAATTAAAAGGACCATGCATCTTGAAATCAAAACTGTGCACTTCTTTTTTTCTTTTTCATCTCACACATCACTCCCAAGTGAGAGGATGGGCAGGAGTCCTGCTTGAAGGTTTTATTTATGCTGGGTCATGAGCCGTTGTTAGGAAATGCAGGAGATGTGTACATTGTTGACCTCCAGGCTTCCCGTCCTTCTTACTGTGAGGCATTTTGTTTTCATCTCGACAGCTTGACTGAGAATGGGAGATCGCCACATGGGGCACCATAGCCAGAACTAGGATCCAGCCCACTTCATGTACATAATTCTTTTTCATTTAACATGTTTAATGATTTTGTGAAAAGTCTGCCTTAGTCTCACCTGTGTCTTATTCAAATACTGGAATATTGACAGAATATGAGCCAATTCTGGATTTTAATGACCAAAGCTTACACAAAACCAGAAAACTAAGTGACTAATGTCTGCAACAAACAAAGGTTGTTGATTAGTCTAGCAACAAAATTTCCAGATGTAGCAACAATGTATAAACACAACCACTCATTTTTTTGCAGATTTTGAGGAATAACTTGCAGAATTATTTGATAAATAGTGACAGGCTCGCTAATCTTGATTAAATAGGGTTAAATTGTACAAGATCAACTTAGTCATTGATCAACTATGCAAAAGACTAGTCAGTAGAATCCTCAGAATGGCTCAACTGCAAACCTAGCCAACTTGCCTACACTGCTCAATGAATTCTGTAAAAATCCCAGTTAACTACTGGACCTAGTCTTCATTCAAATTATGAAAAGCACAAACTCCTTTTGCCTTGTCGAGTCCGAGCCAATGGTGGAACCACATTCTACAACGGTACTTCTGCAGAGAATTGTATTGTAGCTGCCCAACTTCTTCAGCAGATTGCAAATAAAGTAACGAAAAACATACTTTTTAGTCTTAATGATTATAAACTGGTGAGCATAGACACATAAGACCTGATTTTAACTTGGGAGGAGGGTGAAGGGGGAGGGGCGGGGGGGTGGCGGGTGTGGAAATCAGGTGGGCGATAAACTGTCCTGACCTCGGCAGTGTGAGGCTCGGACGGTTTTAATGCCCAGGCCTCATCTGCATGGGCCGATTGGTTGCGTGCCTGAAATTGGAAGGAGCCAGCAGATGGACTGAAGGAAAGGGCCCCAGCATTCAGGGAAGTCACAGAGAATGAGTTTTGGAGGAACCTCGCAATTTGTGGTGGGGTGTGGGGGTGCAGTGGGGGAGTGGGGTACAGAGGAAATCTAAACTTTCCTTGTGGGACCCGGAAGAGCACTCCTGCATTAACTTCACTCGTGTCAGATTTAACTCCAGGCACTGGAAGGTTTTCTCATTGACCATTCACTGCCCCCCCGCCCCCCCCGCCCAACTACCACTTCCATCAGTTTTGCTAATGCTCCTTGGTGCTGCACTCAGTTGAACACTGCCTTGATGCCAAGAGCAATTCCTCTCACTTCACCTCTTTTATTCAGCTCTCATGCCCATGTCTGGATCAATGCTGTGTTGAGCTCTGCAGTTGAGTGTTTCTAGGAGTAACCGAGCTGAGGGCCAGTAAGCATGTTACTGGTGAACAGGTGGTGCTTGATGGCACTGTTGATGGCGTCTTCTATCACTTTACTGATGAAATTACCATCGCTCATCTATCTGAATTATGCTTGTTCCCACCCTGTTTCCTGTAAAGATTCCATCCCTTTCTCTCGGTTTCTCTAATGATTCCCCTTTCCACACCAGAGCTGCTGCAATTCTCTTTCTCTTTCAGGCGATGTTTTCCCTCAACAGTGGGTTCACCAGACCCGTGACAGTGTTGGTCCCATTTCCTGTGCCTCATCTGCCCTCCTTTCTCTCACAAGTGCAGGGTGCTTACCTTAAGGTCCACCAGCCTCTGCATTTGGCAAATCATCTTCCACCATTTCTGCCACCTGCAATATACTCCCACCACCAAGCACATTTTCCACTTTCATTTTCCCCTTTACAGAGGGATCGTTCCCTCATTCTTTCACAACCCCATCTTCCAGTTACCCTTCCCATGCAACCCAGTGAATGTAACAGTTATTCATTCACCTCAAGTGAGACAGCTTATACTTCCTCCAATCTAGTATACTTCATCAATGCTCAGAGTGTAGCCTCCTCTACATTGGGTTGACTGCATTGCTGAATACCACTGTTCTGTCTGCAGGTATGACCCTGACCTCCCTGTGCTTCACCACATTAACTCCCTCTCACATGCCGACTCTCACTTTTCCATCTCTGGCCTACTACACGTTGCTATGGGGAAGCTAGATAAGTGCATGAGGGAGAAAGGAATAGAAGGATATGTTGATAGGGTGAGATGGAGTAAGGTGGGAGGAGGCTGCTGTGGAAACACAAACATAGACCCGTTGGGGCTAATGACCCATTTCTGTACTCAAAGTACTTTGTAATACTATCTATGTAATACACTGCTCCAATTAAGATCAATGCAAGTTTCAGGAACAGTATCTCATCTAGGTATTCTGACTCAGGTGGGAGTCTCATATATTCCTGCAAATCAGAGTCCTATAATGTACGTGGGTCCCCAATGACATCTTAACTGCTGACTGAATAGGGTACCTGTCATGGTCACCCTGCTCAGTGAAACATGATCTGCAGGAAGAAGAGGCCCCTGTAAGGCAAGTGTTAAACGTTCCTGTGTGAGGCTAAGAGGAGCAGGGGCCCGCAAGGAAAGTCTGGGCTGCTGCTGCTCTGGGCTAACTCCCTTCCCAGCCGCAAGACCCTATCAACACCCTCGCACCCCCACGTCTTGCCTGAGTGTTGGTGGGTGGTCTACAGGTCATCTGATCGTCAACTGCCGGCAGCTGGCCTGCTGCATCTTTCCACCCTATTTGGCAGGCAGCTAGCCGGTGGGATATTAATGAAGTTCGGTTGTTAAATTGACCGGACCTCCCGCTGCCCCTCCTGGGCAACCCGCCCGCCTGCTCGCCCATACAGCTTCCTGCCTGGGAGTTACAGTTCTCAACCAAATAAGCAAAATAGGTTATTTAATCATCACAATGAACTCAAGGAGAGATCATAATGTAAGTTTTACCATTTTAGAATTTGTTTCAAAAAATTAATTTCATCTAATACTCAAATGTGCTACACTTTTTTGAGATTTTTGTCTCTCGTGCGTTGCACCCAAGGAGAGTGAGAAGGGAGAATGTAAATAGACAAAATATAGATAATATTTGATGGCAAACCATTGAATACAGAACTTGTTCAATGAAAGATCAGGATTGAAGATATGTGCTGTACAGGCACAAGTGACTTATTCACAGCATGAGTGCAACAAATTATGCAGTCAAAACTCTGCACATTCTAAATATTAGCGGAATGTAAGTAAATATTATCAGTGCCAGCGTGTGACCCTAGAATTGACTGTCACTAACAGGAACAACCTCCCCTTTCAACTCCTTTGCAAGCTGTTGTTTTTGTATAGGATTCACATTTTCACTGCTAATGTGCCGGAGAGGGAGAAAGTTAGGATACTCTAAGACAAACATATTTCATTTTTAGTGAATTAATTATGGATGCTGTGGGGGCTGAGTGAAGGATGAATTGAGTCACAGCTCCTATATGTGAATGTACAAGTTATTCTCAATTTGGGGCCTTAGACAAGAAACACGGAGAGTTAGCATACGGGTACAGCAAGCAATCAGGAAGGCAAATTGAATGTTGGCCTTTATTGCTAGAGGGTTGGAATACAAGAGTAAGGAAGTTTTGCAACAATTGTACAGGGGTCTGGTGAGACCATTGTAATGTATGTACATACGGTCTGCCCACCACTAGGGAGCACTACCGTCGGAGGTGCTAGGGTCATAGGTACACTCGTGCTGGGCCCGGTACATTAGCGTGGATGATGTGGAATCTATATGGGTAGAGTTGCGAAACATCAAAGGGCAGAAAACATTAATGGGAGTTGTGTACAGACCACCAAATAGTAGTAGAGAGGTTGGGGATGGCATCAAACAGGAAATTAGGGATGCGTGCAATAAGGGTTCAGCAGTTATCATGGGTGACTTTAATCTGCATATTGATTGGGCTAACCAAACTGGTAGCAATACCATGGAGGAGGATTTCCTGCAGTGTATAAGGGATGGTTTTCTAGACCAATATGTCGAGGAACCAACTAGAGAATAGACCATCCTAGACTGGGTGTTGTGTAACGAGAGAGGATTAATTAGCAATGTGGTCAGGTGGGGCCCTTTGGGGAAAAGTGAGCATAATATGGTAGAATTCTTCATTAAGATGGAGAGTAACACAGTTAATTCAGAGACTAGGGTCCTGAACTTAAAGAAAGGAAACTTTGATGGTATGAGACGTGAATTGGCTGGGATAGACTGGAGAATCATACTTAAAGGGTTGACGGTGGATAGGCAATGGCAAACATTTAAATATCACATGGATGAACTACAACAATTGTACATCCCTGTGTGGCGTAAGAATAAAAAAGGGAAGGTGGCTTAACCGTGGCTAACAAGGGAAATTAGGGAAAGTGTTAAATCCAAGGAAGAGGCATATAAATTGGCCAGAAAAAGCAGCAAACCTGAGGACGGGGAGAAATTTAGAATTCAGCAGAGGAGGACTAAGGGTTTAATTAGGAGGGGGAAATGGAGTATGAGAGTAAGCTTGCAGGGAACATAAAAACCGACTGCAAAAGCTTCTATAGATATGTGAAGAGAAAAAGATTAGTGAAGACTAATGTAGGTCCCTTGCAGTCAGAATCAGGGGAATTCATAATGGGGAACAAGGAAATGGCAGACCAATTGAACAAATACTTTGGTTCTGTCTTCACTAAGGAAGACACGAATAACCTCCCGAAAATACTAGGGGACCGAGGGTCTAGCGAGAAGGGGGAACTGAGGGAGATCCTTATTAGTCAGGAAATGGTGTCAGGGAAATTGAAGGGACTGGAGGCAGATAAATCCCCAGGGCCTGATAGTCTGCATCCCAGAGTATTTAAGGAAGTGGCCCTAGAAATAATGGATGCATTGGTAGTCATTTTCCAACAGTTTATCGAATCTGGATCAGTTCCTGTGGACTGGAGGGTAGCTAATGTAACCCCACTTTTTAAAAAAGGAGAGAGAAAACAGGGAATTATAGTCCGGTTAGCCTGACATCAGTAGTGGGGAAAATGTTGGAATCAATTATTAAAGATATAAGGCAGCGCATTTGGAAAGCAGTGACAGGTTAGGTCCAAGTCAGCATGGATTTATGAAAGGGAAATCATGCTTGACAAATCTTCTAGAATTTTTTGAGGATGTAACTAGTAGAGTGGATAAGGGAAAACCAGTGGATGTGGTGTATTTGGACTTTCAAAAGGCTTTTGACAAGGTTCCACACAAAAGATTAGTGTGCAAAATTAAGGCACATGGTATTGGGGGTAATGTATTGACGTGGATAGAGAACTGGTTGGCAGACAGGAAGCAAAGAGTGGGAATAAATGGGTCCTTTTTCAGAATGGCAGGCAGTGACTTGTGGGGCGCCGCATGGTTCAGTGCTGGGACCCCAGCTATTTACAATATACATTAATGATTTAGACGAAGGAATTGAACGTAATATCTCCAAGTTTTCAGATGACACTAAGCTAGGTGGCAGTGCGAGCTGCGAGGAGGATGCTAGGAGGCTGCAGGGGGACTTGGAAGGTTAGGTGAATGGGCAAATGCATGGCAGATGCAGCATAATGTGGATAAATGTGAGGTTATCCACTTTGGTTGGAAAAACAGGAAGGCAGATTATCATCTGAATGGTGACTGATTAGGAAAAGGGGAGGTGCAACGAGACTTGGGTGTCATGGTACATCCGTCATTGAAGGTAGGCATGCAGGTACAGCAGGCAGTAAAGAAAGCAAATGGCATGCTGGCCTTCATAGCGAGGGGATTTGAGTATAGGAGCAGGGAGGTCTTACTGCAGTTGTACAGGACCTTGGTGAGACCACATCTTGAGTATTGTGTGCAGTTTTGGTCTCCTAGCCTGAGGAAGGATATTCTTGCTATTGAGGGAGTGCAGCGAAGGTTCACCAAACTGAATCCGAGGATGGCAGGACTGACATATGAAGAAAGACTGGATCGACTAGGCTTCATTGGAATTTAGAAGAATGAGAGGGGATTTCATAGAAATATATAAGATTCTGACGGGACGGGACAGGTTAGATGCAGGAAGAATGTTCCCAATGTTGGGGAAGTCCAGAACCAGGGGTTATAGTCTAAGGATAAGGAGTAAGCCATTTAGGACCGAGTTGAGGAGGAACTTCTTCAGTTGAGGAGGAACTTCTTCACCCAGAGAATTGTGAACCTGTGGAATTCTCTACCACAGAAAGTTGTTGAGGCCAGTTCGTTGGATATATTCAAAAGAGAGTTAGATGCGGCCCTTACAGCTAAAGGGATCAAGGGGTATGGAGAGAAAGCAGGAATGGGGTACTGAAGTTCCATGATCATACTGAATGGTGGTGCAGGATCGAAGGGCCGAATGACTACTCCTCCACCTATTTTCTATGTTTCTATAACTTGAACTTCCCCTTTGTATCTTCACTTCTGGAATCCATTAAAGACTGATCAGGTTACACCTAGTCAGTAGCTCACAGTACGGGGTTCATTGTATCATTTCATACATTACAACTGGCGACGAGGCAAATATGAACCCGCAAAAGTATGGCGAGCACAGCACGATCGAGTACTGTTGGAATTCTCGAGAGATTCAATGAGGGAGAGGATTGGGGAGATTTCACGGATCGTCTTGACAAGTATTTCGTGGCAAACGACCTAAACAAAGACAAGGATGCAGAGAAGCACAGTGCAGTTCTTTTCACCGTCTGTGGCCCCATGATCTATGCACTCATCAAGAATCTGCTCTCACCCACTCTTTCTACAGAAAAGGATTACAAAGAACTGTGTGCTCTAGTTCAGGAACACCTTAAACCCATGGAACGAATCCTTATATCCAGATATCGCTTCTATACGCATGTTCGTCCAGAAGGCCAGGACGTAGCGGCACTTGTTGCCGACCTGAGACGTCTTGCAGGGCCTTGCAAATTTGGGCCTGCTTTGGAAGATACGCTGCGTGACTTTTTCGTGATCGGGGTCAACCACGAGGCGATCTTAAGTAAGCTGCTGGATGCGGAGACACCGGACCTCAGCAAGGTCATCACCATCGCCCAGGCTTGCATGTCCTCGCAGAAAAGTACGAAGAAGATATCACGATAAAACAGGAACTCCACGGCAAGTACTGTGTACAAAATTGTATCGACGGCTGGCAGAGCTGCACATGGCAGGACCCACTCGACTGCGTCTGCAAGACCGGGAGCCGCTCAAAGTTCACCATCGAGAGCCTACTTGGCTGCGTACGCGAGAACGGGAGCCGCTCAAAGCCCGCCATCGGGCGCAAATCTGAGCTCAACATGTTGGCGTTGCGGGGGCAATCACGGACCCCATCAGTGCCGCTTCAGGCAGTATGTACACAGAGGGTGTGTGAAGACGGGGCATCTTCAGTAGATGTGTCCGCAGCAGAGCAAGCGAGCTGCGACACACCACGTGGATGATGATCAATCCAGCGTGGATCTGGCGATGCAGCCCGAGGCATTTGTGAGCTCCGAGGAGGAAGTGTATAGCGTACATGCATTCCTAACAAAGAGCCAACCGATAATGATGGAGGTAAATTAAATGGTGTGTCAGTATCCATGGAATGAGACAGGGGTGCAAGTCAATCGATAATGAGCCAGAGGACTTTCGAAAAGCTGTGGGAAACCAAGGCAGAGCGACCCAAGCTGAGTCCGATAACTGTGAAGTTGCGTACCTACACCAAAGAGCTCATTCCAGTGATCGGTAGTGCAGCAGTAAGAGTGTCGCACGAGGGAGCGGTTCATGATCTACCGTTATGGATTATCCCGGGCAATGGCCCATCGTTATTCGGCAGGAGTTGGCTCGAGAAAATAAAATGGAAATGATACGGTATCAAAGCATTGTCATCAGCAGATGATGATTTGTGTGCTCAAATGCTGAGCAAATTTCCCTCACCGTTTGAACCGGCAATTGGCAGCTTCAAGGGAGCCAAGGTGCAAATTCACCTCGGCCCAGACGTAAGGCCCATCCATCACAAAGTCAGGGAGGTCTCGCACAGGATGAGAGAAAAGGTCGAGCTCGAATTGGATAGGCTACAACGCGAGGGGGTCATCTCACCGGTCAAATTTAATGAATGGGCCAGCCCCATTGTTCCGGTGTTAAAGAGCGACGGCACGGTCAGGATTTGTGGAGACTACAAGGTCACGCCGAGTTTTGAAACAAGATCAGTACCCGCTACCGAAAGCTGATGACCTGTTTGCAACGCTAGCCGGGGGAAAACCGTTCACCAAATTGGATCAAATGTCAGCCTACATGACACAGGAACTGGTTGAATCATCAAAGAAACATACGTGCATCAACACGCACAAAGGACTGTTTATTTACATCCGGTGCCCTTTTGGCATTCATTTGGCGGCAGCCATATTTCAGAGAAAGATGGAGAGCCTATTGAAATCTGTCCCCAGGACCATGGTATTCCAAGATGACATCCTAGTCACAGGTCATGACACCGCCGAGCACTTGCACAATCTGGAAGAGGTTCTGTGTCGTCTGGACAAAGTGGGACTCAGGCTGAAACGTTCGAAGTGCATTTTCATGGCACCAGAGGTTGAATTCCTTGGACGAAAGATTGCTGCAGACGGAATCACGCCTACAGACGTGAAAACAGAGGCCATCAAACATGCGTCCAGGCCCCAGAATGTGACGGAGCTGCGTTCGTTCCTGGATCTTCTCAACTACTTCGGTAACTTCTTACCCAAATTGAGCAGTGTATTAGAGCCTTTCTACAAGCTGTTCAGGAAAGGAGACGACTGGGTGTGGGGTGAACTTCAAGACAGAGCCTTTGAGAAGGCTAGAAATCTGTTGTTTTCCCACAAGCTACTGGTACTGTATGACCCATGCAAGCTTCTAGTTTTGAGCTGTGATACGTTGTCCTATGGAGTTTGCTGCGTAATCCAGCAAGCCAATGAGTCAGGCAAACTACAACCAGTTGCATAAGCGTCTCGAAGCCTGTCCAAGGCGGAAAGAGCTTACGGCATGGTAGAGAAAGAGGCTAGCATGTGTTTATGGGGTAAAAAAAATGCACCAGTACCTGTTTGGGCTTCGCTTCGAGCTGGAAACCAATCACAAGCCGCTTATATCGTTGTTCTTGGAGCATAAAGGTATCAATACCAACGCGTCGTCCCGCATCCAGAGATGGGCGCTGACATTATCTGCCTGTGATTATGTCATTCGCCATAGACCAGGCACCGACAACTGCGCTGATGCATTGAGCCGGTTACCGTTGCCCACACCGGAAGTGGAAAGGCCAATGCCCACAGAGCTAAGGTCATGGATGCTTTTGAGAGTGAAGGGTCGCCTTTCACTGCTCAACAAGTTAAGACCTGGACCAGCCAGGATCCGACCCTATCGGTTGTAAAACGTTGTGTTCTTAACGGGGACTGGTCGACCATCCCCAAGGAAATGGGTGATGAAACCAAACCGTACAGCCATCGCAAAGATGAGCTTTTCCTCCAGTCCGACTGTTTACTGTGGGGTAATTGTGTTGTAATGCCCAAGAAAGGCAGGGCGAGATTTGTACGGGAGTTACATAGTACGCATCCCATTATTGTCATGATGAAGGCCATTGCCAGGTCCCATGTTTGGTGGCCTGGCATCGACTCGGACTTACAGTCATGCGTGCATCAGTGCAGCCCTTGCATGCAGCTAAGCAATGCCCCAAAGGAAGCTCCGCTCAGTCAGTGGTCATGGCCATCCAAACCGTGCTCTAGAATCCACATCGACTTTGCGGGCCCTTTCCTCGGTAAAATGTTTTTTGTGGTGGTGGATGCATACTCCAAATGGATGGAATGTGTGATCATGTCATCCAGCACTTCCACTGCCACCATTGAGAACCTGAGAGCTATGTTTGCCACACATGGTCTGCCAGACATCGTTGTCAGCGACAACGGACCGTGTTTCACAAGCCTGGAGTTTCAAGAGTTCATGAAACGCAACGGCATAAAACACGTGAGGTCAGCCCTGTTCAAACCCACGTCCAATGGTCAAGAAGAGCGGGCAGTTTAAACCATCAAGCTGAGCCTGAAACGCGTAACTCACGGTTCCTTGCAGACATGCCTGTCACGCATACTGCTCAGTTACAGGACAAGGCCACACACGCTCACCGGTGTCCTGCCTGTGGAACTATTGATGAAGAGAGGCCTCAAAACCAGGCTCTCTCTAGTCCATCCTGACCTTAACAGTCATGTCGAAACCTGGCGTCAACGCCAGCAGTGGTATCACGACCGTGCCGCAGTGTCACGCAACATATCTGTAAATGACCCAGTGTATGTACTTAACTATGGGCAAGGACCCAAGTGGCTCCCGGGCAATGTTACGGATAAGGAGGGTAACCGGGTGTATATGGTTAAGCTCAAGAATGGGCAGATGTGCAGGAAACACATTGATCAAATCAAGTTAAGATATACTAACAAACCGGAAGAGTTGGAAGAAGACACCGTGAGCTTAGGCGACCAACCAACTCACATCCAGCCATCAGGAGAACCCACTGTGGTGAACGCCCAGCCCCAAGTCGCGAGAAACTCAGAAAGCACTGGGATTGTACTGAGATGGTCAACCAGGGAGCAAAGGGTACCGGACCGTCTGAACTTGTAATGTGGACTTGTGCCAAGAACTGGGGGGGGGGAACAATGATGTAATGGATGTACATAAGGTCTGCCCACCACCAGGGGGCACTACCGTCAGAGGTCTTAGGGTCATAGGTACACTCGGGCTGGGCCCGGTATATAACCTGAACTTTCTCTTTGTATCTTCACTTCTTGAAGCCATTAAAGACTGACCAGGTTACACCTAGTCACTGGTTCACAGTACAGTTCATTATATCATTTCATACACTACAACCATAACTAAAGTGCTGTGCACAGTTTTGGTCTCCTTATTTAAGGCAGGATATACTTGCCTCAGAGGCATTGCAACGAAGGTTCACTAGATGGATTCCTGGGATGAGAGGATTCCTATGACAAGAGATTGTGTAGAATGGACTTGTACTCTCTCGAATTTAGAAGAATGAGAGGTGATCTCATTGAAGCCTATAAGATTCTGAGGGGGATTGACAGGGTAGATGCTGAGGGATTGTTTCCCTGGCTGGAGAGTCTAGAACTGGCAGCACAGTCTCAGGATAAGGGGCCGGTCTTTTAAGACGGCGATGAGGAGGAATTTCTTCACTCAGAGGATTGTGAAACTTTGGAATTCTCTGCCCCAAAGTGCTGTGTATGCTCAGTCGTTGACTATATTCAAGGTACATATGGCTAGAATTTCTCCAAAGCCCGACAGCGCCCGATTGCCGCTCAAAAAACCGTTAAGGCTGGGAAGATTATCGCCGGCGAAAACTGCCCCCCAAATTTTTTTTTAAATCCGCCCAATGAAAAATATAGGCCTTGCACCCCCAATCTGAGCGGAAAAGTGCAATTTCGGCTAGATTGAGTAGTGCCTAAAGAAAATGGGCGAAAAATTAAAAAAAATCTATAAGAATTTACCCCAGGTTGGGCCGAACACCAAAAAAAGAATAAAAATAATTTTTCAAAAACCTAACTAAAAAAAAATCCAAAAAACATTCCCAAGACACTTTTAAATTAAATCACCCCAACAGATTTTGAAAATAAATAGTAAAAACCAATCATTTACCTTTTTCTTGCAGCCCAACTTACCGACTGCCCAGCTCCGCTGATCCTCATGGGCGGTTTAAATTTTTTTTTAATACTTACCTACAGGTCCCCGCTCAGCCAATGATCGCGCCGGGGCGATCTGTGGATGGTGCTCGCCGGCCGTCCGCCCCCCAGCGATACTTCGAAACCGCCGGCGTGCCTCAGCTGGGGAATTTCTCGTCGACCCGGCTCTCGCCCAAAACAGCCAATACCGCCGAGAAACCGGGTGGTAAAAGAGTGCAAATTCTAGCCCACAGATTTTTGGACTGCCGAGGAAGTAAGTGATATGGGGATAGGGCTGGAAAGTGGCGTTGTGGTCAAAGATCAACCATGAACTTATTGAATGGCGGAGCAGGCTTGAGGGGCAGTATGGCCTACTCCTGCTCCTAATTCTTATGTTCTTGAGTTCTTAAATGCCAAATCGTTCAAATCGGGCCGTGGTCACCATTCCTCCCTCTTCTACATTAAAATGGCTGAAAATAACCATGGCACAATTCCTTCGAAGCCACCATGCTTTGTGCTGTGTATGGAGAAAGAGTCAGACTCTACACTGTGAGCTCAAAGTAAAGTGTGACCTTAGTCTTTTATTGCAGGTCTCCAGAGAGCCTCTCCAACCTGTGAAGCCTTCTTAAATACCTGTGCTCCCAAGGGACTATGTGTATGTTGGGGGATCAAAAAAGGTAGGGTCCAAGGTGGGTTGCTCAGGGTAGTCCGTGAATCTGAGTTTGATTTGGTCCAAGTGTTTCCGATGAATGAGTCCATTTGAAAGTTTGACCCGAAACACCCTGCTCCCCTCTTTGGCCATGACAGTGCTGGGAAGCCACTTGGGACCTTGTCCATAATTTAATACAAATACAGGATCATTGACTTCAATCTCGCGTGACACATTTGCGCTATCATGGTATGCAATTTGTTGAAGCCGTCTGCTCTCTACCTGTTCATGTAGATCAGGGTGAACTAACGAGAGCCTTGTCTTAAGTGCTCTTTTCATGAGCAGTTCAGCAGATGGGATCCCAGTGAGTGAGTGCGGTCTCATGCGGTAGCTAAGCAGGACTCGGGATAGGCGAGTCTGCAGTGAGCCTTCAGTTACCCTCTTCAAGCCTTGCTTGATGGTTTGCACTGCTCTCTCTACCTGGCCATTGAACGCTGGTTTAAACTGGGCAGTTTCCCGAAATTATTAGCTTGTTGCAAAACTCACCCGACGCCATATGACGACGCATCACATGCTAGTACCAAACGCTTACATGAATCATACAACACAAGCAATTTGTTTGAGCATAACAATTTTCTCGCTTTTACAAAGGCATTCTCTTGGCTTTTGCCCCAAACCCATTCGCCCCCTTTTCGTAGTAAGACATGTAGTTGTTCTAGCAGGGTGCTGAGACCCGGTAAGAAGTTACCAAAGTAGTTCAAGAGTCCCAGAAACGACCACAGCTCCGTCACGTTCTGTGGCCTCAGTGCATTCTCGATTGCCTCCATCTTCGCGTTGGTGGGCCGGATGCCGTCCGCCGCAATCCTTCTTCACAGGAACTCCACTTCAGATGGCAGGAAAACGCACTTCGAGCATTTTAACCTGAGCCCCATGCGGTTGAGTCGACTAAGAACCTCCTCCAGGTTCTGCAGGTGCTCGACTGTGTTCCAACCTGTGACCAAGATGTTGTCCTGGAAGACCACAGTGTGTGGGACCGACTTCAGTAAACTTTCCATGTTTCTCTGGAATATCGCCGCCGCTGATCGGATTCCAAACGGGCATCTGTTATAAACAAAAAGACCGTTGTGCGTGTTGATGAAGGTGAGGGCCTTTGATGGTTCCTCCAGTTCCTGCGTCATGTTGGCTGAAGTCAGATCCAGCTTCGTGAATGTCTTTCCTCCCGTCGGTGTTGCAAAGAGGTCGTCGGCTTTTGGTAGTGGGTATTGGTCCTGCAGAGAGAAACGATTGATAGTTACTTTTTAATCGACACAGATTCTGACGGTGCTGTATCCCTTGAGGACTGGGACAATAGGACTGGCCCACTCACTGAACTCGATCGGTGAAATGATGCCCTCTCGTTGCAGCCGGTCTAGCTCGATCTCTACCCTTTCTCTCATCATGTACGGTACTGCTCTCGCCTTGTGATGGATGGGTTGCTACCCCTGGAATTAGGTGGATCTGCACTTTTGCTCCTTGGAATTTCCCGATGCCTGGTTTGAACAGCGAAGGAAATTTGAAGACCTGGGCACATGAAGTGTCGTCAGCGGGCGATAGCGCTCGGACGTCGTCCCAGTTCCAGCGTATCTTTCCCAGCCAGCTCCTGCCGAGCAGAGTGGGACCATTGCCCGGTACCACCCAGCGCGGTAGCTTGTGCACCGCTCCATCATAGAAGACCTTTACGGTAGCACTGCTGATTACAAGAATCAGTTCTTTTGTGTAAGTTCTTAGTTTCGTGCGAACTGGAGTTAAGACTGGCCTTGAGGCCTTGTTGCACCACAACCTTTCGAAAGTCTTTTTGCCCATGATGGACTGGCTTGTGCCCGTGTCCAGCTCCATTGACACCGGGAGTCCATTCAGTTCAACATTCAGCATTATCTGGGGACAATTCGTGGTGAATGTGTGCACCCCATGTACCTCTGCCTCCTCTATCTGAGGCTCTGGTTCGTAGTGATCCTCCCTGGATCTGTCCTTCTCTGTAACGTGGTGGTTTGCAGGTTTAACAGGCTTAGCAGCTCACCTGCACACTCGTTGGAGGTGTCCCATTGTTCCACAGCCCTTCCAAACGTATCCTTTGAATTGGCATGAATGGGAACGATGATCGCCCCCGCAGCGCCAACAAGGTGTTAATGGCCTTGCATTCATCACCCTTGATGGTGGACTCTTGAGACATCTGCGGACATGTAGCTGCAGGTATGTGTGACCTGCCCTGTACATTACGATTCGAAAACAACATCACTTTGTTCACAGTATTTGTAGCAGCACTTGTGTGCTGAGAGATTTGCTTAGTATTGTCACTGGTGGCAATGAATGCCTGGGCTATCGCTATGGCCTTACTCAAGGTTGGGGTCTCTGCAGTCAAAAGCTTGCGAAGTATGGTTTCATGGCCAATGCCAAGTACGAAAAAGTCTCTGACCATGTGCTCCAAATATCCTTCAAATTTGCAATGTCCTGCAAGGCGTCTCAGCTCGACGACATAACTCACCACTTCCTGGCCTTCAGACCTTTTGCAGGTGTAGAACCGGTACCTCGCCATCAGAACGCTTTCCTTCGGGTTCAAATGCTCTTGGACTAATGTGCACTAATTGCCGTATGATTTCTCCGTGGGTTTCACTGGAGTGAGCAGATTCTTCATGAGGCCATACGTTGGTGCCCCACAGACAGTGAGGAGGATCGCTCTACATTTGGCAGCGCGCTCTTCCCCATCTAGTTCGTTGGCCACGAAGTATTAGTCGAGCCGCTCCACAAAAGTTTCCCAATCATCTCCCTCCGAAAATTTCTCCAGGATGCCCACTGTTCTCTGCATCTTTGGGTTCGCTATCTGTATCTCGTCGCCAGTTGTTGTGTATGGAGAAAGAGTCAGACTGAACACTGTAAGCTCAAAGTAAAGTGTGACCTTAGTCTTTTATTGCAGGTCTTCAGAGTGCCTCTCCAACCTGTGAAGCCTCCTTAAATACCTGTGCTCCCAAGGGATTATGAGATCCCTTGGGACTCTGGGGAATGAGCCCTCTGGTGGCTGTACAGAGTAAATACAAGTCCACATATATAACACTTTGGGTGAGACGTTAAATCGAGATTCTGCCTGCATGTTAAAGGTGGGTGTTCCCATGACACTATTTAAAGGAGAACAGGAGTACTCCCAATGCCCTGGCCGACAGTCCTTTCAATTAGCACCACCAAGAAACCCATGTTAACCAGCCTTTCATTTTGTCATCTGGTACAGAATGGGTCTTGTATTTACTTACACAGGAACAATGACAGTGTTTCAAAGAGTAATTCATTTTATGAAGTACTTTTGAGGTGTTTCACAATGTGATAAGGCGCTATATAAAATACATAGGTATTTCTTTCCTTCACACATGGCTTGGATTGTTTCATTTCCTAATTATTGCTATATATGTAGAATGTTAAGATTCCACTGAAGCAGGGTATTACGATCAGGCATATTGGGAAGTTTTGTTCATGTAACTTGACAGCAACATACAACGGAGTCAATTTTCACTTTCAGTGGGGGCCAAAAACTGGAAAGATTGGGGAGGGGGGGACAGAGGGGGAGAGGGGGTTGTA